>NW_026294595.1:32661945-33267825 GCF_007827085.1 Peromyscus californicus insignis
TGACCTCTCTCTCTCTCTCTCTCTCTCTCTCTCTCTCTCTCTCTCTCTCTCTCTCTTTCCCAAGGACAATGAAGGTCTTCAATTTAGGAAACTCTAAAGAAAGGGGAAGTTAAAGTTTGAGAAAACAGTATTTTCTTGTTTCTTTACCAACAGACAGTGTTTTGGCCAATTAAACTTATTCTCTTGTTTTCTGTGAACTCCCAAGAGCTTTTGCTTCTGAGTGTTAGAACCATTAATATCATCTGGATTGAAAGCAAAACTGAGTAAACCACTAAAATTATGTAGCCACAAATTTTGATACAATAATATATTTGAACAATAAAATGTATTTCCAAAACAAAATATGAGATTGAAAAGTTTGTCATCAGTTATATTTTTAATTAATTAATTAATATTTATTTTATATCTTGACTGGAGTTTCGCCTCCCTCCTCTCCTCCCACTCTTTCTCCCTACCTCCCTTCTCCCCCATTCCCCCATCCACTACTCCTCTGTTTCTGTTCAGAAAGGGGCAGGCCTCTGATGGGTATCAACAAATAGCATATCAAGTTGCAGCAAGACTAAGCACTTCCCCTTGTATTAAGGCTGGACAAGGCTATCCAATATTCAGAGTAGGTTTTCAAGAGCCAGTGAAGCATTAAGGACGGCCCCTGTTCCCATTGCTGGAGTCCCACAAGTAGATCAAGCTACACAACTGTCACATGTATGTAGAGGGCCTATGTTGGTCCCATGCAAGCTCCCTGGTTGTTGGTTCAGACTCTGTGAGTTCCTATGAGCCAGGTTAGTTGTTTCTTTAGGTTTTTCTTGTGATGTCCTTGACCCCTCTGGCGCCTATAAACCTTCCTCCCTCTCTTCAGCAGGATTCCCCAAGCTTGGCCCAATGTTTGGCAGTGGGTCTCTCTGTCTGTTTCCATCAGTTCCTGGATGCAGGCTCTCTGATATATTTTTTTATAAATTACCTTAAATGTCTGGATCAATAGAGATAGATGGATTCCTTCAACTGTTCTAATAGTCAATCTGTTTCAGTAAGACACAATAAATGTCAATATCCTTGGAAAATTTTGCACAGAAAACTGAAACATGTAAGTTGGATCTTAGTGTTATAAAATGGATTTGACATTGATAGGAGTATACCATTCACATTTATAAAATACTTAATTACTCAATGTACATAATTATCTTCATAATTACACATATACACATAAGAATCAACTGCTCAAGTTATGATTTATTTCCTTTATGATATATGCTCCCTATTTATAGTTTCCTGCTTACTACTGAACACATTTCTGATTCAAAACTAATTTAATATTGATTATGATAAAATCATTTGACCGGAAATAATATAATTCATTTAGGAAATATTTAATAAATGAGTTTAGTTTTTAATTATCATTTTGTAGATCATAATAGTAAAATATATAATAGCTAACCAGGTTCAATCTAGTATATTTGGTGGTCATACTTTATAGAAAGAAGACAATGAAAGAAAATTTTACTCAAATTGAGTGGAGGTGAGTTGTTTTTAATGACTAATGTGAAGTGCCTTCCCAATGCTCTATTGCCCAAATTTCTATCCTCCATCGGTTTTGCCCTGTCTTTGTGTAGAATCCCAGTTTCCATGTATTTACCCTGGATTGTGTAATGAAAAGTATTATGTGTAGTAATACAAATTTTGACATGTGTGGTTTCAGTCACTCATTAGTTCTGCTTTGTTTTTTAGGGGAGGGTATTGTAGCTGTTCCTTTCTAATATGTAATATATGCAAGTTAACATTGATTTCACAGAGGTTTATGCTCAGAATGTAAGAGAATTCATTTTAAACCAGGACACTCCTCCCACACAAGTTATGATAATCCACTGATAATCTCTATAAAAATGTTTAATATTCTCATCTTTCTATTGAAAAATCTAATTAATCATGAAATTCAATCTACCCTTTAAAAAGAGCAGTGTTTCTTTTCTAGATAGAGTTTATTATTCCCACTTTCTCAATGACACATGATAAGAAATCACTGCCTCCCTTTTAGCAATGTTGGTGGAGACAATCAAAGAGGACTTTTGGGAAACTCACTGGGGCCACCAGATTACTCCTGAAAAGATTGAATTTTATTTGATTAAACAAAACTAGATGTTTACATCAAAATTAAAAATTCAATTGTAGGCTTTGTGCATATCAAGGAAATCTAATTGACTTCCTTTTAAAGTAAAATTCAGTGTAGGCAAATTCCTCTCAGTAGTGTGGTAAGTTTGAATTATTTATCTTCTGTAGTAAATCAAGTACCTAAACTTGATATAAAAATATTCTCAAAAAATTTCAGTGATTGATTTGGGGTCTTTGCAATGTACATAGAATAAGTAGCTTTGTGGATTGAGAAAAGTCCCAGGACCTCAAGTCAGTCAAGGGAAGGCTCATATCCCTTAAAGCTGATTTGTCACTGTTCTAACACTACTCTAGTGGCTTCCACTAATTTTACTGTTTTCAAATGACAATACTTTCCTCAATCTAGGTAGGGCTTTTTTTTGCTGTTGTTTTTAGTTAATGAAGAAATAGTTACATAGAAATTGGTGTGATTGGTCTAAAGGACATTTAGTAAGTTAATTATTGAAGTCAGGATTCAAATGCCTGTTAGTCTAGCACCATACCTCATACTTTTCTTATAATCATACATAAAAGAAAATAACTGCATTTGATTCACTACAATATATTTATTAAATAAAATCTGAGTCTTTTTTTTTTATTTTTCAAGACACAGTTTCTCTGTGAAACAGCTCTGTCTGTCCTGGAACTCACTCTGTAGACCAGGCTAGATTTAAGCTCACAAAGATCTTCCTGCCTCTGCCTCCAAAGCGCTGAGATTAAAGGCGTGTGTCACCACCAACCAGCCTGAGTCCTGTTTCTTGTGCTAAGACTGAAAAGCCAAATTAAAAAGAAATGGACAAATCCCTTCACTCTAGGGCCATTCTACTGAAACTGAGAGAGAATGCAGGGGTGAGATGAGGCAATCAAACAGGCCATGGAAATCAAAAGTGCCCCACATGAGCTACATGGCATGCTATGGTCTTACTCAAACACCCAATAAGTTTACAACATCTTTGAGATGTATTAAGTTTTGAGCTTCCTGAGATATTAATGTACTGTAGTTTTCCATTTTAAAACCAAGTTCCAAAGAAATCCAACACAGCATCTGTATCCATGGAAACAGAAAGGCTAATTCAGCAAGCTCTCCTCAATTCAATTTCACTTAACCATGTATACGTAATTTAAGATGGGCATCTTGATAATGAGTTAGTGTTAAACTGCTAATGAGCAAAAGTCATGATTTGAGGCTTTTTCTTTCTTACCCCCCATCATGTCTTTCATTCTACATGAGGGACTTTCTCTCTAATAGCATTCCGAAGTGTCCGATGTAGAAGCTATTTGTTATCAAATTAATTTTTAATCTGATCATGTACTTATCCCTTAATTTCTAGTGACTTTTTAACCATTCAACATTTTGTATAGTTTCAGTTTTGTAAAAGGTCTATATGTTTAATGTTGTTCTATGTTGATAAAAGCAAACATTTCCCCATCAATCAATTTTTCTTTATAGCTTTCTTTATTCTTTTGGTGATTATCATATGTAAACACCAGAATCAACATGAGTAAACTTATTGATGTCAGACATCATTATCTTACTGTCTTATGTTTATATCTTACTCAGATAATTGAAATATTATTTTACTCAGCTCACAAATTATGTGCAATTGACAATCAGATGTTAAAAGCTGTGCAATTGCTTTGAACTCAAACCTTTAAGTGACTTAATGCAGCATGTGCCTTTTAGACTCAGTAAGCAGATCATAATGGAATAAGGAGGTTGAGCCCTTTGCAGCATTAAATTCTCTCTTAAGTAGCTCTTTAGCTTATGTAGATTTAACATGACAGGTTCAGACATTCTAAATATAAGGACTAATTCCTATACAAGATTAAAATAAATAACCTTCTAAAAACAGTGCATTGGCCCAAACTCTTGAGCTTTGACAGGGTAGCAGTCTATATCTTTTGTGAGATATTTGGAACAAAGGACTATCTGAAGTTAAAAGCATGAAAAGCAGGATTTCTGGAGCCAAGTGACTTAACCCTTGGTACTTAAAATTTCCATCTGCATGCTGCCTGGACATGTTTGGGCATTGGTCTGTGTACTTTGAATTGTGCCATTGACCTCAGCACTTTTCCTCTTAGGTCTTTTAACCACATCAGCTAGTTAATGTCCTTATATGCATGATATTATATTTCTTAAATATATTTGAAGAGCAAACCTAAATAGATAAAAATAGACATCTGTAAAGCTGTGAGGCTGTAGAGATTATGGATAAATTCAGTTACTAACAAGTGTGGAAGCTAAAATACTTAAAGCCTTACCATCTCTGGTAATCAGATTTATTTATAGATTCACAGTGTTCTTGACCCTTTAATAAGATAATCCAGTAAAATAACATCCCATTCTATGTTAGACACACAAATGTGGGTATTGTCTAGCCATGCATTAATTCTAAAATCTTGGGGACCCAGAAGCTAATTTTCATTTAGAATAAATGAGTATGCACATCTGTACATTTCATATTTCTGAGAATTTAGAGTAGAATTCACTCCAATTTTATTAAATAGATATTGATACAAATAAACTATATACAGTTTGGGATATGAGCAATGTAAATTTGGGCTTGTTAAATACAAAAACTCTTTGCTTATCCTTCTGATCCAATAAATTTATGGGTATATATTACAATTAATATATATATGCAACAAAGCACTTATAAGATTAACATTACAATACAGAGTCAGTATAAGTATTTAATATATGTTAAGTAATGATAAGTTAGATTGTGCCCAATTAAAGGATAAATGTGTTTGATTTATATTTTCCAAAGTTCTTATTCAAGTGTAAGTGATGTCTTTATTTTTAGAATGGAGATTTTAAATGTAAAGATTGATTGGTGGGATGGGGACAATCCCTCTATTTTTAGACTAAACTCTCCTCTTGGCAATCCAGCTGAGGGGATAAAAGCTAATTACTGCTAAGAGAGCTTCTGGTGTGCAGAAGAAACTGTGTAATGGCTTGTTGACTTCCAGCATCAGCAATAAAGTGACAAAACAATACTCTCATTTTTATCCTTAGGAATTATTTCCAAGCAATAAAAGATTATGTGTAAACAAAGAAACCACAAAGCAGACAACCAATTAAAATGAGACATGCCTTGGTCTTATGCTATGCCGCCAAAGTGTAGTTTGACATATCACAGCACAGAAAATAAGTCAAAGAATTTCTAGACCTCCAAACTCCACAGTACTTAGGTTATTTTGATATAGAGCATATAACACACATATAAGGGATTCATAATGGATAAAATTCCTTACTGGTTGATTGCCATTTCTTAAGACTAACATCAGTGACAGGTTAGGACCTTATCCAATTCTTTCCCAGTGATTCCCTTTAGGAGCACACACTTTACTGTGTACCAAGTTGTTTGTGGGTCTCTGGTTTTACAATCACATACTGTACAGTATGTCTATGTAGGTCAAAGTAAAACTTCTAAGAGTCTATTGGCTTCTACCAAGTAAGTTCCAGTGATAGAAGCTAGGTCTTTCAGGGTGGGAGGCAAATGCCTTTACCTGCTGAGCCATCTTACTAGCCCTCCTTTAGTCTACATAACTGGTTTCCAAACTCTATTTCTAAATGATTTATGACAAATATAATTATTATATAATTATAATTATTGTCTTTCATTGCCTCTGATCAATAATAGCTCTTTTCTCGTCTGTCCAGGTCTCCTTAATAATATTCACTTATTGGAAAGTCAAGACTGGCATTTCCCAACTTCACTATAATAACTATATTCGTTACTTGTGAAAACACTAGTTCAATGTTTGTCATTTCATTGGCATAATGGCAGATATATCTTGATTTTCAACTTAATTAGATTTAAAAGCTCCTAGGAGGTTAATGAAGCACACCGTTGGGTTTGTCTGTACATTTTATTTCTACGAAGAGAAAGGTAGAAAGGAACATCTTCCTAAATGTGGACTGCATCAGCCACAGGCTGGGGATAGAAGATGAAATGAAAGAGAAAAAAAGGGGAAGTGAGCAGTGTAGGTGCTCTTTCTGCTTCTTGGCTGCCATGTTCGAGCTTCTCTGCTCATCCACACCAGCTCCACCATAATGGAAGAAAATCCCTGAAACCATCAGTGAAAACCATCTTTTCTTCTTTGTGTCACTTTTTTTTAGGTATTTTTGACAAAGTGACAAAGACAGAAGGGAAAAATTAACACAGCATGTAATAGGTAGGCACACATAAGTAAGTGACTTCTATTATGGTAGAGATGGGCTGGCTTTATAAACCAATATAAAGGCTTAGCTTCAGCTTCTGTAAGTGTGCACAGATTGCAGACTGATTTGTCCCTGCAGACATTAATCTAAGTTCATTCTGACAAGTTTTCTAAACCAGCCATCCATATCTATTTCTATTCTCCCAGCTTGACAGACTTCACTCTATTTCAGATACAATAACCACTTTGTGCTACATTTGGAAGGACAAGTGATACTACTTGCACATAAATTAAGAAGCCAAAAGCATGGTTGTAACTTCAAAAATAGGACAGGCTTCTACTAATAAAAATAGATCTGTTCTGGAATTCTTTTGAAATGACATCATCCAACTTAAACAAGAAGATCACCAGGACACAGGCTAAAAATGAAAACTCAAAAGAAAAGCAAAAAGAAAAGAAAACATGGTATGACTTGGACAACAAAACGAAGCAATGAGGTAGATTCACAGACTCCAAAATAGTAGGCACCACATTCATCACTGGCATGACATTGTCACCTTTGCAGAACAGGAGGAAGAAATGAGGGGTCAGACAGAAATTAAGCCAGGATAATTCCAAACTCCAGCAGTTTCTGAGGAGCAATTATTTCCCACTAATTTAAAAATAGTATCTGAACCTGGGAAGGGCCTTTCACATACAGGTGAGCTCTCCACTTTATAAACTAAAGGGTCTCAAGATTGTGTCGCCTGTGGATTCTTGAAACTCTCTACCTGCAGTCCCCCTTTTAAGAGAAGCCAAAGAACAAAGTCAAAATCTAGGAGGAAAGGACAAAGGGGAAAGTAAAATGAGAGGTTCAGACAAAAAATTAAAATTATGAAATGAAACATGATCCTAATTAGTCTTATTAATAAAAAACAGGAGTCAGATATCTGGGTAAAAGCTAAAAGATCAGAGAAGCAGAGTAGCAGCCACTAGAGACTTCTTACCTCTCTGAATCCTCAGACCAAAAGTGCTGAGATCCTGTTTCCACCCACAATTTATCACTTCTCTCTGCCAAGTCTTATTATTTCCTGTTTCCTATCTGTACAGACCTCCAGACCTCTTTGGTTACCTAGTAGCTAGCTCTATCCTCTAATCTCCAGAGAAGCTTTATTTGTCAGAACACAAACAAAGTATCACACATCAATGAAAGGTTAACAAAACGACAGCTAAGAGATTAAAATAACAGTAGAGGCTTTAAATAGACAATCTTTAAAAGTACAGAAAAGGCAAATCTCCAGATGAAGTAGGAAATGACTCCTTATCAACCTTCCCACTTAAAGGTTAAGGAAAATAGAATTCAGGCAAAGCAAGAAAAAAAACTTGAAAAAATTATATTAAAGAATGAATGCTAAACAACTCTATAATCAGAAGTATATATCATTATATATACTGCAAACAGGTTGAAATTTTAGATGCAACCTAATTATTCAGAAGAAACTAAAACATAAAGTAAGTGTTGTAAACTGTGATATAGAAAAGAACAATAACATCCAAATTTAGCAAACCTCTAAGATACATCACTAAAACATAGGGAATTATAGAAATTAAAGAACAAATAATCTCAGAAGTAATTTCTTAACAACTAAGAACACATTATCCATAACCTTAGCAGAAAAACCCATTATAGTTTTAAGGGTAGAAAAGGAGAAAAATTTAAATGACCATGAAATTTTAAAACTTTGATAAAATTTGTTAGACATAGAACATAATAAACAATACCCAAAGCAACATTTCCTAAATATAAAAATCAACCTAGTGAAGTAAAATGAGCATTATTGAGTGTAATTCAAGGAGCCAGTCCTGAAAATTGAATCTTTATTGTGAAAAGGAATAGTATACACAGTATTTTCCATAGTATGAAATACCAAGATATTTTGAGGCAAAAAAAAAATCTACTAGACTTTCAAGCAGTAAAGACAATTTGATGTCTAGGAATATTTATTCTTGTAAAATTGATGGGGAGCAAACCAGATTTTCACTAGACCTTTCAAAAGTAACCCTTTATGCTGGAAGTAAGTAGACCAGCATTTTGTATAACCTCAAAGCCATATGTTGCCAGGCAAGGACTTCTGATTCACCAAAGTGATTTTCAAGTACAGAGACCACAAGATTGCCTTGCACATATATGAACTCAGAATATTGTTTTAAGTAATTAAGGACATCTTTTGTCCATTTGTGGGGATCCAAACTGGGGATATTTTGTAATGTCTGTTGTTTTTTGTTTCCTGGCTCATATACAAGCTACTTGAAATTTCTTCTGGATCCATCTGCAAAGAAAAAGTGTTCCAAAATTTACTTCCTGATCTCCACTGTTATCTTTTAGCCCAGTCACATCTCTCAACATCATGACAGTAGGCTTCATACTTGTTTTCTGGCTTCCTGAACTGTCTCTAACCCACTTTCAGCAACTATGGGAAGATATTACTGTGCACAGGTGTACTGAGAACACAGGATTGCTGACATTATTTAGTCTTGGACACTTGTGCAGCCTGCTCCTTGCTCCCTTCCCCATAGCCACAGCTGCTAATCTGTTATTCCGATATTCTGTAACTGTAGGGGCACCTGTCTGCTATTCTCCTGTCTGGGTTGCTCTTGCATAGATGGGATTAGGACTGCTATCTCACAAAACTAAAATGGTCTTTCCCAGTTCCCTTGTAGACAGACACCTACATCACTGTCTACTCTTCCTGTGCTTTGTGTTTTTATGAGGCCTTTTAAATTAATGTTTTAAAGTAAAATATAATTTATTACTTTCACCTTCCACTTCCCTCCTCTAACTCCACCCATTTCTCCCTCAATCCCTCTCAGATTGATGGACTTTTTTCCTTTGGTTATTATTATTACACACATATGCAAAATTATATGCGTACAGGATAGTGAATCTGTTTACTGTGGCTTATGTGTATATGACTTCAGGGCTGATCATTTTGTAATGAATAACTAATTAGGGGATTCATCCTTAGGAAAGGCTAATTCTCCCTCTCCCATGAGACATATTAATATTCTGACATATTGTGAATATGTTTTTATTGCTTTCTTTCATACTTAAATGTAAGCTCCACAATGAAAGAAATTGTTTCCTTTGTTCATTTCTGTATTATCCTACACCAAGCAGTGCTTTATATAAGATGTGAATTTTCTTAATGGTTCTTGATTTAATCATTGAATTCATAAAAGATTACAAAGGACAGAAATCAAATTTCTATATCATAGATAGTAGATCAATAATAAATTGTTATTAAGAACAATATATTTTGGGCATTCTTATTGTAAAAAAAAAGTCATTTTATTGTAATGAGTTCACAAGTAAAAACATAATTAAATTAGAGTAGACAAACACTTTCTCAGTCCCAAACTTGGAGGTTTTTTAAAATTCTGTACTTAATTTATCAGAATCAAATGCCAAGTGTCTATTTAATGTATTTAATGTTCCTTTTAAATGCTACTGTCAGATTATAGACTGGGAAAGATATGCTTTGAAATTTTTATTGTCAAACAGAGATACAAAACCTTACAAGTGACTTTACATATAACACTGTAACTTATATCTCTTCAAGTGCCATGAACCTTGTATGTCTTTTATGACAAATTTATAAGAGGTATGATGTTATAACTCAGCCATATAATGTATGACTTATTGGACTATGTGAATTGCACACAGACCTATTTACCTATCAGTTATTACCTTTCTAATTATTGTGCATGTGCTGATCTTGAAAATTATATGCTTATGGGCTCAGTTTTCAAAAAACCTAAATCAGCTTGAAAATACAATTGAACCCTGTACCACTATTTGGGTGTACTTTAGGAAGTACTTTCAGTAGAACATCACAGTGTGCTCTTCCCTGTCCTTTGGGTTACTGCTCAGATTTCTTGATGGAAGTGTCTGTAATTCTGAACCAAATTTCCACCCACTGAAAGAGGGCTTGAGAATCTTAACCACTTCCAAATCTTACCCAATATGATCATTGAGGTCTTCCTGCTAATCAAAGGATTTTTTTGCACTCCCAGGAAGCATTAACAATAATGCTCACAAAATAGGAAAATAGAATTATATACATCTCCTCTGTTTTCTGTAAAATTATATCAAACATCTCTAATTTTATTAATTGGAAAAAATTGAAGAGATTTTTTAACCAATGCATAATAACCTTGTAGAAAACAATATCTAGGTAATTACAGAGTATACAATATATATGTGTATATACATATATATATATATATATATATATATATATATATATATAACTTTACATGGCACAGAGGTACAGAATTCTCAGAATCAGGGTAGATAAATGTAAATATGCACTTGGGTGGTGAATAAAGAATATGTTTTTTTTATATTGTTAAGAAATTTTCTGTTCATTTTATATATCAACCACAGGTGCCCCTCTCCTCCCTCTTCCTGCTTCCCAGCCTCCCCCCACAATGCAATCCATCCCTCATTCCCACCTCCTCCAAGGCAAGGACTCCCATGGTGAGTCCGCAGAACCTGGTACATTCAGTTGAGGCAGGTCCAATCCCCTCCTCCTGAACCAAGACTGTGTAAGGTGTCCCATCATAGGCACTGGGCTCCAAAAAGCCCGTTCATGCAGCAGGAATGGATCCTGATCCCACTGCCATGCGCCCCTTAAGCAGGTCAAGCTAAACAACTGTCTCACTTATGCAGAGGGCCTAGTCCAGTCCCATGGAGGCTCCACAGCTATTGGTCCACAGTTCATGAGTTCCCACTAGTTTGGTTTGGTTGTCTCTGTACATTTTCCCATCATGATCTTGATGCCCCTTGCTCATAGAATCCCTCTTCTCTCTCTTCGACTGGACTCCTGGAGTTCGCCCTGTTGTTTGGCTGTGGATCTCTGCATTGCTTCCATCAGTTACTGAATGAAGGCTCTATAATAACAGTTAGGGTATTCACCAATCTGATTACCAGAGTAGACCAGTTCAGGCACCTTCTTCACTATTGCTAAAAGTCTAAAGTGGGATCATCCTTGTGGATTCCTGGGAACTTCCCTAGCACCCTCTTTCTCACTGTTCTCTTCATGTCTCCCTCTATCATGGTATCTCTTTCCTTGCTCTTCCACTCTGTCCCTGTTCCGTCTCAACCATCCTGTTCCTATATATTCTCATCCCCCATCATGTACCCTCCATTGCCCCTCTCACCCTCAGTTTGCTCATGGAGATCTCATCTATTTCTCCTTCCCAGGGAAATCCATGCATCCATCTTAGGGTCCTCCTTGTTAGCTAGCTTCTCTGGAGCTGTGGGTTGTAGTCTGGTTATCCTTTGCTTTACACCTAGTATCCACTTATGAGTGAGTACATACTATGTTTGTCCTTCTATGTCTGGGTTACCTCACTCAGGATCATATTTTCTAGTTCCATCAGAAGAAAATGATTTTTAAGTACTTCATTTATTTAACACAGGTATTCTCCCCCCCCCGCCACTTCTTTTACAACAATTTATGCTTGATTTAAAAATGTCAGCATCTTTAATACTGAGAAATGACTAATTTACATTCTGTTCAAATTTGCAATGTTTGATTATAAACCTGTAATCTATGTCTATACTTGCCAGCTTAATCTTGCTTTTGAGGAATTTGCAATATGAAATGCCATTTAGCTTGTAACAGTGGTTTGTAGGGTTAAAAAGTTTGTATTAAGTTTAACATTAGGAATAAAAAAAATGTGCAAATCTGTCTTAGTCACAGAAAAAAGCAATGTTATTAATTTTTATTATTTACCAAGATGGAACATATAACATCGAAATCTAAAAATATAAACTCAAGTACAAATCCAATTTATTTTCCTTTTTTTTAAAAAAAAAATGTGATTCTATAGGGGTTTAAGAATCAATTAGTTATTTGGATGGAATTTGAGAATATCCTAATGTTTAAAAGACTTTGATAACTTATATATAGAGAGCTTCCTTCATTGTTTGATTAGATGCTAATCTCAAAACCAACATTGTTCCAATTCTAGCTAGGAAAAGTTTAGGAAGATGTTTATGCCTAATCATAGGTAGAAAAAGACAAAGTGATATTTAAAACACATTCCTAAAAGAATATCCTTACAAACTTGTATTATTTAGCGAACACTCTGTAATTCATGAGTATCAGAATGACTTTATGGATTAAGTATTTGAATTTGTATGACCCTCTCGTTTTTGTGTGTGTTTTCTTTAGATAAGAAATGTTGAAACCAATCAATGCTTAGACAACATGGGCCGCAAAGAAAATGAAAAAGTGGGTATATTCAACTGCCATGGCATGGGAGGTAACCAGGTACACAGTCTTTTGATTTTGGCTCCTTACTTGGGGTAGGAGAGGAGGGATACTGTTCAAACAATCAGTGTATGCTCTGGTTTACATATCAATAATAAATGAACTGGCATTCCAACCAACAACTAATTATGCCTATCTCATTTCCCAAGTATCTTAAAACCAAAACACAGGATTGAATGAAAAAAAGTAAAACTTAAAATAAGCCTACATTAAATGAAGACAGTCAGTATACTTGAACATCTCATTTTATCATGGTGTATTTAAATGTGCTTTGCCATTAACTGAGTAAGAAAACAATGTTTCTACAACTGCCATGTTTTCCCAGTGGCGATTTTCTGTATTTGGTTTGTTAATTTCTATGTGTAGAAGAATTCCTAAGAGTTTTTGAATTTCAAAAAAAAAAAAAAATTAAAGTGGATGAGTCAGCACAGCGACAGATAGAAATCTAGGATGAATTTCCTGAGTGCAGAATTAATTATCAGAAACTTACCAGAGCACAAGGAAGAATCTTCTGTTTTCCTTGAGCACTGAAAAGTTTCTCTGGGAGAGACACCAAGAGTCCACTTGTTTGTGAGTCACTGTATTGCAGCAGTCCTGATGCGTAGCCACTTTAGGAAGCCACATTTAGTTTTCCTGGGCACTGCAATCACAATGCCGAATCTGAGGTAGCAGACAGTCAGTGAACAAGCTGACTACAGGAGTGGATGGGGACAACAGCAAAAAGTTCTGTGTCAGCGGGAACATTTGTGGGCAAAGCGAATTGAGGTTGCAACAGCTCTCCTGTCCAGCATGTGTCAACATCCTCTACAGTGACACATGTTGACTTTGGTACGATGAATCAAGAAGAAAATGAGTCCAGTTGACTGTGGGAGCTTGCTTCACAGAGAGCTTGCATGATACACTGAAGAAATGTGCAAAGGAGATTCTCCATTAAGAACAAAACAAAAATATTTAAATCCTAATTAATGTGTTTCCAAGTTTCAGTTCTAGTAAGAAGATATTTAAAATCAAGTTTATAATTTATTGCATTTGGAAAAAGGGAATTATTGAAGATAATATAAAAGCAATTTAGGAAAAAATGATTATTAAAAACTGCACAAAATCTCCTGTTATTCTACAATCTCTGCATTATAAACTAGAAATCAAACAAATATAGTTCTATTTACATAAGTATTTAGTAAAGTTCATAAATATACATATATACTTATTTCAGAGCCGTTTCATCTACAAAGCAATCAATACAAATAACCAACTAAGTTTTGATGTTTTATCACTTACACAATAAGGAAAATAATTTCATTCAATTTTTTTCTTCTAAAGATACATGATTCATAATCCAACTCAAGTATCATGGTGCATACAGAATGTGCAGTTCATTCTGGTCTTCTGACATTATCTTGATCATTATTTTTAAGTATGTTCTCAAATATCTCCCTTTAACTGTCAAATTGAAAAACAGCTTTAAATAACCAATTCAGATCAGCTCTAAAAATATGTATTTAAAAGTGTTATTATTCAGAATGGGCAGGTTGTATTCACATATTTAGAAATATATGCATATATATGCATATATCTATGTATATACAGACACACATATATATAACACACATACACACAAAAATATATGTAATAACATTTAAAGAAGAAAGAGAGCAAGAGGAGATATATGAGAGGGCTTGGAGGGAGGAAAATGAAAGGGGAAGTGATGTAATTATATAATAATCTCAAAAAATAATTTAAAGACTTGAAAAACAACTGTCACACTTATGCAGAGTGCCTAGGTCAGTCGCATGCAGGCTTCCTAGCTTTCTGTCCAGAGTCTGTGAGCTCCCAGTAGCTCAAGTTAGCTGTCTTTGTGTGTTCTCCCATCATGACCTTGACACCCCTGGCTCTTACTATCTCTAGTCCCTCGCTTCAAGAGGATTTTTGGCGCTTGACCCAGCACAGTGCTTGGCTGTGGATATCTGCATCTGCTTCCATCAGTTACCTGATGAAGGCTCTCAAATGACAATTAGGGTAGTCACCCAGCTGATTACAGAAGACCAGTTCAGGCACCCTTTCCACTGTTGTTAGGAGTCTTAGCTGGGGTCACTGGGCTCCCAGCAGTAGAATCAGGACCCATTCCTGGCACTTGAGCTGGCTTTTGGGAACCTATTCCCCATGCTGAGTTGCTTTGCCCAGCCTAGATGTAGATGCAGCAGGAGGAGCTTGGTCCTGCCTCAACTTGATGTGCCATGCTTTGTTGTTGACTCCTATTGGAGGCCTGCCCCTTTCTGAAGGAGACAGAGGAGGAATGGATGGGGGAGGGGATAGATGAGAGGTGGGGGGAGGCAATGGGAGGAGAGGAGGGGAGGAAACTGTGGTTGGTATGCAAAATAAATGAAAAAAATTAATAAAAAGAGCTGGAAAAACAAAGCATCATTCAAAGGCTTATGCTGAATAAGAGAAAGATGCTGGGCATCCTTTAGAATTAATCGTTTAGCAGCAATTTCTCTTTTATTCTAAAAACTGAATAGTATAAGAGAGATAAACCATGTATAAAACTCTATTATGATGATTTTTGCTTTGATGAAACTCAGTATTTCTAAGTTATTTAATAGAGACGTGCTTACATTTTTCAGTTCCTTACTTTAGGAAAAGAACATATTTTAGGCTGTTATTCTGGGTTATCTTTTCTGTTTTTATGTTTTATTCTCTTATGTTGCTATAGAAACATCAATTTTTTATAGTTATCTACTTATGAATTTTTACAAGTAGCCTCTAGCCAATATAAGTATTCATACTCCCCATCCTGCTTTTACACAAAAGTCATAACAAACCCAAATATTTTTACTTCATTTGCATTTCCACAGAATTTGCTTATTGGTTTGTTTTTAAGAGGTCTCATGTAGCCCAGGTTGGCCTTGAGCTTCCCATGGAGCTGAGGCTGGCCTTGAAATCCTGGTCTTTCTGCCTGCATCTCTTATGTGTTGGTTTTACAGGCTTGAGCCCCCATGGCTACCCTCACTCAGCTGCATTTCTGAAACAAGGCACTTGTTTGTTGATAAAATTATGCTAGCTTCACCTTTTTTCTCAAGAATTTTGATGATTGAACTTACTTTACATTTTTAAGTTATTGTACAAAGTACTGGGATTTGCTGTGATGTTTTTAATTGTTTACACATTGGCCATTTATACTCTGCTCTTTGCAAGCCCGCCGTTCTCTTACCCCTCTCCTACTCTGACTAGTCCTATTCCCATCCCAAATCGTCCTGCTGTTTTATGTCCTTTATCTTCCCCTGAAGTTTCTTGTTCCTTCCTTCCCTCTCCTTTTAGAACTCTTTCCACTATTAGTAGATGCCATTCTAATTCATGTCTTACATCTAATTCGTGTCTTAAATCACATATCACATATGAGATAAAATCTGTAGTATTGAATTTATGAGTTGAATTATTCTGCTGCTCAAAGTGATATTCACCTCCACATTCTGACAAATAACATAATTTCATTCTGTATTACAGATAAATAAAAATTCCATTGTACATATGTACACATTTGCTTTAGCAATTAATCTATTGGTGAACTTCTGACTGGTTCTATATCTTAGCTATTGTGAATAATGCAGCAGTAAACACACTTACCCTGAAATCTCTTTGAAAAGGCTACTTGGACTCCTTCAAATTTATATCCAGGAGTGTTGTAGCTAGATCACAGGGTAAATCTACTTTTTGAAATATTTTGGTGGATCACCATATTTATTTCTATAATGACTGTACATGTTCTTGTCTTAGGGTTTCTGTGAAGAGACACCATAACCACAGCAACTCTTATAAACAAAAACATTTCATTGAGGTGGCAGCTTATAGTTTCAGAGGTTCAGTTCATTATCATCATGGTGGGACATGGTAGAGTGCAGGAAGACATGGTGCTGAGAGGTAGCTGAGAGTCCTATGTCTTGCAGGCAACAGGAAGTGAACTGAGACACTGGATGTGGCTTGAGCATATATGAGACCTCAAAGCCTATCCCCACAGTGACAGACTTCCTTCAACAAGGCCATACCTCCTAAGAGTGAAACTCCCTTTGCAGGCCATTTTCTTTCAAACCACCACACACTTCTATTCCCACCATCAATGCATAAAGACTCCTCTTTTCCACACCCTTAATAACACTGGATAACAGTCATTCTAATTGGGATTAGATAGAATCTTAATGTAGGTTAATTTGCTTTTCTCTGATAGTTATATCAGATAAAATGCAGAACACATTCACATATTTAAATGGGTATTTGTATTCCTTTGGGGACTCTGTATTCATCAGCTCATTTTTCAACTGTATAATTTGTTTGTTGGTGTTTAATTCTTGTGTATTTCTATATATTAATGTCTAGAAGAAGAAAATTGGCAAAGATTTTTCTCTCATTGTGTAGATTCTTTTCGCGCTGCTGAGTGCATAGAAGATTTGTTTTAATTACTACATTTATTTATTTAAGGGGCATATGCCACAACATGTATGTGGAGGCCAGGTGTGAATTTGGAAAAGAAATAGGTTATCTTCTTCTATGTGGGTCCTGGGGATCAAACTCAGATCAACAGTTTTGGAAGCAAGTGCCATTACCCACAGAACCAACTCTTCAGTCCAATTTTTTTTTTAAATTTTATGCAATCCTACTTGTCATTTTGGGGGAATATTCCCTGTGCTGTTAGAGCCATTTTCAGAAAGGTCTTGGTGGCATCTATATCTTCAAGACCTTTGCCCTAGCAGCTCCAGTTTTAAGTCTTTTGTTTGTTTGTTTTGTTTTGCTTTTTGAGACAAGGTTTCCCTGCATAGCTTTGCGCCTTTCCTGGAACTCACTCTGTAGCCCAGGCTGGCCTTGAACTCACAGAGATCCACTTGCCTCTGCTTCCTGAGTGCTGAGATTAAAGGCGTGCACCACCACCACCACCACCACCACCACCACCACCACCACCACCACCCAGCTAAGTTTTAAGTCTTAATTAAGGTCCTTAATCCATTTTAATTGATTTTGTGCAGATTGAGAAATATGGTCCTTTTTTGTTGTTTCACGTATGCCCATCCAGTTTTGCTAACACAGTTTGTTGAAAAGCCTATCTTTTCTCTAATGTGCGTTTTTGACAACTTTGTCCGAGATTCCATCACTATAGTATGGGTGTTTATTTCTCTATTTTAGTCTATGGATTTATTTGGCTGTGGTAATTATTTTGCTATGGTATTTTTATTACTATAGCTCCATAGTACAGTTTGAGATCAGGTATTGTGATGCTTCTATCATCGCTGTTTCTGCTGAAAATTATGCTGCGCATCTGCAGTCTTTGGTGCTTCTGCATGAATTTCAGTGTGGATTTAAGTCATTCTCTGAAGGAGGTTGCTGGAATTTTGATGAATATTGTGCTGAGTGTGTTGAATTTTTTTGGTAGCATAGGAGCTATCATAACTGTGGCAACCCATGAGCATTAAAAATCTTTCCATTGTCAAGTGTCATTTTCTTTGTAGAGATCTTTCATCTCCTTATTAAAATATAAATGGTTTCACTGTATAAGCTATTGATAATGGAATAATTTTTCTGTTATGAGGTTCCATATAACCCATTGAATGGCCTTTGGTTTTAGCTGTCCCTTCTCCTATTTCCCCTCTTCCCTCCTTCTCTCATTTGATCCTCTTGTTCCAGTACCCCCATATCCATCACTAACTCTCTGTTCTATGTCCCCATCCTAGGGTGATCAAATCCTCCCTCTTCTTCAAATATTAGATTTTTGACTACTTTGATATCATGCAAGTCTGGTGAACATAGTCACAGCCAAGATGAGTTCATGTGATCATCAGCCATGTTGTGTCTAAAACATAAATTTTTCCAGCTTTTCCCTTTCTTCTCATCCTTATATTTTTTCTGCTACCCTTTCTATCATGGTATTTGAACCCTGGACAGACAGTGTATGATAATGAATGAACAGTTTAGGGTTGAACACTCCACAGCCTCATATTCTCCGTACTTTGAACAATTGTGAGTCTCTAATTATCATATACTACAAAAACAAGTTCCTCTTATGAGGACTGAGAGCTGCACTAATCTATGGTTAGTTATAAAGGTAAGTATTTAGTGGCAGTTTAATACTATGTCTATTCAGGAAAGTATTTGGAGTATATTCTACCCTAAGGCCTCTGTTCTACCTAGCCACAAGTTCTCAGCCCAGCCAACAGTAGCACACAGGAGCTCTATATTCTAAATTGAGCCTTAAATCTAATAAGAAAGTAGTTAGTTATTCCCAACAGAGTTTTGCTACTATTACACAAATGAGAATAATTATTCCAGAGTAGTCATCTTTGTAGTTTTCACGGTTCAAAGCCACATAAGACTATTGTTTGCTTTTTTCCCCCTCTAGTAGCATGCCTGTACTTTCTGACACTGTGTAAGCTAGCCAGTAGCCCTCATGACTGGAAAATGTCCTCTTAGAATTGCTTTAGTGGTACCCCAAAGTTCTGGTTAGCTATGGTTTCATTTACATCTTATTCTAGGAAATTTTAAATCCTTCTTATTTCTTCAGTCAGTTCAAGAGTATATTTTTTCATTCTCCAAGGGCCTCTGAAATTTCATTAGTTTGTACTCCTATTGATTTTTACTTGCATTTTGCTATTTTCTGGGAAGATAGAGGAAATTATTTAAAGGATTTGTATTATGGAAATTTGTATTGTGGTCTACAGGGTAATCTATTTTAGAGATGGCTGCATGGTATGGTAAGAAGAATATATATTATGTGTGTTTCAGCTAGAATATTCTGTGGCTGTGAGTCCTTTTAATGTATGATATTGATTTTTTAAATTCAAGTTTCTTTATTTAATTTAGTTTAAATGATGTACCTAGAGATGAGAGTGGTTTATAGAAATCACTCTCTGTTACTGTATCAAGAGCTGTCTAAATTTTATGCCCATTAGTGTTTGATGTATAAAATTAAAAGCCCTAACAATTCATGCATATATGTATTTTCGATTGTTACATCTTCATGAATTATCACTTGTATTAATATGTAGTGGTCTTCTTCATCTCTTCTGCCTAATTTTCCTTCAAAATCTACTGTATCAAATACTAGAATAGCTATCCAAGCTTTGTTTTGGCTTTCATTTGTTTGATACATGCACTTCTATCTTCTCATTGTCAATGGATCTAGTTTTCAAATCCTGTCAGTTACTGTTTGTCTTTTATTGAGTTATAGAAGACATTCTATATTAAGGTTATTACTGGGAGATGTTTCCTAATTCCTATGATTACTTTTGTGGTTGACTGGATTATTGTTATTTTTTCCCTCACTTCTCTGAGTCAAGGCTTTTCTGAATTACTGTGATGAATTTCTCCCTAGCACTCCTTTGTTCATCTAGTTCTATTGTGAAATATTTTCTTCCTGTGCCCCAGTGGTTGAGATTGCCTTTTAAAATCCTCTGTGATAGTATTAGTTTAAGTACCTTCTACAGGGAGGGCTTGGTGGTCATGAGCTGCCAAAATTTATGATTGTCTTAAAATGTTATCTCTAGGTTGGTTTTAAAAGATAGTTTTTCTAGATATTGCAATCTTAGTTGTCAAATGTTTAGTTTCAGGGTTTGAAACTTACTATTCTATGCATCCTTGGTTTTTAATGTCCTTGATGATAGATCTCGTAGTATTCTGATGGACTTACCTTTGAGGTGAGCTGATATGTTTTCTATTACAGCTTTTGATAGTCTTTTTCTTGTAGTCTTTTTTCTTTAACATTGTGTTTTGATATCTTGACTCTAACATTTTCCAAAAACTAAAACATTGTGAACTTGATATAATTTTATAAATGAAAGAACTTATAAATTACTGATATAAAATATATCCCAGAGTATCCAGGGAGCAGTTGAATGAAATAATATCATGTCTATACCCTCTGATAGGCTCTGGGATATATGGTCATTTAATTCCTGTGAATTTTCATCTTTTCACAAAGTTGAGTCATTTTTGTCTCTTTTCACACTCTCATTCAAAATTGAGGTCTAACATAGAAACTCCTTAAGTAGTATATGCCATTGAGACCTTGCATTTTCATGTCTGTATAAATGTCTCTTTTATCCTACTTCATAGTCCGTTCACATCCAGGGTCTCTTGTATCCTCTTCCACCCACATATTAAATATACCTCATGGTTTCCCTGACTACAGCATTCATGCTATATTAGATTTCAAACCTTAATAAAATCTTCATTAGTCTTTCACTGCTTCAAGAATAAAGTCCAAATTGCTTTGGATGATACACTCAGCTAACCCTTATTCTATTCCTGCTGGCTCTTCTGCTTGCCGTAGTCTGATGTCCCAGTTATTTCCTTTGCTCAGGTATCAATATGATAATTCCCCACTCCCTGCACATGCCCCATTATCTTCAATATTTCCACAGTATATTTGCTATGTTCTGCTTTTGTATACTTGGCTACTCTGCTCTAATCACAAATTTCCAAATAATTTAGTTTGTCTTCTATCAGATATTCTTTTACTAACATAATCTTAACCTGCACTAGACATATATTAATGCATGAACTGTAATTTAATTTGATCTCCCAGAGTTTATCATTTAACATTATTTGCACAATTTTCTTGTCTTAGAAGAGACTGTATATCAATGATTCTTAACCTTCTGCATGCTGCAACCCTTTAATTCAGTTTTTCATATTGTGGTGACCTCCAACCATAAAATTATTTTAATTGCTACCTGATAACTTTAATTTTCTTACTGTTATGAATCCGATATCTTGTATCTGATATGCGACCCCTGTGAAAGGAACCTTTAGCGTCTAGGTTGAGACCACTGCTCTATGTCCTTTTACCTGAAAATTGGTAAGTATCCATACTTCCTGCTCTGGATATAGGCTTAAAAATAAAGAATAAAGAGAAAAAAGAGAAACTCATTTTCAAATGTTTATGAGTTTAGTAGGAGTAAAGGCTGAGCAAGACAAGTCATCATGGTACAACTTTAATGGGAATAGTGTGATTCTATCCAATGTTTACCTTTATTGTGCTTGCACTGATTTTCGTCATACTCCTTAGAGTTGTGGGGTTGTACTCACAGTGGTTGATCCTGAGGGTTCATAGTTTTGATTATGTGTGTATGAGGTTTGAGAAGGTTGAATTTCTCTTTTCATTTGGAAGTATACTGCAGGGCATAGTTATAACCTTGTGTCAGAAGTGTAGCAAGTATTTTTATGACTGCCATTTACTTAATATTTTCATGTACAGACTTGAAATAGCATGCATTCAAATAATGTTTGCCTTTATCCTTTCTTTTTGGTGCAGAGACACTGTTTTTTTTTTACATTTATTTACTGTGTAGTGTGTGTGTGTGTGTGTGTGTGTGTGTGTGTGTGTGTGTGTGTGTGTGTGTGTACATGGCAAGATTCATAGATGCTTAGCAGATGACCATAAGTGGGTATTTGTTCTTGCCTTCCTTGGGTTCCAAGAAACAAATTCAGGTTTTTCAAGTTGACAGCAAGCACCTGAACCAGCTTGTACTATACTGCTATTTTTTTAAATGAAGGGCTTTTAAATTATAATTTTACCATCTTAAAGAAGTCAGCATAATAGTTGGCAATTGAGTTTCAGTAATGATGGATATGTATCTCCACTTAAATATTGATAACTGAATTTTACTTAAAATTTTCATTAATTATAATTTAGCTAGGTACAAACAAAATGAATATAGAATTTATAAAATTACCATTTTAATTTTAAAAAAGCATTAATAAAATAATTTAATATTGAATGTTTACCTTTGAATTATGATATATTTAATGGAAATGGAAAAATTAACCAGTCCCCATACATACCACACCTCTTCTTTGTATAGAAAAACTTGGACAGTGATAGGAAATACTCATAGTTTATAAAATTCATTTTTTTTCTCCCTAGAGCCACCCAGTTAGGGACATCTAGAATGCAGGTGCAAGCATTCCAAGTTACTAATTATGGTGAATAGTTCTGAACCATCAGGGAAGTGTAGACACTTCTTAAAACCCCATTTTGTCCCCAAGTAAAGGACAAGATTTTCAAATATTATCTACACTTACACAAATATCTTCTCCTCCCTGAGTTTTGATTCTGTTTCAGAATACCTGATTTTAGGGCAGGTGTATTACATTTTGCAAGAGTGAAGAAATACTTTCTTTCGTTATAGACCAGAATTCTCTCAGAAAAAGCTTAAATACTTTAGTAATGTATTCTAATGTACTTTCAGATTATAATCAATACAGTAACTCAGTAGATATGTTTTTATTGTAAAATTTTTGTTTCTGAACACACCATAATTACCTAGAAGCATTTGAAAAGTACTTGCCTCCTTTGAAAGACTTTGAACAGTGTAATGAAAACTTACAAGTGATTTCACAAAGTAAACTTGCGAGTGAATTAAATGGCTTCTGAGCAAAGATAGAGCATCTACTATTAATTAAAAGCTTAAATGAGTTGGATGTACAAGATAAAGAAAAGCAGAGTTATCATTGTTATAAGAGAGAAACTTTTCCAATAGATTTTTAATCTCTAGTGCTTGGCAGGCAAGAGGAAAAAAAACTGTGCCTGGGGTTTTGGCTGTATGGAGCATGTTTGGCTTCTAGGACATTCATTTTGTTTGGGTGGCTTATAATCAGCAGAGATTTGCCACTTATTCTGCAGGAGGGGAAACCCAAGGTAAAGACATCAGCTTTTTCTTTGCTTCACAGATTTACCACTTTGGCTATCTTTATACATGTTGGATGGGGGATAGCCAGATCTCTGGGATCTGTTTTATGAGTGTACTTGTTCTACTAATGATAACAGAGCTCTCATGACATAACCACTTCCTAAGGATGCCATTTTCTAATACTATAACATTGAGGATTATATCAAAACATGTAAGTTAAGGAGGTAGAAACACAAATATTCATTCCACAGCATACTATCTTGTCTCAATCATTAGTCCTTGAGATATGTAGTCATCAAGCTGATTATGTACAGTCTAGATAATATATGACATCTGTACAGAAAACAGTCATTTCACATTGGCCTGGATATTCTGGGTTATAGCCATGCATTCTTAAGTCTTCAAAGCAAGAATTCTTTTCATCTCTAGTAAATATCAGAAGGACCAGCTGTAACGGCATCAACAATGCCTTAGATAGGTGTTTACTCAGTGAGTCTATCGTTGTCATGTTATGGTGGTAACTTTTAGGTCTTCACATTTTTTCCAGGAACTTGATCCTCTTAAGGGAACTACAGCATCTTACCCATTCCTGGGGGTCCACCAGTTCGTGAAGCCTGACTAATGCATATTTCTATTGGAAAGAACAAAAATAACCTCATACTAACTGTGCCTATAATTGCCTCACCCTTTATTCCAAGTCTTTTGTCCTATAATCTCCCTATTCTTATCTTTCCTTTCTCATCTTGCATTGCCCCTGACTACCCCAACTTAGAGAGCAAGCCCCTTAAATTCTTCATACTGCTTTTTCTATTTTTTTTTTCTTTTTCTCATTAATAATTCTACTTCTCAGTCCAGGCCTTGGTAGTCTCACCTTCAAATTATTACAATAGTTTTCATTGTGATTCCAGTGTTCCTCCAGGTAATGAAATGGTGAGTGCTTGCAACACTAGCAAAACTTTGAAAAAATATACAGAATAAGTAATAAAATAACTTCAAAGGTTCCCCAGGCATTAATTATCTGAAAGCTGAAGCTCTATATAGTGTGGCCTCCTCTTCTTCCTTTCATAATGTTATTATCTATTGCACAGATTCACACAAACTTCACAGTATCAACTATTTACAAGGAATAAACTTAAAAAAATGACATTGTTAGTTGTTTTAAGATAACCTTGCCTCTTTATATATCCATTTGAGAATTTTTCTCAGCTTTCCTATCCTGTAAATTCTATTTCTTTGGCCCTGGTTGAAACCTACTCTCCCTATCCAGTATTGTTTTTTTTTTTTTTTTTTTTTTTTACTGCTTTTTAGAATATATAGAATCCCTCGCCATTTGAACTCAGAGTAGCAACATTTTTATGTGGTTTTCCTTAGCAATATATAGTTTTCTCAGCATCTTTAACCATTTTGTTGTCGTCCAGTTGTGGATGTCTATTTATCTTATCTCCAGAAACAACATATTTTTAAAAGATGTAATGTCTTCTTGAAAGGAAAGATTAGCTTATCTTTAAAAAATTCACACATGAGAATTAGCTCATTGAAAGTCTGAGTAAGTAGACTAATTGAAACAGAAATTTCAAAGCTGCTCCAGAGCCTATTAGTGTTTAAGAGAAGGCTTCAAAACTTTGGGCAAAACATATAAAGAAAATTCATCCCTTCTAGATGATGAAACTGATGCTCTGAAAATGCTTACACAAGGGTTCTTTGGTTATGCTAAAGGATACTCTCAAAAATGCACATGCTTTCTCAAATCCATGATTGTTGTGTGGCCAAAACTACCTTGCAGACTTGGGTGAATGTGGCAAGAATCTCAAAGTGGACACACTACCCATGTCATTCGGTTGGTCAAAGCAAAATGATGATTTTGGTTTTCCTGTTCACAAGAGGACAAGGCTTTGTAACTATGAAGGCAGACCTTGCTGTGCCATGGTCACCACACACCTTTCTATTCTTTACATTGCTAATGTTGAAATACCAGCTTTAAGAAAGTTCAACTATGCCTGATGTTTAAATCCTGAAAAGCCACTTATGGATTTTTTTGATATGGACAGTAGTGTATGGGTGTCAGAAGCTAAGAAAAGCAAACGAAGATTCTCCCTTTGCAGCCTCAGGAGAGCTAGGCTCCTACGAAGGCCTCAGTTTTCACCTAGGTAAACACACTTGAGGCTGTGAAGTCTCCTTTTTAAAATGTGAGAGCATATATGATATGGTTTTAACATGTCAAGTTCCAAGTTTATTTTGGCTGATCTAGGAAACTAATATAGGAATTAAGAAGGGAAACACCAGAAACCATTGTGGGGGAGGGTGTTCATAAATATCCCATTACTTTAGAAGAAAGGTCTAAGACACTAAGTTTTGTCAATGGTAGAAACATCATTTATCCATCATTTCAAAAATGTTGCTCATGATATTTTATTATTTCTGCATTCTGGTAGTCATTCTCAGTGACAAATGTTTGTATTTTAAGTGGTTTCATTATCTACCCATTTTATACACCTATTTTATTGTATGCTTGATAGACATTTTGTTGTTTTAAATATAAAAACCAGAAATATAAATATATCAAATCAGTGATTATATCCCATTGCTTTCATATTATATATGATTATATATATATAACTATCATATATAATTAAATTGTATGTATATATTGTTAAATTATATATATAATTATAATAAACTATTTTATAATATATATAATTTAAATCTTATTATAAGCCAAATAGGTAAAAATAGATTTTATCTAAGTATTTCTTAAATGAATAAAATATGAGATATGTAGGCTCAGCATAAGTGATGTCTTACCTACCTATATTTTGGTAGGTAAGAACATAGTAAGAAAAGGGGCATTCAGACGGTCTGACTAAGTCCATAGTCTAAGAGGTTTCACAAAGAAGCAAACAAGAAAAGAATAGAGCATGAGAAACAAGAGCAGAGTTACTGCCATGAACTGAATTTCAGGTCTTGAGCTGGACAGTGGAAAGTTAAGTTTATAAATATAGAGACTGATATTGTAATGGAATATAAATGTCAGAAAGAGAAATTTCACTTAAAGGAACAAAATAGCAAAAGGCTAGAGTAGAAAGATGGTAGAAGGATAACCTGTAAACTATTTGTAATAATCCTCGCATGAACACTTGGACATGCACTTTTGTTATTAAAAAATGACATGGTGAATACAGCCCAAATGAAAAAGGCCTTTCATTCTTGGTGCTCGGTGCCCAAGTACAACTTCACAGCAAGCAGGGACAGAACACAGAACATTTTTTTCAGTTCATTTCTTTTATTCTGTAATCAAAAGGTTTGATCCAATACAAAGCAAAAAACTACATGTGGTATGTACAGAAATGATATCTTTCCAGTATAGGAAAAAGGCTTCGGTGAGTTACCATGGGAACTGCCTAGAGTCTATTATAATGGAAATTCTTAATCTTGTAATGAAAGTCTACTGGTTAGATGTAGACCCACTGCAACCTTCCAGTTGCAATTCCCTAAGAAGATTTGGGATGTTTATTTTATCTAAAAAGGTAAAATAGGTACTTATAGTTGTACCATTCCAAAGTGATTTTATTTTATGACAAAAACAAATCAGAGCTACATCTTAGAGTCATTGTAACCATGGAATGATTAAAAGAATTTTGAGAAGTTGCCATGCCAGTGAGTTCAGTCTGTTGTCTCTACATTATTATCAGTATATGCTCTGCCATTTCTGGGTGGCAGAAATTGTCATGGTATAATCAAACTACCAAAGACATAAGAACTTTCTCTTCTTTTAGTGAGTCAAGACACTAATTCAGAAACTGAAATTTTCAAATATAGGGATCTTGATATATTATATTATAAGAATGACTCTGAACTTCAGACTTTTGATGCTCTTATCTCCATCCCTTGACAAATGATGTTCAGGTGTCCATCACCATACCCTGTATGTTGGTAGATGCTAGAGATTGTTCCAGGGATTCCTACATACTAAGCAAGTAGTCTACCAACTGACACACCCCGGGTTGCAATATGTAATATAATTTAAATTACAACTGTAAACTTGACTAGAATCTAGTACACAGATGTACATCCAAATGCTGTTTATTTTCTCATATTCCACTGGATTCCAGCTCAGCATCATAATGCCAACTCCTTTGCCCCATTGGCTGAGTTCTTTAGTACCAGAGGTCACTTTGCTTACCTAGGCAAACCTAGGGAAATATTCAATTTTATTTCCCTCAACTACACAGATAAGCACATATACCAAATAAATTTAAGACAGATGGTAGGTATGGATTGAGCTTATATACTGTATAAAGGACCTGGCCCTGAGGTGACCTTTCTACACTAGTTGAGGATACTCCCAGCAGGACTATACATAGTCTGATGCTTTGATAATGTGCCATTTATTGGCTCCTGACCTTTCCTAATCCAGTACTGATCTTTCTTGGGATCATCCCTCTGATCAACTGCTTACACATGGAGGAATCTAGAGTCGAAGAAATGTTCTCTTTGTATCCAACAATGCTGAATGGCATAAGTAAATCAGAAATCTTTAAGCTTGGAACTACCAAGAAAAAAATTAGTATTATTTTTACCCAAAGAAATACTGTGTTGAGTTAAGAAGTTAACATTTTAAATTGTGTCTAAAGTGTAGTCTACCTTTACAGGTGTGAGGTAGGTGTAAATAATAAATAGCAAGTATGTATTTATATCATGCAAATATTATAATTTGACTTTTGAGACTTTCCATATTTAGTAATTTATCTAATTATATGTCAGATAATCATTTAAGGAAATGATCTTATGATCACGAGTGAAATTCTTTAAAGACAAATGTTACAAAAATAGCAGTTAAATAATCTTCATAAAGCATAGATTTGTTTATCATTAATTTGTTATCATTAAACAGATAATTTACATAGATGCACATACATGTCAAGTACTTTTATGTTAATATGATACTAGCTAAAGTCATTTTTTTCCCCCCCACGCTAAAGTCATTTTGAAGGAAGGAAGCTCAAAAGAGAAAATGACTGGTCAAAATGCCCTGTGGGCAAGTCTGTGGTACATTTCCTTGATTGATGGTTGATGTAGGAGGCCCTGACTCACTGTGGGTGGTGCTTCTCCTGAGCTAGTGGTCCTGGGTGCTATAACAAAGCAAGCAAATAAATAGCATCCCTGCATGACCTCTGAATCATTTCCTACATTCAGGTTCCTGCCATGCTTGAACTTCTGCCCTGATTTACCTGTGTTAGACTGTGATGAGCAAGTGTAAGTTAAAATAAACCCCGTTTCTCCCAAGTTGCTTTGCTTTTGGTCATGGTGTTTTATCACAGCAATTGAAACTATATATATATAATATATATAATCAATATGGACTTTAAAGGTTATATATCTGCTAATCTGCTAGAACATATCCTGTACCTTTAGGCCTGGTCCTATAGCCTGAATGAGGCCATACCTCCCTGCATGTAGCTAGTGCTCTCTCCATAGTTAAGTAGTCTGTGATATGACTTACAGCTCTAAGTTTATGGTGCTGGCTTTTCCACACCCCTGTCACATACACTATTCTGAACTAAATCACATGATATGAAATTTCCTGCTATCCTTAAAAGTTTATAAAAAGAGAGACCTTTTCTTTTGTCTTAGTCAGTGTTCTATTTCTGTGAAGAGATACCATGACCATGAAAACTCTTATAAAGGAAAACATTCAATTGAGGCTGGCTTACAGTTTTGGAGGTTTAGTCTATTATCATGGTGAGAAGCATGACTTAATGCAGGCAGACATGGTGCTGGAGAGGTAGTTGAGAGTTCTACATCTGGATCCCCAGTCAACAGGAAGAGAAGAGAGAGCCATTTGGCTTCTGAAACTCCAAAGCCCCCACCAGTGACACACTTCTTCCAAGGCCACACCTTCTAATCTTTCTCAAGTGGTGCTACTACCTAAAACCAAGTATTCAAATATTTGAGCTTATGAGGACCATTCCTATTCAAACCACCACACCTTTTTATGAGAATAGTCCAAGATTCCTCCAAGGGAATGCTAAAGGGTATCCTGAAGATGAGGGGTGGCTGGTCTCTGAAATTACTCCTCTGGCCTCCTGTTCTCACCTTTATTCTTCTGATAGGGGCTAATATATTTGTTTATCTATCTATCTGTCTATCTATCTATCTATCTATCTATCTATCTATCTATCTATTCTTCTTCTACCCCTTTCATTTGTGATTAAATCTCCATAAATATCATTGTTTCTATATGATGTATGATGTTTTCACTCCACATGGAGGCCCAGCCATGGCCTTGAAGCACATTCATTCTAATAACATTATTAAAGGGAAAGGTGCATCACCTTCCTTTGTGGAGCATCTGCTTTTCTTTTATTATGACATGCTTTGCCATGGCCCTAACCAATGACAGAGTCCTAAGTGGAGAGAGACAGTGAGAGAGCAAGAGAGAGCGAGAGCGCGCGCGCGCGAGCGAGAGAGAGAGAGAGAGAGAGAGAGAGAGAGAGAGAGAGAGAGAGAGAGAGGAGAGAGAGAGAGAGAGAGAATTGCTGCCCATGAGTAAACACTATTCTATTCTACTCATGGGTTCACTCTTCTTCTTCTGCAAATAATACTTAAGAAGTAATAGAATTTTGAAAAAGTTAGAAAACATAACATCACGAAAATAATTTGACCATCCTGGTCTACATAGCAAATTCCAGGCAGCTAGGAAGGTATAGAAAGACCATGTTTCAAAAAATTACTCTAGTAGTTAGATGCTAATTTATTACAGAAGTTTTATACAACAAATACACAGAAAACAGTCAGAGGCAACTTAAATAGAGGGAAAGGTTTTCATTCATACATGCTCATGTGATGAATTCAGCTATTAGCAAAGGCATAAATGGTTAGTCTAAAATCTGACACAATTCTGAAATTTTAAAATTCAGGTGCCTGAATTGACTCTAAGTCTCACATATCTATAGTCAGGATTTTGAGTAAAGCTATAGAAGCTGTGGATTACTTTCTAGGCTTCCTATTTATTGTCAAAAATCACTCTCTTGTAAGCATAGGACTGACCTCATTTTTTTTTTTTTTCTGTTTTGAAGCTTCCTGCCAGTATGTCTCTCTACAGATAGAGAGAGCCTACCTTCAGCTCTTTGCCACATGGGCTTCTTCCAAAGAGTCAAATCATCCATAAGCAGTAGATTCTACACTGCTGTCTTGTTTGAGCTCTTTTATAACATCTTACATAACACCACCCTAGAGTGGCTTCTCTGTCATAGTCACACCCTCATACTCAAGGGAAGGAGTTTATGTAGGACAGTACACCAGAGCATAAGAACCTTGTGCCATCTGTACATTGTACTACAATCACAATCAAGCAACATCTGCAAATACAAGGAGATCTCATTGGAAATAGTTTGGAAAAGATTCTCATTTGGACTTAACTTTCCTACTTTCATTCATTAATTCTGCAGTAACAAAATATGGATATTTTTAAGCCATTTATGGGGGAATAAAAATTTAAGAATGCATAGATTTCATATCAATATTATTTTAAATGGGAGACTTTAATAGTCACCTAGAGTGGAAACATAAAAATCATAGTTTTTATTGGTTTAATGTGTGCTGCGTATTATGCTATCTTATATTCTTGTTCTGTTTTCTACAAAGTAAAGTCAGAGATGTCAAAGACAGATGGTTTTCACCCCAGTGTAGTCAGAAATTATTGGACTAGTAGCAGCTTCTTCTTAGAAGTTTCTAAAGAGATCGACACAGTCTTGGTACTGTCATTGGGAGAGTAAGGTTTTGTATAATAAACGTACCATTTAAGTGGAAATTTTAAGATAGGATGCAACCAAATAATATTTTGCTTGACTGTACCACAGATGATCACTGCTATCCAGATATTTCTTGAAGTCTTTTTTTAATAGCTTATATGGGTGAATTTCCTTAACTGATCTTGAATACAGCCGCCAAACATAAGGTATCCCTATCACTTGTTCCAGGTTAAGAAACCAAGGCGTTTCAGTCCTGATATCTAGTTCTGGAAAGTAATGGATCTCAAAGTCAATTTTCCAAAGCCCTTCATTTTCACATTTCCCAATATCAAAGTGTACAGAGATGATTTCTATCTACCTGTGGCACATTGAAGTTAAGTTGTCCAATAAAACATGTTCACATAGACTCAATGAAAAAAAAAAATAAAGGAATGATGGTCTCCTTTTTCCTTGGCAAAATGGAGTGGGAAGGATTCCATACACAGTATATCAGGAAGGATGAATGAGATGATTTGCTGGGCGTACAAAAAAGAACAACATGTTATATAAAGTTACACAGAGAAGAAAGGAGCAGGAGTTAAGATTTTACTGGTGATGTTGAAGACAAGATGAGGTCATTGCATTAGTGCACACACCCACATCCTGTTTTTGTGTGTGCACAGGCCGGTATGTATATGCAAGTATGTGTATATCTGTGTGCGCATACAGACCCATGCTTCTGGATGGTAGAGGTCAACCATTGACATCATTATTCCTGATGAGCCATCCACCTTGATTTTTGAAACAGGGTCTCTCCCTGACACCTGGGCTTCTTCACTTAAGCTAGAGTGGGTGGCTAGTGAGGCCCAGGGAAGTGCCTGTCTTCTCCCCAGCAATGATGTTATAATTATCGATCACCACACTCGGCTTTGTATGCAAATACTGGGGCTCAAACTTAGTCCTTCATGCTGACACATCAAGTACCTTACAGATGGACTCACCCACCCCAATCCTGTTTTTAGTGATAGAATTTCAGAGCATTAAAGTTGTAATACACTTCAGGTACTACCTAAATATGTAAGGCTTCCTTAGTGAGTATAATTGGGAGCGAAATATATTATGCTTCTCTGAAGCCACTGAGCTAACAGTCTATACATGAAGCTTGAAATAATTAGGACTTAGGAAAAGACATCACCTGGGGAAATCTTTCCTGAACAGCTTCACTGAGGAGCTACAATCCATCTATGCTTACTTCAAGATAGTCAAAAATCACACACACACACACACACACACACACACACACACACACACACACACACACAGACAGAGACAGAGAGACAGAGAGAGACAGAGACAGAGAGAGAGACAGACAGACACAGACAGATAGACAGAGACACGGAGAAAGACAGAGAGAGAATGTTTTAAATAAATTGTATCTTCCTAAAAGCCTATTTTTTTTTACTAAACAATATTCTCTCTTTTTTATTTTACTACATTTTTTTCTACAAACATAGGTGTTTTATACTTTATCTTTCTGGATGTTTATTGACTGATTTCAAATACTCCCTGCACTCAAAATATCTAAAGAGAGCCCCAGAGTGTGCGAAGTCTAGCTAACTAAACTGTGACTCAGATAAATGGGGCAATGTGATAACAGGGAAGAATGGTAGCAGAGAGCTAAGGGTAGGCTTATTGTATTTTAATCCTGTCACATTTGTGCATCTGTGTTTTTCCTTTTCGAAAGTGAAGCAACTGGCATATAATACATGAACAACCCTCAAGCTGAGAAATTCTATAGTAAACACCACTCCAAAGACTGCAACAGGAAACATTTTATAAAATAGAAACTAAATACAGGGAAATCACAACTTATATAATAAAGCTGATTCCTATGTACTGTAGACTGTTTGAATACATACTGAATGCTTTGTGTTTATTCAAAATTTATTTGTCAAGCCCAAAGTTATAAAAATCGATGGATAAAACAAAATCAATATCTCTTTATGTAATGTTCATCTAAGAATAAGAGAGAAAAATAAAAATAAAAAAACTACAATAACTCTAGCAATACAAAACCAGCAGAGGGCGCCCAGCTCCCAAGCTGTTTGCTGAATGCATCCTGCAGGAATTAACAAACCTCCTTTGCAGCTTGTGATGTTAGAACCAAGTTTCACTTCAGCTGCTTAAGCTAGAGATTTAAGATTAAAAACGACAGTAAAGGGTATAAATTAAAAAGAGTGAAATACATACATGTATGTATGTATATGTATATATGAGAATTTTAAACGTTATTTCAAAAATAGGAACTCAGTATTTCATACTGTGAAATAAAAGCATTAAGATAACAAAGAATAGATCATTTTTATAACTCATTCAAATTAGAACAAATGATATATTTATATGAAGTAATAAAAATTGCTTACCTTCTCTGAAATAAATGTCTTGAGAATGAAGAGAATTGAGGTTGGAATGAACTGCCATACTATGTGTATTTTATTCCTTTAAGGACATCACTTCAGGCACAGGAGGCCATCTGAGCTCAGTAAAAAATATCCTAATGTCAGGTAATGTACCTAGTCACAGCAAAAACAAACCACCTTCTGAAGATGAATCTCAACAGAAAATGATGACCATGCTGGGTGACACGATGCTTTGGGAAAATATAACTACCAGCTGTTAACTATTTTTAGTTGATTCAACTCATTTAAACTCTAAATCTCATGCTTCATACTAGGAATGTGGCTTGGCCATACAGTGTTTGCCTAGTACAGTGGTTCTTAACCTTCCTAATGCTGTGATCCTTTAATACAATTCCTCATGTTGTGGTGACCCCCAACCATAAAATTATTTTTGTTGCTACTTCATAACTGTAATTTTGGTACTGTTATGAATCATAATATAAATATTTTTGGAGATAGAGATTTGCCAATGTGGTTGTGATCCACTGGCCTCGTATGTGAAGTGACTTAGCTTCAATATTTAGTACCATAAGAAATGATGGATGGATGGATGGATAAACTCATACTCCTTTGTAAATTGTTGAAGGACAGTTTGGAAAACTGATGGCCTTTAAGATCCTTTAGCCCACATCAGGATCATAAGATCTGCTAGTTTTTTAGGACTGCTGTAACAAATTGTCACAACACACTGTCTTAAAACAACAGAAGATTGTTATTCTGGAGGCTGAAATCAAGGTGTCAAAAATGCTTTTGCCTCAGAAACCTTCCTGAGAATCATCCCTTCCCTTAGCCATTTGCCTAGATTGAGTCCTGGGTGTTCTGTGGTTTAAAAACATGTCACCGTACTGTTAACTTTTCCTAAGAGATGGAAACAAATATCCAATCACCCCAGAGGACACCAATTACTGAGCAAAATGTGAGTGCAATAAATCCAACTTGGTGAGACCAATTACTTTTTTAGGACTTTCTTACAGAACACAGGCAAGGGGTTGTAACAGGAGCAAGGGTGCCCTCCCGAACAACTGTTTTACCATAAAGTCCCACTTTATCATGGATGGTGACCTCGTAGAAGGTGCATCCTGGAGTCCCACTTTGAATCAACCCTTCAGTTCTTATATACTCTAACATTTCTCAGATTACTGACAGCTAGGGGAGGGGGGATACAGTTGGAATCCCAGGCAAGCATCTTCAGACCCTTTCTAGAAAGCGTCTATAGCTGCCTTGCTAATGGCACATAGCTGCTTACTACTGCATTGCTCTGTTCTAGTTGCTATGGCTGCAGAAACAAAGTGTGAGAGGGCATCTTTTTTATGAACCTAGGGAAAAGTTCAATAGAGCAGTCACTCCAGGCTCTGCTTCAGCTTCCCAAGGCTTCCTTTCTCTTTGTCTTCTGAAGACACCAGTCATTTGGGATTAAGGGCCCCTCTAACACTGATACATGACAACCGATTACAAGTATAATGAGCACATTTCTCAGAACACATTCTAAAGAACATGATAGTAAAGCCACATGCTATTTTAGAGGATGCAATTCAGGGTGTATCAGGAGACATAGAAATGTGGATAAACCTATGTGATTTTTCTACAAAGGAGGAAGTTGGTGTCCCTGTAATGAGAGAACTGATGATTAGGACAACTTTGCAGGTGTGGGCAACATGCAGCACCATGGAACCACACCATTACGAAAGACTTGACTCTTTCCATTATAAACAAACAAGGCCTTGTAAATGACATAGGACACCATTCTGAGAGTCCTGTGAGCTTCTGTCACTTGGCAAGTGTGGCAGACTAAGACCTGCCTCGCATGTGGTGACATTGATCTGTATCAACTGAAACAAATAGTTTCATCTGCCTTGCCTGTGGTCAGCAGATCCCAGAGCTTCTCAGGCCTTAAAATATGCATTACCTTCCTTGTTAACAACATGGTGAGAGACATCTGGAATGAGAAGCTCTAAAAAGCCACAAATGATCAGGGAGCTTTGAATCTGCTAGACTGGAAAAGAGGAAACAGTTACAATGAGAAAGTTTGAGTAAGAATATTGACTGACGTAGGCCCTCTGCATATATGTGACATTTGTGTAGCTTGGTCTTATGGGACTCTTAACAGTGATAGCAGGGGCTGTATCTGACTCTTTTACTCGCTTTTGGGACCCTACTCCTCATACTGGGTTGCCTTGCCCAGGCTTAATACAAGGTAAGGTGCTTCGTCTTCCTACAATTTGATATGCCATGTTTTGTTGATATCCATGAGATGCTTTCCCTTTTATGAATAGAAACAGAAGAGTGAACTAGGGGAGGTGAGCAGAGGGGAGGGAGGGAGAGGAGGGAGGGGAAACTGCAGTTAGATGTAAAAGAAATTTTTAGAAAAGAATTCTGACTATCCTCCATGAGAAGTGACAATAGGCAAGAGGCAACAGCCAACTGAGGGGCTTGCAGGGAAACTTACATTTCCCACGTCAGCCTGGCAACCTAAAGCTAACTCAATTAAAAAAAAATGAGGATAAATTTTGATACCACATCACTTTTAGAATTTTGATTAAAATTTCCAAATAACAAAACTAGATTATCAAGCCCTAATAAATAAGCTATTGTTATTTTGAATGTTATCTTAATATTCACAGAATCATTTTCCCTTGAGAGTAGACCAGGATACATTCTCTTTCAATATTTATGCTAAGATTAAAAGACGTTATGGCTGAATTTTACCCGCATATGTGTATTGAATTTCAATGTCACAGATTGTGCCTACATTTGGAGATTTGACTTTTTATATTTCTGTAGTTCCATAAATTGATATATACTGATAAAAATATAAAGGGAAAATTTAATAGTGTGGAATATGTATATATGAAACATAGTACATAGACTTTCTTACATAGATTGGGGTTGCATTGCTGTTGAGTTCTTTCTATGTGATCCTGTCTGATAAAAGAAAGAGCACACAGATAATTGGCTCCTAGTTACCCTAGCTTAATTAAAATGAATAAACTTTAGCTCTATCAGTATTAAAGTCAATTTAGCAATGGAAAACTGAAGATATGCTAAATCAGTAGTTTCTGTAATTCAGTTATAGTTCTAGTAAGTACGAACTACTACTGATAAAGAAATTTGATTGAGAAGTAGAAAACAAGGAAGTTTCCTTTTGTGTGTGTGTGTAAAAATGTATTATAAAACTTCATTAATAAAGGAAATCTATTTCAGTCACTATCATGTGTGATAGGGAAAGTTAAAGAATTTTGTTGTTACGTAGGTTGGAGATAATACCTCTTACAATATGGTTCAACATATAAAGGTTTCAGCTACAGTAGTGGAGGAACAAATTGTCCAGGCCCAGAACTGGAAATTCCAAATAGCAACTAAAAACAACTATGGAATTTTGAGACACCCCACAGTCAACAGTCACACGGGACAGTGGTTTCCTAGGAAATCCAACAGGAGACTAAAGGTTGTCCCAGAAGCCCTAAGCGTGTTTGAAGTGTAGAAAGTGAAGGTGTCAGGAAAGTCTCCTACCAGAAATAAGCAGTTCTCCTTTAGATATTTGAGTAGAAGTCATGACATAGGCATGGAAAAAAACAATGGAAAGCCTCACATTACAGGTAGATTATCAAAGTAGGAATCTACATCCACATCTGCAACCTGAGAAATTGCTCCAAGACTGGGGCAGGATTACATACTAGTTGTTGAATGCATGCTGTGTTGTTGTATGACTCTGGCAGCTATTTTACATCTTTGCTTCCTTACACCCAAAGTAAGTTTCCTGGGTTTATTACATCAGGGAAACTTCAAAAGCAGGTATGGAACAATGGAAGATAGATATGAAGGAAAATCTAATCATCTCCAAATAAAAAAAAATAAAGATATGTTAAGACCAATACGCTAATGCTTTTACTATAAAGAGTTAAAAATTCTAAAGTAATTAAAGGTAAAAATGAGATTACTTATCAGTTATAAAACAAATTAATATTGCTTTAACTTTAATATTTGAAATTTTCATAAAAGAATACCGTATATTTTCCTCATTTCTACCCCTCTGTCTCCTTCCTCTAACTCCTATGGTATCGCTCTTGAAACCTCTCAAATTTATGACCTCTTCCACAATTGTTATTGTTACATATATATGTACATAAACATGCACTCACATTCAAAACCTATTGAGTCCATTTAACATTGCTCATATATACAAATATTTAGGAATGACCACTGGGAATTTGGTAGAATATCATCTTCAGACAACTATTATCCCTTTGAAAGACAGCTCTTGTCCTGCTACTGGGCTGTAATAGAAACTGAACGTTTGACAATAGGCTACCAAGTTACCATGTGACCTGTGCCGACCAGCATGGGCTGGATGTTATCTTGCTCATCAAGCTTTAAAGTCGGATGTGCACAGCAGCAATCTGTTTTCAGTTAGAAGTGATACATGCATGACTGGGCCTGAGCAAGTCCTGAAGTCACAAACCAGTTATATAAAAAAGTCTCTCAATACAATGCTGTCTACTCCCAATCATGCACCGATATCCTGATGGGATGTGTCCTATAACTGGTTGACAGAGAAAGAGAAGACTTGGGCCTGGTTTACTGATGTTTCTGCATGTTATGCAGGCATCATTCAGAAGTGGATAGCTACAGCATTACATCTCTTTGTGGGACAACTCTGAAAGACACCACTGAAGGGAAATCTTCACACTGGGCAGAACTTTAGGTAGTACATTTGATAATACATTTTGTTTGGAAAGAAAATGGCCAGATGTGCTACTGTTCATTGATTCATGGGATGTAGTCAACAAAATGGATCGATGGTCAGGAACATGGAAGGAGCATGATTGGAAAATTGGCGAGAAAGACATCTGGGGAAGAACTATGTGAATAGGTGTCTTCAAATGGGAAAAGGGTATGAAAATACTTTGTGTCCCATGCAAATGCTCATTAAAAAGTGACTTCAGCAGAGGAACAGTTCAATAATCAAGTAGATAGGGTGACCCATTCTGTGGACAGTCAGCCTCTTTCCCCAGCCATTCCTGTCATTGTCCAATGGACCGACAAACAAAATGATCATGGTGGCAGAGATGAAGATTATTATGGGCTCAACAGCATGGGCTGCCCCTCACTAAGGCTGACTTGGGTACAGCTTCTGCTAGGTGCCACATTAGCCAACAGCATAGACCAACACTGAGCCCCATATATGGCACCATTCCCCAGAGTGACTAACCAGTGACCTGTCTATGAACTATTTTTATGGACAGAGAAGTATGGATATAGATTATATAAACATAAGTTTGTTCTATCAGTTCTGTTCTTCTAGAACAGCAGTTCCCAACCTGTGGTTCATGACCCCTTTGGCATCGAGTGACCATTTCACAGGGGTCACCTAAGACTATAGGAAAATACACATATTTACATTACAATTCAAAACAGGAGCAAAATTACAGTTGTAAAGTAACAACAAAAATAATTTTATGGTTGGGGATCACTACAATGTGAGAAACTGTATTAAAGGGCCACAGTGTTAGGAAGGTTGAGAACCACTACCTTAGAGAACCCTGACTAACATTAGGTTCTTACCTCAAGTTCTGGGAAGCAACCAAAGGGAATAGTCACTGGGATTTTTGTTAGATATTCTATGGCTCTTGAAGGGAGACATTTTACTACATGTGGTATAACTCTGTGTGTGTGTGTGTGTGTGTGTGTGTGTGTGTGTGTGTGTGTGTGTGTGTGCATCTAAGTAATGTTTATTACATAATATGCTTCCCTACATTTTTCAAATGTCCTTGGTATTAGTTAATTTTCCTTCCTATCTCTTCTGTATTACACTCCCTTCCCCCAGCTACAGTGTTCCCATTTTCTCTTTTTTCCCCTTTATAGTGCTTCTGTCCTACTGATCTCTCTGGCTCCTTCTCCCCTGAGTTTTAGGAACTCCTTTTATAGTAGCATTGAAGCAAAGAAATGTCAGTATTTCAGAATATTTGTAATACTGACCTAGTGCTGTGATGAGTAAAATACATTTCTCCAACACTTTATTTCCTGTAGATTCACAACCAGATCCAGTTATTTGAATAACTTCATTAATGAATTTTCCAGTTATTGTTTTCTGAGGATAAAATACTTTTCTAGGTTAACTTTTTTCCTCTTGTTTTGGCTACTTACTGCTCTTTCATAAACAGTATGAACATGAAAAAGTAAGAAAGATTGAAATTTATTTCTGAATTTTGTACATAAAATGTATGATGCACAAAATTCAATTAACATCACATACTTATCAAGTATTTATATTTCTAAATATAATGTATAATCTCTATGAAGAATTTTTGTTTCAAGTGGTGGATGTAAGAGGGTTCTAGATTTATCATTGACATTGAAATGTTTCCCACACTCTAGGCAGTTTTTTAGTTATGTATGGCAGCTGTTTTCTCTTTTTAATAATTTTAAATTATCTTTTGACAGTTTTGCACATGTATATAAGACTATTTTGATTATATTATCCCCATATTCATCTCTCCTATCTACCTCACCTCATAGTCCTCTGGAACTGTTGTTTTTCCCAACATATCTCCATACTTTACTTAGGTTTTTTATTATTATAAAATTTACTTTAGTTTAATAAATGAAAATAGTTTAAATAAGAATCATTTGCATATGCATGATTGTGAGGTTATTAATACATCAAGGACAATTTACCAGTGGGTATAGGAATGAAAAAAATAAGCCTCCTTCAGTCACCATTAACTACAAATAGCTAGGGGTCTCATTTGTCCTCACCCCAATCATTATGGAAAATTGATGTGCTTTATTGTGTGCAGGATTTGTGTAGGTAACCATAGCTACTTTGAGCTCATGAATGCAATAACCATTTCACATCAGTATTACAGTATTCACATCATCTACTCATACTCTGAGCATTACATTCTTTTTTGTCTCCTTGTCCATGCTGTTCCCTGAATATTCGGGTGGAAGATACAGGCTATAGATGTCTTTTTCTAGGTCTGAGCATAGACTAGTCATGTATTCTCTGATCATTTATTGGTTATGAGCATCTTTATTAAATGATGCCCACTGCAGCAAGAAGCTTTTCTGGGTAAGGATGAGAACATAATCTATGGGTAGAAATGTAAATATTTAGAAAACAGCTTTACAACATGTCCATTTACTAAACCAGTAATGAGTTTCTCCTTAGGGCCTATGACTTTCTGAGAGATTTTGGCCAGATTTGACTCCACCTGTAAAGTGCACCTTAAATCCCCAAAGAAAAGGATTAGTTATTCCACAATAATCATGAGACTACTGTGTAAATGGGCAATCCTGCCTGGTTGACCAATATAGTAGAGTACAGGTTCCATTGCAGAGTAAGTCCACCGATGACTTTTCTGCCAGCATCCTGTGTGTTACCCTACCCTCCAGAACTATTAATGCTAGCCTACAGGAGGGAATGTTCTGGCTGGGTTCTAGCTTGATTTGTCTGTTTTAAACCAAACTATGGAGCATCATCAGCAATAGGGTCTTATCATCAAGTTCTGATGGGCGACCAAAAGCAACTACAATATCCAGTATTGTGGATTCCTCTGAGGCTTTTCTGACCAGCAGCTCATAGGGAGATAGCCCATGCCTGTTGCTGGTCTTGTTTAATTGCACATGGTTTCAAGGAGCGGAATTATCTACCAATGCAATTCTAATTATTTCACTTTAATTCTTAAAAATTAACCTACAAGGTAATGGGTTTCTGTAAGAGATTTCTGTAAGTCTGAAATGCAATCCTAATTAGTCTTCACAATAAAAACCTGATGTCAGATGGAAGCGTGAAAGCTGATAGATCAGAGCAGCAGAGCAGCCAGCCACCAGAGACTTCTTACTCTACAAAATCTCAGAAGGAATAAATCGGCCTATCTCTACAAATCCTCAGACTGAATGGGCCAAGATCTTGTCTCTATCCACCTTATATTCCTGTCTCCACCCCCATGTGCTGGGATCAAAGGCTTGATCCTCCTACATGCTGAGATCAAAGGGTTGAGCCTCCCATGTGCTAGAATCAAAGTCCTCTATCACCCCCACCTGACTCTCTTTTTCTTTTAGACTCCATCAATTTCATGTAGCCCAGGGTGACCTTGAACTCCTGATCTTCCTGCGTCCTCTTCCCAAGTGCTGGGATTAAAGGTGTGTGCCACTATTGTCTAGCCTCTAATAGCTTCTAATCACCCTTTGATCTCCAGGCAAGCTTTATTTGTCAGAACACAAAATATCACACATCAATCCTCAGTTTTAGTTAAGCCTTCCCAAACCTCTCATCTCCCCGTATAAAATATTAACAATGTCGTCTAACCTTAATTATTGTCAATTTTTTTGTATGTACTAGGGGTTGAGCTTAAGCCTCACAAGTCAAGAGCTCAACCACTGAGCTACACCCACCAGCTATGCAGTCTTACTAAGACTGTAGTGCAGCCCTTGGTTTCTAAGACTGTAGTTCAGCCTGTAGTTTCTAAGACTGTAGTTCAGCCTATAGTTTCTAAGACTGTAGTTCAGCCTATAGTTTCTAAGACTGTAGTTCAGCCTATAGTTTGTAAGACTGTAGTTCAGCCTATAGTTTGTAAGACTGTAGTTCAGCCTGCAGTTTGTAAGACTGTAGTTCAGCCTGTAGTTTAGGGCTCCAGCTTATTTCAGTTCTTACAGAGCTGATTTTCTCAGAATTTTTGAGAAAACCCAAACCTTAGAGATGATCTTTTTTTTTTTTTTTTTTTTTTGGTTTTTCGAGACAGGGTTTCTCTGTGTAGCTTTGCGCCTTTCCTGGAACTCACTTGGTAGCCCAGACTGGCCTCGAACTCACAGAGATCCGCCTGGCTCTGCCTCCCGAGTGCTGGGATTAAAGACGTGCGCCACCACCGCCCGGCCGAGATGATCTTTTTAATTGTACTCCCTCTGATATTCAGATTAAAAAGAAGAACCCATAGAATACTAAACTTTGCTGATCACAGCCAAAAGAAGAAAGCTAATTTTACAATTATGCTCATAATACCCCTCATGAAACCTTAATAGTTAATGTTATAAATAAGTTATTAACACTAATACAAAAATCATAAAATTTATAGTTTCAATTTGAATTCCCAGTGAGTCAATGATCTGCCTTGGTATTTCCTGGGTATTTTGAAAAGAATTAATGTTGTCAAGATTAGCCAAAATCATAGAATGAGAACTATAGTAGAATGTAAGGCTATGGTTGTTAAGGCTTTGAAAAGATAATCATCCTATACTTATAAACCTTCTGACAACATTAATAAAATTTATAAAAGGTACTTAAATATCTAACAAAATGACTGTCTAGATTTGGAGAATTGTTGAGAAAGGAAGGAGGACAGTCCTCTGTGGAGCTCTGCTGTCCGCAAGCCAGTATTGACATGTGTGTGCTCTGTTAAGCATGTATCACATAGGAAATACAAGGCCAGCTCATAAGCATTTACTGATGTCATATGTAAAATCAAAGCTTCACTGCAGTCTTCTATTGGAGATGGCATTCTTATATTTTGCTGTCAGACAAAGTAACAGCAAGATGATGTAGCTTTCCCAAAATCAATAGAAGATTTTGAACCATGTGGATAGGATATGAAAATGTCCACAGACAGCTTTGCTAAACAGTGTGTTTTATAAACCTGATACTATTTTATTAGCTAAATTGTCTATTTTCAGGTGTTTTCTTACACTGCTGACAAAGAAATTCGAACTGATGACTTGTGCCTGGATGTTTCAAGACTCAATGGACCTGTAATCATGTTAAAATGCCACCATATGAGAGGAAATCAGCTATGGGAATATGATGCTGAGGTATGATGTTTTCTATGACTTACTTATCACTAAATACTTAAGTTTGGTTATTTTCTCCAAAACCAAAGCCAAAGAAGAAATGTATTTTTAGCATTCTTAATCATATTTAGATAATATTAGGGTGACATCATATAAACTGGATTTTGTCAAACTAGTCCATTGCTGTAAAATCATATTATGTGGTAATTTTTTTTTTATCTTCATGTATATTTCCAATGTAAATCCAGGAAGATGTGCTTCCATGAGATGTATGTGTAAATACAGGAAAATACTGAAATATGTTTGTATTTTAAAATCTGTTCCATTATAATATTTGATGTTTATAATTCTCAGTCTAACATTTTAAAGATCTGAATTAGAGTACCAAGATGTATTTTTTTCTTGGAAAGAATATTACAAGGAATCTATTTCTGTTTTCTGTAGTGGATTTGTGGTAGAATCAAATGCACTAGTCAGGAATAGAGTTAGCTGAGTACTCCCTTCACAGCATGTCATACCCTTATGTCGGAGAGCGGGGTAATGAAAACAAACAAAACATCCTGAGGATTTATTTAGGCCAGGTGCAAAAATTAGTTCAGCCATCAGATGGAGCTAATAAAAAAGAAATACATTCTCTTCCGAAGACTGAGTCTCGAAAAGACTTTTCTTTCTGTCAAATCTCTTGGCTTAGGAGGATGAATTGGTCATTGGGTCACATGTTAGACAATAGTAAATAGCAATGGATACATTCACCAGAAAAACTCAACTTTATTCTTAGGAGATAAAAACATAATAGAGGTAAACACATTCTATAGGTGCAGCATTTCACGAAAGCCTGATATTTTTCAGCGTCTCTGGTACCGTAACTATAACAAGATCTTATTTTAAAACATATTTTAAGTACCATTTTAAACTCCACTGCTCTGTGGATCGATATGCAAAATAAAAAAAATCAGTTCTTGCAAGATTAGAAATGTGTGTGCAAGGATAATTTGAGGCCTACATTTTGCATGTTGCCAGGCTCTGAGGACACCAAATATTTTCTGTGAAATAAAGACAAACACCTTGACTCCTCCTACATTGCATTATTGTGCTCTCTGCTGACAACTTTCCTTCTTTATTTGGCCACCATTTTGTTTTCCTGAACTTGAACTATTAGAATAGTGATAACTCTGTGTTATCACCATGCTTTATTCTAAGTCCCCTGACAACCATCTCTCTACTAAATGCAAATATAAAATCTGGATCTTTTACCTCTTCCTTTTTTTTTTTTTTTTTTTTTGGTTTTTTGAGACAGGTTTTCTCTGTGTAAGCTTTGCACCTTTCCTGGATCTCGCTCTGTAGACCAGGCTGGCCTCGAACTCACAGAGATCCACCTGCCTCTGCCTCCCGAGTGCTGGGATTTTATTTTATTAAGAGATTTTCTATTCATTTTACATACCAACTACAGATGCCCCTGTCCTCCCACCCGCCAGCCTTCTCCTCCAAACCACTCCCCATTCCCACCTCCTCCAAGGCAAGGTCTCCCATAGGGAGTCAGCAGAGCCTGGTACATTCAGTTGAAGCAGGTCCAGGGCCCTCCTCTGTGCACCAAGGCTGCACAAAGTGTCTCACCATAGGCACTAAGCTCCAAAAAGCTGGCTCATGCACTAGGGAATTCTCAACAGAAGAATCTCAAATGGCTGAAAGACATTTAAGGAATTGCTCAACATTCTTAGTCATCAGGGAAATGCAAATCAAAATGACTCTGAGATACCATCTTACACCTGTCAAAATGGCTAAGATCAAAAACACTGAAGACAGCTTATGTTGGAGGGATGTGGAGCAAGGGAAACACTCCTCCACTGTTGGTGGGAATACAAACTGGTACAGCCACTTTGGAAATCAGTATGGCAGTTTCTCAGAAAATTGGGAATCAATCTTCCTCAAGACCCAGCTATACCACTCTTGGGCATATACCCAAGGAATGCTCAATCATACCACAAGGACAATTGCTCAACTATGTTTATAGCAGCATTATTTGTAATAGCAAGAACCTGGAAACAACCTAGATGCCCCTCAACTGAAGAATAGATAAAGAAAATATGGTACAGATACACAGTGGAGTACTACTCAGCAGAGAAAAACAATGACATCATGAGGTTTGCAGGCAAATGGATGGAACTAGAAAATACCATCCTGAGTATGGTAACCCAGACTCAGAAGGACAAACATGGTATATACTCACTCATAAGTGGATAACAAATATAAAGCAAAGGATAACCAGACTGCAACCCACAGCTCCAGTGAGGCTAGCTAGTAAGGAGGACCCTAGGAAGGACACATGGATCACCCAGTGATGGAGAAATGGATGAGATCTATATGAGCAAACCGAGGGTGACAGGGTTAATAGAGGTCAAGGGATGGGGGATGAGAGCTTAGGGGAGTGGGAGGTTTGAGCTCGAATGAGAGCAGAGTAGGAGAGCAAGGAAAAAGACACCATGATAAATGCAGACACCATGGGAATAGGGAGAAGCAGAGCGCTAGGGAGGTTTCCAGGATTCCACAAAGATGTCTCCACCATAGACTACTGGCAATAGTCGAGAGAGTGCCTGGCAATAGTCAAAAGGGTGCCTGAGCTGGCCTACTCTGGTGATCAGTTGGCTGAATACACTGTCATCATAGAACCCTCATCCAGTGACTGACAGATACAGATGCAGAGATCCACAGCCGGGTCCCAGGCAGAGTCCAGAAGTCCAATCTGTGAGAGGAGGGATTCTATGAGCAAGGGACATCAAGATGATGATTGGAAAATGTACAGAGACAATAACCGAACTAGTGGAAACACATGAACTGTGGACCAATAGCTGAGGAGCCCCCATGGAACTGGACTAGGCCTTCTGGATAAGCGAGATAGATGTTTAGCTTGAAATGTTTAGGGGGCCCCCAGGCAATGGGATCAGGACCCGTCCTTAGTGCAATTTTATCTCTTCTATGAGGAAAAAAAAACCAGATAAAATAGTTCTGTGAATAATATTTATTTTTAAATAAAACATTGTGTTGTTGCTACTTAATTCTTCTCAAATCATAAAAGTTTATTAGGTTTTTGTTAAAAGCAGTAAAATACAGTACATGCATATTAAGAATGAAGAATTATATATTTTATAAGATAAAGCTGTGTTGTCCAGTATAACACTCCAATCTTTTAAGTTTTCTGAAGCCCTTGGCTAAACAATAGCTTCCATAGTCACAAGTAAAATTCCTCCACTGTGATAATATTGTTGATAATTACATTTATATCTTGTTTTTTTACTATCAGTAATATTTATATTGAATACTAAGTAACATTTAAAGGAAAATGAAAAACCATAGCTTTACAGCTAGGCAAATTTTTTGCATATTTCCTCTCATAATTTTTTTCTTCTGTAATATTTCATAAAACTATAAATTTTGAGATATATTAGGTTTTTTGGGTACTTCTAAAATACTTATAATATACCATCCATTTTAAGAATTTTTATTGAAAACAAATAATCTCATATCAAAAACATGTGTCATCATTTCATTTACTCCTATGTTTATGCGTTAGAAGCTAAATTTGAAGTTCCACTTACATAATGACCCTTCTGCTCAATTAGAGATGGTTCAGCAGGTAAAGATGACTAATGCACAGGCCTGGGGACTGTAGCTTAAATGTTGGAACTGACAGGAAGTTGAACCGAGAAGGTCCATACTGACCCCGTAAGGTTGTCCTTAGACCTCTACACGTGTGCCATGGCACACATGCCTCACATACATTTCATGGGCACTTACATGTATGTGTGAGAGCTCTCTCCTCTCTCTCTCTCTCTCTCTCTCTCTCTCTCTCTCTCTCTCTCTCTCTCTCTCTGACTTTCACTCTCTCACATCTCTCTCTCTCTCTCTCTCTCTCTCTCTCTCTCTCTCTGACTTTCACTCTCTCACATCTCTCTCATGTGGTGATATTGTGTCCCCCAATATATTGTACTCCCTGATAAACTTATCTGGGGTCAGAGAACAGAACAGCTGCTAGACAGAAATAGAGGCCAGAAAATGGTGGCACACACACCTTTAATCCTAGCATTCTGGAGGCAGAGAGCCATTTGGATCTCTGTGAGTTCAAAGCCACACTGGAAACAGCTAGGCATGGTGACACACGCCTTTAATCCCAGGAAGTGATGGCAGGAAGCAGAAATGTATATAAGGCATAAGGACCTGAAACTAGAGGCTTTTTAGAGCCTTGTTAAGCTTTTAGGCTTCTAGCAGCAGTTCAGCTGAGACCCATTCAGATGAGGACATAGAGGCTTTCAGTCTGAGGAAACAAGATCAGCTGAGGAATTGGTGAAGTGAGGTTGGCTGTGACTCGTTCTGTTTCTCTAATCTTTCAGCATTTACCCCAATACCTGGCTTGGGGTTTGTTTTTGTTAATATGATCTTTTAAGATTCATGTTACACTTTCATACACACAACAGTGAATAATAATTAAAAGTAAGTGTGTATGTGGATGCAGAGAAACCCTGTGAGAAGGGAAGAATAGCATATTACCATGCTCGGCCCTTTTAAAATTACTTTTGAATTTTGATTATGTTTTGTAGCAACTACAAAGGGTATAAGGTGTTTATGAACTTGAAATACTTTTGATGACTTCCTTTACCTCTAAGTGTTACATTTAAGGACCTTTCTTCCCACAACATATTCTGATAGCTGCTATAAGCAGTGAATCTTGAGCTTGCAATTCTCCTGGGACTTGAAATCTTGAATCTAAGACATGATGTTTTAACACATGAAATCCAAGTTTCTGTTTTGTTTTGTGTATTTATTCCCAGGTCTTTAATATGCACATTACAGTTTGATCTAGTTTCTAGACAGTGATAAATAGCTTCTTTATTTTTGGGAGGATTACTTATTTTGATTTTATGTGTATGAATGTTTACCTGAATGCAGTCTGTGTATGCAGTGCACATGGAGGCCAGAAGAGAGTCACAGATCTCCTGGGACTGGAGTTACAGACAGTCGTGAGCTGCTATATGGGTGCTGGGAATTGAATATGGTCCCCCTGCAAGAGCAGCCAATCCTCTTAACTGCTGAGTCATCTCTGGAGCCTTCTTTTATAGATTGCTGCAAACCAATGTAAACTTAGGAAAGGACAGAAAAGTACTTTGGAAAATTCAAGGCCTTCAGGGGACCCAAGGGAAGGGGGGAGAAAAAAGGATGAGAGATGCCGAGGTGTGAAGAAGTCCCTGTTCAGTGGCTCTGTTCTCAGGTTCCAATAGTGGAAGGTAGAAAGTGCTGCTTGCTACCTCTATAATTCAGTTCTTTGTCATTTGCTATCAAGGGTAAAATTTTTCTTCTTTGAGAAACCTCTGAGGTGGTGCAGTTTTGAGTCAGAATAAAAACTGGTGGAGTTCACAAAATTACAGAGCTGAAACGAACCTTAAACTCCTCTCCTTTGAGCTTTGTCAGGACAAACCTGAAGCACAAAGATTACCCTGCCAGGAGCAGAGCTAGGATTCAGGTCCTAATAAAGTTTTCAAAGAAAGCTAGTTACCAGTCCAATTGTGAATCTCACAGTGTGAAGTGTTGAAATATTCCATGGCCTTCTCGGCCACGCTCCTTTCAGTCTGAGAAAAGAAAGAGTCATCAATAGGAACGAACATGTAGAACATTCAGAACACTGCGCGCCTCAAAGTATGGAGTCTCCCGCGCTGGTTTGGTTTGTTATCTGCTTAGGTGAACAAAAGAAAAGAAGGAAAGAAAGTTAATGGAAGGCTGTGATTTCCCTGTTTGCTTAGGCCATTCTTGCCACAACTTTATAAAACCGTTATTGTTATAGTCTCTATGTATGAAATAAAGCCGAGTCAGTGTGTATCAAGGTGTCTGGCATTAAAAGCCGGCAGTTTCTCCGATACTAATTTGCCTCCTGAGGTAATTGAAATACTACAAATAATTCGATGCTCTCAGTGATGATGATCTGATAAGCTGGGCAAACAGTGGGTCCCTGTTACATACAAGCAAATGCTAAGTCACATGCAGTATCAGATTGTATTCACATATGAATGTCTCCTTTCCTTAATGATAAGAAAGCCCATCTGCAATAAATATGATCTGTTTAAAAAGGCAAATAGCCACACAATTACTCTATCACAATAATGACTTAGAAACCTTAGTTAAATGTCTTCATAATGCAATTAATATATAATTTCTCTTCTAATTGAATGGAGCTAAATATGCATTGATGAAAAGTGCCTCTCTGGCTAAAAGATTTGCAGTACTTTCTGACTCTCCTAAGTTGGTTTGTAAAATATATTTAATTAAAATATGATTACTTCACTCTTCCCTTCCCTTTCTTCCCTCCAACCATTTCTATGTTTCCTTCCTCCAAATCCCAACACCTTCACTCCCTTTCAAATAGATAATTGATTATTACTTTTACATATAGAGAGATACAGATGCACCAACATCTTCACTCTCTTTCAAATAGATAATTGATTGTTACTTTTACATATAGAGAGATACAGATGCACCAACACCTTCACTCCCTTTCAAATAGATAATTGATTGTTACTTTTACATATAGAGAGATACAGATGCACAGACATATAAATACAAACTTCTGAGTATGCATAAGTCAATGTTTCTTAAACAACATGAATATTATTGGCACTCTTTTATGGCTAGCATCACTGGTTTGATTTAGTGAGAATATGACTGTTTTTATCAGCACCACAGGATACACTCTATATAGATTACCAATAAAATTATCCAGATGTTTCAGTGCCATGTAATATCTGCTTCCAGCAAGTTCAAACAAAGAGAAAATGCTACATTTCACATCACTAGACAGTTTGGTATTTTTTTATGAAAGTGCATATTTCATCCATTTTATTTTATTTGGATTTGTTTTTATACTGTTTCAACATCACAAGTGTGCTCCAATCTATTCCAAATTTACATTTTCCTGCAGTATGTGTACTTAATCATATATATATATATATATATATATATATATATATATATATTTTTTTTTTTTTTGCATATGCAGGAAGCTACATACAGTGATACAATCTAATTTTAGATCAAAGCACTTCTGCTTAACAAACACTATTCCACAAAGAAAAAAAGGAGGGGGAGCAAAATATGATGCTAAAAATAGGTGTTGCTTTTCACATGACTGAGCAAGTTGGCTGAGGAAACACTTGTTATACATTCTGTCCATAGGAAACGATTGCAGTAGGTAAACACATTGCTTGAACTTACTGAAAACACAGAAGCTTATATTAAATCATTCTTAACCAACCTCTTTTATTTGCCCTTATCAGAAAGCAGGTAAATGGGAATATAATTTCAAGGTAAGTGGCCTAAGATTACAACGCTCCCACATTCCTGTGTAGAATTTCTAACAAACGACAGCTCAATTTACCTTTTGAAGGTGGTACCCATTAGACTAGCATTACCTTTCTGTGTTCCCAGTGACCCATAGCTTTGATTTCTTGCTAGAATCAGCTAATGGAAATTTCAATAGATTAGTGTTGCACTTATATCTCTTCTTGATTGTTTACATTTGATTCTTAGAACTCTTGTAGTCTTCTGGATGTGCAATTTGCATTCTTAAGATACCACACTAGATGTTTTCAACAGAAACATTTTGAGATTAAGTTTTAGAAAACAGTTATTTAGTGTTTGGTCAAGAGGTTTTGAAATCTATGACTTCTTAATAAGTTAAAGTAGTACAACAGTCTAAGGTCAGTCTTATTTATCTTTCTATGAAAGAATGTAAATTTATTGTTCTTATTTTAAACTTTTAGTATGCCAACTGAGATATCTACAGTCATTTTTTAAATCAGCTATGCAGCCATCCTTATGTGTTCATAAATATATCGGGTTTTTTAATAGTATTTTTAATACAAGTGTTATGCTTTTATTTCATCACCAAATTTTGTTTTCCTAGCCTGATTTCAGTTGGATGTAAGCAGAAACTGTGCAGTTTGGAGAGTAGATTTTTAAGTACTTCATGACATATCAGATACAAACAGGTCATTAGAGAAATCACAAACTTGTCTTATATATCTTTAGCTATTGTGATTTGAATTCTGTACATAGCAGTGAATCATAATGCCCTACATTTTAGAACAGAATGATTAAGTGATGCTATATGATACACAGTAGGTAATATTAGCTTTAGACTCACATAACTCTGCTTAGCAGTCAACATTTTAAATTATCCCATTGAAGAAGGTATCTGTCAGTAAGCTGCATGGGAGCCTGCAGGTCTTGCTCCAAAAAGCAATTTGCAGTGACAGCCTCATAATGAAGTGTTCATTGCAAATTTGACAAAAGACATACATGAAATGATCAGAGAATTAATGAAAATATTTACAAAGGATTCCCACAATATAAATGAAAGGAGGGTATTTAATTTGATGACTTCAATCTCATAGACAGACATGTGACAGAATTAATAATCATTGTCTCTTGTGGACAGAAGATTTGAAAAAATAAATGTATCTTCCTTTGCTTTTAAATAAAGAAAACTAAATAACATGTGGTTTGTAAAGTAAAAGAATATGTACATGGGCTTGAGAGTTTAAATTTTCTCTTGATTTATAGCTTTGTAAAAAAATATGTCCTAATTTATTTTGTTCCTTTTAATGATGCATGAAATTTATCATTCCTAACAAGAGAGCTTTGTGTATTAACATGACATTTTCTAAGCAAAGTTCGGAGCTATAAGAAAAATCAATTAGCAGTAGATGATGTTGCCTAATTTAAACAGTGTAGATAGTAAATACAGCTATATTTAGTCAAGAAAGCTAGTCAAAGTGTGTCACTGAAAGCATCATTTTATAGGTAAGATATGATGCTTTATGCTACCCTTTCTGACTGTGAAAATCATTACATACCATTTCTCTGTACGTAGTGATAAACCTTGAAAGGTAAACCTTGAAAAGGTAAATCCAGTGATTGCATCCATTATGCTGTCCACAAATTGGAGTTTACTTTTTTTTTGGCATTGGCCTTATAGAATGTTTTGATCAACAACATTATTTAGTATTTCTCTGGGCTGGCCCTGGAGTGGATGATTTATATTCTATATTACTATCTTTCTTAAGCTTATATTTGGAAATAAGATACAGTCAGATGAAATTATTACTTTCACAGGGGATTTGATCTTTTCCTGCTCTTTCTCTTCATGTTCTCTGCCATGCTAACTAATGAGTATGTCATTGCATGTGTGGATTCCTTCAAAAGTCTGGCTTAGGCCCACGAAAAACATAAAACAAAATAACCTCAAAGAGTCTTCCTTGGTATCCTCTGAGGCTGGAGGCAAACATATGAGGATACTAATATAAGAGTAAACTCTGTGTGTTGATCAATTATTTTGAATAACTTCTCTCAAAACAACTCACTTGGCACTAAAATGTATTTATTATAAGACTATGAGAACAAAATTCTATCAAAAATAACTTTTGCCTGAAATGGTTCATCATCTGATGTCAAATCCCTCCTTAATAATCTGTCTTAACTCCATTTTATTTCTACTGAGTAAAGCTGATATTAAAGACATCTGAAAGGCTGCCACTCACTGCTTCATGGATGCAATTATTGTGACGTGTGTCTCCCATCCTTTTCCAGGAGAAATTGTATGTTGTCTAGGATGATTGATTTATTACTACCTTTGTACTTGATTTGTCATTATTCATTATTTTCTTTGTCAAACAGACCCACACTCTTGTTCACATAATCACACAGTCCTGCCTCTCAATAAGCAAAGTGGCGGATGGCTCCCAACATCCTACCATGGAGACCTGTAATGATAGCACTTCGCAAAAATGGCTACTAAGAAACTATACAAGAGCAGAAGTTTTTAGACATATTTTTGGAAATCTTACTGATGATCTTTTTCTTTAATGGCTTGTAGAGGTTTGTGTTTCAGACTTCTTAAATTTGCTTTAGTAATTTTAGTTATCAAAATCTGAAATTTTAATAAAACATTCTGTGAAGTTATTTTTCTATCTTTTACTTCTTAGCTACTTATTAATTTGGAGTTTGGATATTTTAAGTAATAATTAGTCCATCTTTAACAAAACTGTATCTTCCAGTTTTTATTTCAAATATAGATATGTATATATATATATGTATATATTTTTACATATCTGTGAATATAATGGGTTAAATATATTGTGAAATATTTATTTTGTTTTAGCTCAACAATAACCATGTCTATATCAAAACAGATTGTGTGTCAAAGGTGAAAACATGACTAAATATAACATAGGCTAAAAATGACTTATTTTGGAACTTTGAAATTGTTTAAATTTGTTAAATTTTATTCAGATGGTTCAACTCTGTGTGTACCACATCTTCACATATTTTATAAATTACCATTGCTTTATTCTGAGGTACTAGATAAATCCTTTATTAAAAACTAAGTTATCTTGAACAGCTCATGGAAAAGCCATATCTACATATGTCTTCTGTGGTTAGATAGGTGATTTAATTATAGGAATCAAAGCTCTTCAAAACCATACATTTTACTTATCACTTTCATAATTTGTGACTATTTTCTCATTAAATAATTAAATGAATTTCTATTCAGTTGAAGTTAATAAGTGGCTGTGGAATATTTTTTGTAAACAGTACAAATAAAAGCATTTTTGAATTCTTGGATTTAAGAGGTTTTTTTAAACCAATAAATAAGTGATTTTGCATTGTTAGCCGCTGACTGTGGGAACACATGGGAGATTCCAGAGGTTTTCTGGTTCCAGTAAACCAGGAAAGCTACTGGCACACAATTGAGCTTCACTATTGGTGGCACAGCTAAGAACAGAAGCAAGGGGATAAGAGGGCAGAACAGGTATTGTTTGAATTAGAGTGCATTTGAGTGATGGACAACTCAGAGAAGAGATGGAAATTTGGAGTAGCCAAGACCATTTGCATGAAGAGGAATTGTCACAAGACAATTTATATGTAATATCTGAGTTTGTTTTCTAAGCCTCCAAATGTTCTGTGTGCATGCCCAACAGAATGTTTGGGGTGTAAACATTCAACCTTAAGAGTCTACCATTGAATGCTAGGGCAGAAGCATTCTCTCAGCAGGAGAGCCTGCATGGGTTCCCTCATCACTTCTTGCAGCTTCTGAAAGCTAGCTAGCTTTTCCAAAGGTCACTTTCTGGCATAAGGTTTTGAGATCTCCATCTGGCAAGTGAGGAAACCACTGTGCTGAGTAAACTAATTCTCAAAGTAGATGATAGCTCTGGTAAAAGCTCCATGGAGACGGTGCCCAGGAACCAACTCACAAGTTTCTGCTCTTAGGAAGACCACAGTATGTTTCCTGTCAAGCATGCGCATGCGCATTTTACAGGTCATTTTTTTTTTAACCATAAGCCATGTTGCCTCAACACATAGTTAACAGTTTTACTTTCACTTGGTTTCTAAGGATCTACAGTTCATTGACTGTAGTTCAAATGTTTGAGCAGAAGGGGAAGGAGAAGTATGAACATTTGTTAAGTGTAACTCAGAATTTTCTGATGAAGGATTAGTCTTCAGAATCATTTTAATGGCTTCCCCCAGTGCAGTTAGCTAATAAAAGAAGGAAATGAATTTATACTCAGCAATACTTGAGTTTGAAATGTTTGGCTTTCTAGTGTGCTGCATTAGCAGAGATTTTTTGGTTGCTCATTTTGTTACCTTTGGGGAAGTGGGTTTTAGCTACTAATAACTTTTTTTAAGGAGAATATTTATATATTGATTAGAAAGAACAATACTAACTAGAAAGTTCTGAACTGACATTATTTCTGTCATTAAAAAACTTTTTCTATATAATTTTTTAAAACTCTTTATTCCAATATGACAAAAGGTAATTGATCAAATCATTCAACTACTGTGATAAGTGATTACACTACAATAAAGTAACGACAGTATATTGTATAAGTCAATGTGTGGTAACCTATTCAATAAATGCAAAAATTCTATTTTTAAAAAAGGAACTATTAGAAGAATGCAATGGTAGGTGCTTTTTTAGAAGGAGAATGTACACATAAGCTCACTCAAATTTGAGACAGAGATGATTTTCTTTGTTGCTGTTGATCTTACCTACAACTTCTTTTTTAAAGGAAAATATTGTTTCTGTTTAGTTTTGTATCTGATTTTCAAACTGGCTAATTGTTGAATTTCCTGTCATCCTAAGAATAAACCAGCCATCTTCTTGCTATCTTAGGCAATTTCTTTTTTTCTGCATTTTTTTTTACTAAAAATGGCTTGATACTCTGTATTAAAAAATGACAACAAAGGCCTCAATCTTGACATCACCTTCATTTTTAATCGCCTAGCCTTTTAATTTCCTGCTGGTGGTCAGAGCGACATCTTTCCCAGCAGCCTGACCTCTATTCTCTCTTTTCTTACAGCAGTGAAGCACAGGATGAGTTATAGGTGTTTCTCTAGATGTTTACCACACATAGCCCCCAACATAATATCAAGAGTAAGAAAATATAAAAAAGAAGACTTTCCCAACTTTAATTTTAGCAATTTATAAAAACGTGTTTAGGATACAATTTTCAAGACTTACTTGCAAATCACCTCACATATGTGAGAGCATTTTAAGTTGGAGATCTTTCTCTGTGTTTCTGGACATGGCCCATGATATTAACAAAATAATATATAATTAATAGGTTCAAAGCATGTTGCTTTAAAACGTACTGGAATATGAAGTCCCAGAAAGTGAATTTCATTGCAAATGGAAAGAAAAGCTTTGTGATAACTAAACACCATGCAATAATTATTAGAACTGTGAAGTTAATAAAATACATCATCCTTGCTCGGTTTCAATTTAATATTGATAAATTTTTAGATTCTTAAATATGGTAAGCATCCCATGAAATAAGATCGATCATCTCTGGCTATTCTAATTGCTGGTCTACAGTTAATGTCGAAGAAGATACTATAGTCTAAGATACTATAGCTTAGTAGTTCTTAACAGGGTCATCTCTAGTCATTTTGTTCATCTGGATAACAGTTGTGTGGTTGACTTCTGTGTTTATCAAATTATTACTGACTAACACTAATATTTGTCACCATCAACTAATTTCCAAGGTCATAAATAAGCTTTTGACAAAAATGTCTGAATTTTCATCAACCAGTAATAATATCAGTCAATTTCTTTAACCACCTTCAAATAGTGGTGTATTGGAAATGACAAACCTTTTACATCAAAATTGTATATGTAACTTAGAGACACCTGTGCATAGTTCCTTTTAAAAACATGTTGTATTACTGTACATTAAAATGATATAGAATATTTTTGAAGAGCAGCTTTAATCTAATGTGCTAGTGTGTTACTAATTGTTGTTTATCTTTTATAGAGACTCACTTTGAGACATGTTAACAGTAACCAATGTCTTGACGAACCTTCTGAAGAAGACAAAATGGTGCCTACCATGCAGGACTGCAGTGGCAGCAGATCTCAACAGTGGCTGCTGAGGAACATGACCTTGGGGGCATGAACACCGTTTCTCCCAAGACATGAAAGTCTCTACACTTTTGTTTATCCATTGTTTCCATTTGGTGAAAATATTAACTTTGCCGAATTAAAAGTTTTAAAAATACTTTTAGTATTCTAAAACACAGTTGTTTATAATTCATTTCTAGGAATGTTTATTTCCCTACTAAAATTTGTATCTGATTGAAGAAGCACATAAAATATAAGTAATAGGAAACTGTTATTAAAACTTCGAACTGTTTGGGAAAAATAAACCTTACATTTGCTTTTAAAATGTCTTCATTACCCTCTTGTCACAGGGTTACTTAGGGTTGGTTTATTTTGTGTTGTAATAATGATGGAAGGAGAGATCATGTAATGCCTTATACTATATATTAATTATGAAATATCATTGCTTTATAAAATATTCTTTTTACAAAAGTTTCATGGAACCATGGTGAATTTCTATGCTAACAATTGGGACAAATACGAAATCATTCATGGGCATTGAATTTATCACACAAAATGTTCAGACCAGGAAAAAAATTAAATTTGTAGATTATAAAATAATCATACCAAATAAAATACTTAATACAATTTAAATAATAAATTTAAGTCAAATGATGAAAAGAGTGAGTCAGACATTAAGAAGGACAAGAACAATATAAACTCTAAGAGTTGCTGGGAGAAAAATCTTCACTTCCAACTCAACCTGAGGACAGTCTTGCTCTGAGAGGTGGTGTCAGGATCTGAATCCCCAGCTGCCCTCTCTATCTCCATATAATAAGCTGTACATTTGCCCTTCACTCTAGAACTGTAGTTGAAGGGTGACCTTTTAGATTTCAATTTTAAACAATTATTAATTACTTTTAGTTCAGCCAGTGATGTCATTGGCACTTTGTATTTTATTAAAAAAAAAGTATGGCACTATCATAATTTATTACTATGCTATAACATCTAACATTGATCACCAGTAAACAAAATTCATTAAATTGGTATTGATTAAACCACTAGACATGATTTGGCATCAAGTATGGGTCAGTAATAATTAGGACAATTTCATGTGTTATTTCAATGTTAAAACCCCTTGGTTCACAGTGAATGAACCGATGTTAGGAAAAACAAGAAAGAAAACAGAGATGGGATATTAGTAAATTCTTATATTTAATGCCATTTTAAGTGGCCATAGAGTTGTTGTACATGTATGTTTGATCTGTGTGTCTAGCAGCTGGAGAAACGGTATTGGGAGTGGAAATAGAAGAAGATTCTTCAGAAGCAGTAAGCCTGTTCTTTTGACCTTTTATTTTAAATGATCTAGAAAAAACATTAATTGGCTAACTACACCTCCTTTATCTCTCCATCTCTGATCTTTATCTCTGCCTTTGTCTCCTATGTCTTTGTCTCCTATGTCTTTGTCTCTCTGTCTCTCTGTCTCTCTGTCTCTCTGTCTCTCTGTCTCTCTGTCTCTCTCTCTCTCTCTCTCTCTCTCTCTCTCTCTCTCACACACACACACACACACACACACACACACACACACACAACTTTAGAATGCAAAAGATAACTTTTTCTCAAGACCTAAAAATTTCCTAATTTATTTTCCTAGCTGGCTTCCCCTTTGACTCCACCCTGTTAGAATTGTGAGAAATTCTAACTAAATGTTTTGGGTTTGCTGCTTAAAGCTCAAGCATCCTTTACTCCAAAAACTTCAGGGATTTATTAGACTCCCAAAATTTTAGACAAAATATTGAACATCAGGGCTTTTATTCCTGGGATAGACATAGTTCATATCATATCTAACAGGAATCCATGGCACTCAAGAGATAATCAACCTTAACCTGATCATGACCACTCAAGGCAACTGAAGCCTGACATCAATCCCATATTCAATTTTTTACTCTCTCCTACATTTTCTTCTTGTCCTGACTCAAATAATATGAAATCTCCCTATATAGTGTTTTTCTGAAAAAAAATGTAGACTCGCAAGAGTTATGTAGTATGTTCCACTTATGGCAATCAAAACACATAGAGTGGTCAGTGACATTTTAAAAGAATATAATTACTTAATGGGAGCTGAATTTGAAGCATTTCAGTAGCATTTTATGTAAATGAAATTTTTTATGGTCACGGTGAAATACATGAGAAGAACTCTCAAAGAGTCATCATGTGATTTGGATACATGCCACATAGTGCCTAAAAAGAAAAAAATAATAGGTGTGTGGGGAGACAGAATCATACACATCGAAATCAGAAAGATTTAAGGTCTTCAAAAGTGTTTACCCTTAGTAAAGAAAATTAAAGCCTTGATTGGAATCACAGTGAGTCTGTCACACACACACACACACACACACACACACACACACACACACACACACACTTGTACACACACACTTGCACACATAGTTGATCTGGGCTAGTAGATTTTCTCAATTATTTCAGTGTACACATTTCTCTGGGTTTTTCTCATAAGAATAAATGCAATTTTCACCTTCTAGATACTCAAGTCAAAACTAGAAAGTTGAGAACTGAGGGATCATTCACATAACTGGCAAAGTGCTTGCCCCGCCCCACAGCATGAGGGCCTGAGACTGATTCCAAGCACCCATATTTAAAAGAGCAAATAACCACTATATGTGGTGGCATGTGCTTTTAATGCTAACATTGGGGAGGTGAAGACCCGTGAATTCCTTGAGTTTCCTGACCAGCCAGATTAGCTTAATTGACAAGCTCCAGGCCAATGAGAGACTGTTCTTAAAATCAAGTTATGATGTCTATGATTGACCTTTGACCTCCACACATGTGCATTCACACAAATGCTTGTATATGCGTGCACACACTTAAGTACATATGTAAAATATGTAGTCACTTTTGACTTCTTTCTCTTTCAAACTTTTTAAGCCTATCCTACCTGTGTTTTGCTGTCTGCATGACACTGCCTGCAGCCAAAATTAACTAGGATTTGGCCCCCCCAAAAAATTAAACTTGTTCAAAATATTTTTAGATAGCCACACTTTTTTGATAACTGACTGCATTGTTATCAAGTGTTGATTTTGTAGATGAAAACATTGTGTTGCATTGTCCAAAGGTTGGACAAATTGAGTCTAACCATCTAGAAATTAACTTGATGCTCTCTTTGGTATATAACCAAAAACCAGTAATTTGTTACCACACCCACTATATGTTACTATTTCTGACCTTTCAAATCATAAGCAGTATGCATATAAGTATGATACCACATTTTTGCCAAGTCTTACCCAATGCTACATGTTTCCTTAATTACAACACTCACACAGACACTGCTAAGTATGAATTTTTATATTTCCCTGAACATAATCTTCCAATTAATTTTCAACTCATTTCATAGCTCTCATGTCTCTATAAGCAGACGAATGCACTCCACAAACATACGTGCACATACTCTCTGCACATGGATCCACACGTGTATATGTGAACACGTAGAGACATCTCTGTTTCTTAATCTCTTACCATCTTGCATTTCATAACACTGTTCTGGCTGCCAAGCAAGTTTCGGCATTAGTGTTGGCTCTATCTGTCCCGTAGATGTCATTCACTTCATTTCTTTAGGTTTCTATTCAAACATTACCTATTCAGTACAGCAAACTCTTGTCCTGTCTGCAATTTTTAGCCTCTATACCTCCGACCAAAAATAAGACCACTCTTTTATTTATGTCAATTACTGCCAATCTCATACTCCAACAAACACCTGGGAACACAATTACATTTATTTAGGGTAGTTTTTTTTTTTTTTCATTGCCAGGGCCACATCTTTGTAAGGTTAGCACTCTCTCACAGAGCTACACACCCAGTTATGTAAGTCCCTTTGAAGGCAGGGTCTATATCAGTTTCGTCTACTGGTTATGTTCGGCTTCTCGTGTTATCTTTTGGTATATACTAAGTACACTTCTTGAGCTAATGAAATTAAGAGTGTATTGAAGTTGCTAAGCAGCACTGCATCATATGTTTTCATATTTAAAACTCTAGAGTCCAGTAATGTCTTTACAGAAAAATTTTAGAGCTTTGTTTTCAAATGTTAATTTTTCCCTTATATCCTTCATATTAAAGTGTAGACTTTATGTTGTCGTCTTTGTCAAAATCTCCTGCCTTATGGAAATGAAATTTGCCATTTTATTAAAATGCTGCTGTAAGATAGAAGTTGCTTCACTTAACTGAAAATAACTATAGTTTCAGTGTTTTGGTTGTGTTAGGTTGATCACCGAAGGGCTAAGATTTTGAGTTTTAGAAAAGGGATAAGTACATTCTTTTAAAATCATATTTATTTTCATGTTTTGATGATGACTATATAAAGTTTATTTTCCATGTAAAAATCTAATAATAAGAGATATTATAGAAACCTTAAAACATTAAAGATGTTATACCATTAATTTCTATGTTTATAGATAATAGAACTGAGCCATGGAAATACAGTGTAGTTTGCCCAAAGATCATAGAGTTTTAAACTATGCTGCCAGGACTCCTAAAACTACTGCCAAAATATATATATAAGGGCACAATAATGAAAATAACTTAATTTAAAACTCTCTTATTAGTAACTGGATTCTTTAGAAGTATTTAAATCTTACTGTTTTTTCATACTTCCATAAAATTTGTCCAATGAAATAAGACCACAGGCAATAGAAGAAGACCTGCAGCACAGTGAAGATTTTCCTTGAAAGTATGTTTACAGAATTGTAGAACACCCTAGCATCAGTAAGCCAATGGTTTCAGGAACGCAGCATCAAGCTTCTTCAGTAGTAACTGATGGAACTCTGTCTCCTCTGTTTTCTTGCAATTCCCTTCAAGGTAAAGTAAGGCTGACCTAGAGCTTGCACAGAGTCTTAAACCATCTGTTCCCGTGAATATTGGGTGAGTTCTGTGTTTGCAGCTTTGCAGACTATGGAGAAACCAGAAAATATTTCTAGGCTTCCCAGTGTCTTATAAACATAATATGTAAATTTGATTTCTCCTTAGTGCTTAGGAACAACCCAATAAATAATAAAAATAAAGGAGGGGGAAGTAAACTGCTTAAACTGCTATGATAAAATAACATAATTGTTTTTTTAATGATTTTTTTTAATTTAGTGAGAGGTTAAGAATACAGTAGAATTGCTTCAACAAACCAGAATATTGGCTTGCTCCCATACATATTGTTACTCCATTTGAGAAATCAACAGACATAGTCATAGCCATTGCATTTTTATCTCATCTATGAATTTAAGCTCTAGTTTCAGAAGGTGAAAATTTTCTAAATTACAGGTATAATGTTCTGAACAAATGTGAAAAAAAAATTAAAGAGCTCATCGAATGTGAGTCGTTATCCTGGATATGTTATTTGTCCTATTGAGAACTTCCAGGCTTGACTAAATGTCCAGTTTGGCTGGGCAGCAGGAACTGCATGTGTCAAGGCAGCTTGTGTCTCAGGATGCAGTCACTAGCCACCATTATGTCAGAGAGGGAGTGGAAACACTCTGCATTTCTTCTGTACAGCATAGGCACGTCTGGTTTGACTGCACCATGTTCAGAGTATTATCAAGTACAAAATACTGTATAAAGCTAAGGTGTTGGATGACTCTAGCAATGTGCTTTGACTAGTTGGTATAGAAATGTTTCCCAATTTTTGTTTTATAGTGTTTACTAAACTATAAAGGAAATTTTCATTTAATTTGCTTTTCAAATCCCCCTGAGAAAGTAGTGATTCCACATGGTCTTTTGTCAATATATTTAAGATGAGGACCACTCTGTGATAATTGGGTCATCATTATTTGCAGGAATGCTTTACCGCCATTGTTAATGAGAGAGAATGAATCATTCTCCTATGTTGGGTGAATTAGAATGAAAAAAAAATTAGATACGTTTCCGCTTAAAATGTTTCTGAAACAGATGCTTCAAAACTGAAATTTTCATCCTGGTTTAATGGTGAAGCTAAAAACTTAAAGACACTGCTGTTTGGTTCCTGGTATACCTTCAGCTAAAAATAGCACAAGGGAGAAACAGGAATCCAGGGTCACAGAACTTCCATTGAGAGGGGTGGGAACCTTCTGTTTTTAAAATCAGTGTAGTCACAGCTAGAGAACGTAATCTCAAAAATGTTTAGACATGTTCCACACAGTCTTTAACATTTATAAAAGTAGATTGTGCATAAAGATTTAAACATTTTAAATGTTGTAAGCATTACTAAATGGTATAATTGTTCTTTTGCTGTAAATTTAAATATTTATACATTTTTGTAGAATTAAAGTATGCCAATTTAGTTTTCCTTTGGTATATGTTGTCTTTTTTCAAAATAAATTTTGCTAGTACTTCAAACAGATAATTTTAGTATTCCATAATTATGTTCTATTTTATAAAAGAGTGATTATCTATAGCCATGTCTCAGCAGCAAGAAAGTCTTGTAAACCCAGTATAATCTTATTCCCAAAATATGTAAAACAGAAGCATTGAAATATGATTAAAGTATTTATTATCTCATTAATTTTTATTATGAGATGATTGGAGACTGATTCTTTCTGCTCTGTAAAAAATTATTCAGAGAAGTTAAAATGCCTTCAAATACATGAGAATACTTATTTTCAGGTTATACCTAATTCCCTAATTCTGATATTGGAATATGGAAAACCTGTCTGTGTGATAATAGGTAGAGCCCTTTGGGCAGCACATTGGTTCTTTAGCACCAGCATCATAGTTACACAGAACCAAATCCAGGCAAAAGTATAGAAAAAAGGGGAAAATAGTAAACATAGGAAAGAAGGAATGGAGGAGGGAGGGAGAGAGGAAGGAAGAGGGGACAGATGGAGAGAGGGAGAAAATATTCCAGTGTTAACTACCTTATTAGTATCCATTTTAAATGTTCTAATAGATTAACATGATGCAGAAATTCAATGACTGGCAGCCATCATTAATACTTCAATTGTTTTTTCATAGTTGTCAACAAATATAAATGACATGAATTTTCCATTTTACATACATAATGTCACTTCTTGAACTTTTATAAGCCAGGTGGGGCTCGTGTATGCAGATCTGCAGCCCTTTTTTTGTTATTTTTATGAAAGAGCATGGCCTTGCACTTCCAGTCATAACTGGGTACTTAAATTCAGTGAAGCTGCCCTACTGGCCTAAAGTTTTGACAGATCAATATCTTATCTTGTGCCTTTGTGAACCTGATGGAAGAAACAGTGTGATCTCTTCTGATCAAAGGAAATGACGGAGGCCTCTCTGATTACTGGTTCACTTTCTAAAATAACGGTTCTCTTTTCTACCTTTCCTAGGATCTTTTGTACCACTCTCCTTCCATGATGACCACGAGAAGTGTGACTAATATTGAGAAGACTGGATCGATTTATACAGAAATCCATATACCTGTTTTGAAAAGTAAAATCCTAGGCAAACAAGCAAACATCTGAAATAGGTTTTAATTTTTTTCTGTACAATATAACATTTGAACTTGGCACAGCAATCATTCTTCATCTCCCACATGGTAACTTAAGTGAGGTAGAGGCTTTCAGAACAAATTGTGCAAAACACAGAGGTAGGAATTCTAATAGCCTTTATTGAGATTAAAGGGACCTGTGCTTTTAGCTACTGGAACTAAAACTTGCTTTCTTTATGTACATGAGCAGCTTGGCCTTCAAAATATACAATAGAGTGAAATTGAGTACATGTATTTATATATAGGACCAAGTGTATGTATGTAAAAATATCCCAACAGCATCTATTCCTATGAATAAAATGGGTGGTGGATCAATTTCTGCCACACACTTATCTCTTCAGAACTCTGGTTTCCATTATCCAGTGGACTATCATCTATTCCCTTTATGTTTCCTCCTACATCAGTGGCTCCCATGGTGTGGCCTCCCCAACCACTCTGTCTTTTAATATTGGATAGCTTCAGGATGCAGAACTTGATGCTCTTCTATATTTGTATTCACTAGTTAACCTCAGCTAGAACTATAGATTCTAAAACTTCTGGCATTTGGGTAACTAACAAATGTCATTTCCCAATTTAGAGCTTTTTGGTGTTCAATGACTAATAGACATTTTAGTAAGACTCAAACTGAATTTATCACATTCCCCCCACAGATGTTCAACTTAACTTAGTCCATTTGCAACGGATATAACAGAACATCCAAGATTGGACAATTTATAATGAATGGAAACCTATATACCTCAGTTCTAGAGGTTAGGAGATTTAAAGAGCACGAAACTTGTGTCTTTCAAGGGCCTCCCACTGAATCATTCCATGATGGAAGGCAGAAATCTAAGAGAAGTTAAGATCAAGTAAATGAGATCAGTATAACAGGAAGTAGGGTTTACATAAAACAGTATTTTTTAAGAAATCCATTTGAATAATAATTGACCTAAACCTGGGATAACAACATCGGTCCTTTCATCAGAAGAGAGCCCTCATGGCCTAAACTTCTTCTTGTTAGAAAGCAGTTCCCATCATTGCAATGGGGATGATATTTCCAGGATATGAACTTTAAGAGAAACATTGAAATTAGTGAAGCCAAACAGACGTTCCTTTTGAGTTTTGTATAAGTAATATGTCATGCTAATAACAGTGCTCAGAAGGTCTTGCCTAATGTGGCCCTGCAAACTCCATTCTCTCAGAATGAATATTTTCATCTTTACTTCATTTCAGTCAAACAGTCCTCAATAATTCTTTTCTTTTCTGTTTTTATTTCTTTTAAGACAGTGTTCCTTTGTGTAATAGTCCTGGCTATCCTCGAACTCATTTTGTAGACTAGGGTGGCCTCAAGCTCACAGAGATATGCCCGCCTCTGCCTCTCAGTTCTAGGATTAAAGGCATTCACATCCACCTCCCAGCTCAATATTTCTTTGATCAAACAAGACATGCTCTTGCTTTCGGGCCTCAACTCAGAATATTTGTTCCTGTGTGTATTCTTACTATTGCATTAAACCATAGTAAGGTCCTTTGTATTTCTGTAACCTTTCTCCCAACCCTCCTCTAGATGTTGCAGTCCATAATCTTGGTCCTGCAAGTTATGTTTCACAGTACTTTTCCCTGGCTCACATATTATCTAACTTAATAATGTATGACTTTGCCAGTTTAGTTGTTTATCACCCCTGACAATGTCTGTTCCTACCAAGAAGCCATCACTTGAATGGAGGTTAACCAGAGAAGGGACAACCATTTCACATTTCACTGTGGTGTATTACAAATACGAAGAGTAATACTGGTATGTCATCCCAGTTGACTCTAAATGGATTTTTTTTTTCTCCTTGTGTTGCTGGTGCACTGTATTCTATATGGGGGGTTGGCAAGGGGGTGGAGGTAGAAAGAAAAGAATTTTATGATTTTTCTTTTTGTTCTCTGTGTTGATCCATTTAAACCTCCTCTTCATTCTTTAAATGTACTCCTACTAAAAGGATTATACTCTTTCCTCATGGCAAAACTATTAATTTTTTAAGGGAGTGCATATACTTAGAACTTGAGAGAACTCCATAATTATATGAGTATTAGAGTAATTAAATTTGATATGACCCAGATGGGCATTTTTCTCTAATAGAAGCCTGGTCTTTTGTGATAGCATAATGAAATGTTAGCATGACAACGCAGCTGGAAATGTGATCAACCCCTGAATAATAAAATAATATTTGCAATCAAAGATGAACCTAACATGCAGATCTATTGTTTACTAAAGCTTCTTTCTAAAACAGCATATATACTGCATACAATGTCTATTATATACATTTAACAATATATAGTATAAAAGCATGTATTCCAAATTTGAAATACTGAAAGTGAGTATTTCCTGCTATCCCCTAAGGAACTCCATTTTATGAAACACTCTCAGGAGAAGGACAGACTGGAGCTCCTCTCCTCTAAATTTCTCAGAGATGAGGTGGTGCCTACCCTCTACTTATTATGGCATTCTTTAGTCTTACATCTACTGTTGGCAGGTCCAGGAGGGGCTATTCATTGTATTCTTCAGACCAAATATAAGAGTGCATGTTCTTACAAACTGAACTATTGGCACAGATTCTGAAATTTAAGGACTGATATTAGCATCTGACAGAGATCACTTTCATTAACAACCAGTCTGCAGAAGAGCCGTGTCCACACAGGTAAACATCCAGGCCAGGTTTATTTACTCTTAAATAGATCCTGATGCACAGAGTTGTCCCACAATTAGAATGTAGTGTGAGGAATAAGGATTATGAAACCGCATGAATTTGGTTGGCATCTATATGAACAATTTCCTAGTTGAACTAAAGTGAGCTAAAGCCTCTTGACCCCATTAATCAACAGTGCCCACTTCCACCTGACCTACAAAGGCCCTGGAGAGAATTAACCACGATTCATAGAAGGACTTGTCATCGCTCACCACATTTTCACCTGACTCAGTCATGTTCTTTTTGCAGTTCCTCCATATACAAGAATAACTGACACACAGAACGCTCTCAAGGGATTATATATATATTCCGACTTTGTCTTCCTTCAGGTTTTCACTAGGTTCTGTTTTGTACCACATAATCAAACTAAACCTTCTGTATTTTGTTCCTGTAGGTACAATGTACATTTTAAACTGTAGCAACCTTAAGGAAAGATTTTTTTAAGGAAAAAGCTTTTCAAATCAACTTTTATGAAAAGCAGCATATTATTGCTTTTGTTGCATTGTTTTCAATTTCATTCTGTGAATATTTAGTTTCAGGAATCACACTTCAAACTACCAAAACTTGTTAGCAAGACTAAAACAAAAGCTGCTTTCCTTCTCTAGCAATGTTTTATTAGCAAGTCTCCTAATATATATTTATTTTTAATTTGTAGGACATCCACCTAGTATATCACCAAATCAAAAACATTTGCCAACATATTTGTAGTACATCTTAGGTACAATTTGTACCTCTGAAGTTCCTATTGTGTTTTTGTAAAATGTTACATTTTCCTGTAAGTGTAAAATCTTGACCATTAGTACCTTGAAATGTTTCCAGAGGTTCTGAATAGAAAACATCACCTTCTATTCAGAGTAGTGATAACAATATGCTGTGTGAGGGTTGTGATGTGAGTTATCATTTAAGCAGGAAGAATCAATTATCTTGTGATACACTAATATCAACACCTTGAAAATTAGAGAAAGATAAAGACGGCCATCTGTTTTCATTTTTAATAATTCAGTGAAGAGTGACTAATAAGTCATAATTTTTAAGGAGCAAAAGGGAATCAGTGAAAGAGAAGAATAAAATGTCTCTATTGTACATTTACTCCACAGCTAATGTTTCAATCTCATTTTACGTCCTTTATGCTAACCTGCCCTCTCCATGTATAATATATGCCAACTTGAAACACACAATTGCAAAGGCAATACCTTTCTGCCCCTCTGTGGAAGTTTGGCAAAAGGTAAAGCAATGAAAGGAGGCTTAAGAGAAAATAAATTGAAAATGAGAGAATTTTATAAATAAAATGCTAATAAATCTTAATGAAAAAACTGCCATGATTGAGAAATCACATGCATAGCCTACCAAACATGCATGGGAACCAAGCAAGATTTATTAGCATGATTCCTACACTGTATTGGGGTTAGAAAGTATGATTTAATGAAAATTTTTTTACAATTAAATCTCCTTTACAAGCATGCAGTAGGAATATCTTGTTCCTGGCTGCCATTCTGAGACTGGATTATGTGTTGGAGATCAGAAGAACAGAGAGCAAGAAAGTCTACAAAAATTACTATGATTTTGATTTATTTCATGACTTCCTGCCTGTTGTGTTTATTACTAGTTACTCCAATGTAAGAAGTCTCTAAGGTGAAGCTTGATAGTAAGACATGTGACGGTCTTTCAAATTATACTTGGTTCAAGTTTAATCCCAAACCTTCACAATTACAGAAAAATTGTTCAAATAACATTTTACGTTGGAAAGAACAGCTTTGAAGACACCATATTAGGAGCTGCATGGCACAGCACCAGAGAAGCACTGCACAGATAATTTTGCATGCCCAATCTTAAACACCCATCTTCACTTTTCTCTCTACTGATACAAATGTAAACCCAAACCTGTAGGATGAACACAGAATGAGCCACTCATTAAATCCTCTGAACCAACTATATTGATTGCCAAGGGGAAACAGTAGATGTCAAGCCAATTAGATTTCTTTTCTATAATTGTATTGTATGAAATGACTGGAAAATATTGTCTTTTCCTCTCAGGGTCAATTAAGGAAAAAATGCCTATGTTTTAAAATTAAACTTAAAAATTCAAATTTCCCTTAAGCAAAATATTAATAGATTAAATATAAGTGTTTTGTGAATTATTTTACGAGTTTATGAATTATTACATATAAATACTGATATCATGAAAACATAAAAATTTTTACCACTAATTCTGATTCAGATGACATCTAAAAACATATCATATTTGTTAGGATCCTGCCCTCAATCCTGCACACGCGCAGTTCGGGGTCTTGAGTCTTGCATCATTAGTGTGCACTGGCGACTACAGACGCGCCTTAAAAAGGTAGATGCAGATCCCATCCTCTCTCTATGCTCTGCTCTGCTCCCCCCTCCCACCATCTTTCTCTCTCTCCAGGCCTGGCTCTATTCTTCCCCCCCCTTTTTTCCTCCTAATAAAGCTCTGAAAACTAACACTGGGTTCTGTCATGACCTTTCCACTCAATAATCAGTGCCGCTACCAGCGCCGTTTATCATCCTTTCAATATTTATATTTTCCTTGGTTTAATGACATATAATGTAATATTGTAGGCATGTAATTGTTTTTATTACAATAACTTTGGAAAGGGTGTGATACTGAGTTAGTGTCTAAGTGATTAAACAAAAGTTCTGTCTTAGGAAGAACAGAACATATCTAAGATATTAACACAGATGTGAAAAGCGACGAGCAAAGGTTTCCATGGATGATGTTTCCGGTCTATATTTAAACCAGAGACTTAGATATAACAGGTGGGCCTAAAGTTAGCTTACAGAGTAAAAATATTCTTAAATTTCCTTGAAGAAAGGAAAGTACTCCAAAATCATTCATCCGTTGTTTATATCATGTGTGTTTATGTAGTAAGTGTAATGTGTGGGGGGAGAAGAGAGAGAGGGAGAGTTCCTAACTAAAACATGCCAAATTGACTACTTACATTCTTGGAACCACATTTTTAGGATATCTTGTAAATTTACCTTGGTGTCATGGGAGAGGCATAGAGCTCAGAGTGAGGAAATCTGAACTCTGTTTTCATTTAAACCTCTTACTTCAGCAGGCAAGGACCGAAGGAGATGTCATTTGCTATGGATGAAGCAGAGGGATTGGGCAGTGAGGCAATTCTTGTCATGAACGTTTCCTGTTAAGTTGCTTTAGGTCTGCTGTTTTCCATGGCACCAGTATTCTCCCCACCACCCTGCATGGTGCTCTTACTGTGCTAGTTTCCTATGACTTTCATAGCCCAAAGTAAGTAAGTGAGTACGTAAATAAGTAAACACATAAATACATAAATAAAAGTAGCTGGTTTGCAACAGAAATAGATTCTGTCAGGCCTCTGGTGGTCAGATGTCTAAAATCACCCTGTCCTTCTCTCCTCTAAATCCTCTACTTCAACAGCTCATCCTTTGATTAAATTTATGCTGGGTCATTGACGTTTTTCACTCTTTAAAAGAGAGATGGCATCCCTTTGCTGCTAGCAACAAGGGGCATCTCATTTTCCTCAGCATGGTTTACAAACAGTAGTCTTGTTTACTGTGTAATGAATGTGTGCAATGAAGCATTAACTCTATACTGATAAAACACAGTGCACAAAGTTTACCAAAAGTACACCAACAGTCAGACAAAGTTAGATTTATTAACACACTATTATCAAGGGACAAGTCATGACATAGTGAACTCTGGTTTCTCAGTGGAAAGGCATTGGTAAGTCAGAAGGGAGACTTACAGAGCAGAGGAAGCAGGTTGTGCAATGCATAGTTATGAATCATGAAGGTACAATTAAGCAACTCTATGAGGTTTGTCATGACAGTAACATAAGTTCATGACAGGGTAAACAAGAATAAGAAACAAGTTGAAAAGATCTGTCGTGGAAAGTTTGAATACCTAAATAAGGATTTGGGACTGTTTTTATATACACAAAGGAGAACTGAAGGATCAAAATGAGGCTGCTGATGTAGCCATGTTTGCATTTTGGATGTGCTTTTTAAAAAAATCATATGGGAAGAGAGAACTGAAAGCATTCAAGTTTTGTGATGGTTCTGGCTGAAAAGCATTAAACCCAAAGCTAGAGATAAACCTTTAGAATTGATTTGCATTACATTAGAGATAAAACTGTGGGGCATAACCCATAATGGGAATGAAGTAGAAGAAACCCAGAGCAGGATAGTAAACATATTTTAGTATAGAGAGACAATTGTACAGTTTGAGGAAATTTCCTGAACTGTTCAGCTGCTGAAGTGTGAAGGAAATGATAAATTAACCACAGCTGGCAGGTAAGAAGAGCAACAGGTTACACGTTCCACATGGAAGTGGCATCATTGGCTGCCTAACTGGTAGTGTTTTACATTTCCCTCTTCTTAGATCTTCAACAAAAAGCCAGTCTTCTGGGACATCATTCACATTCCTCATAAAATATACATTAGTAATGAAAACTTCAGTAGGAACTAGAATCAGTTCCTGATGCAACCATACAATGATGGATGTTACATTTGGAAGTCTGATGTTCAATTTTTTTCTTAATTGGAAATATCAGTGGAATGGGTCCAAGGGGGCTTCAACATCAATTATTCACTTGAATCAAAACCTCTTTATCATGGAGGTATTTACAGTATGAGTCAGAAGAGATCTCCAGAGACTCTGCTGAGCCAAGATTCTATTCTATCTTTAAATAGATCTGGAAAGTGTGGACAATTGTTCCATGGCATTTGATGTAGTCAAACAAATTTCATACTGCCTTTTAATGAACCAATAGTATTTTAACACTTGTGTTTTGTTTGTAGATGTTTTGAATGTAATTAAGACTCACATGATTTCTCCTTAGGGTACATACTATGCAGTACTGTAGAATGAACAGTTATTCTATTCACTGATTGCTTCTTTGCTGTGTAGTATACATTATCATTTCAAATATATCTGAGATATTTGATTGTCACTGGATAATGTTAATTTATACTCCATAAATGCATTACTCTAAAAGAATCTGTGACTAAATGAGGCTTATTTCGAAAGGAAGAAAGAAGAGAACACATTGTTTCTCTACATAGAATCTGTGTGAAAAATGAAAGCAGACAACTTAAAGATATACAAAGAATAAAATATGAGGAAGTAAGTCATAAATAAAGTTATTCATTACAGCATCATTTCTATTCTAAATAAATTTGTAAGGAAAAACTTTATATGAAAGAAACAATTAAAATATGCATCACTAGGAAGCAGGGTGAGAGGATATGATAAAGCTGTAAAACTAAAAGTGATCTGTCTGTTTAATTCTACAGTCAGGTCATCCACAGTAATTTCCTCTGAGCTGTAACACTGTCCATGAGAAAGGAGGAGGCTCCTAAGCCTAGGAAGGGAAATACAACTTAAAGAGCTCAAAGAAAATTCTTAAGACTTCTGCAAGGTTATGTGGCAGAAACAATTCTGGGGTGACACCTTGCAACTGGCAGACCTACCTGCAAATTTTGAAGGGAGATCCAGAGACACAGCCATCACCCAGCGTGGAGTGGGTGTTTTGGTGATACATCTGCATTTCAGTCATCCATGCTCCTAAAAATGACTGCTCCCTGTAAATAACCCTAATAAACTCAATGATTCACTGATGTAGACTTGCATAGAATCATCTGTGGTCTGTCTGGAGTGAATAATGCTTGCTAATGTGTCCCCAGGAAAGAACACACACCAATGGCCTCAAGGACATACTGCTACATAAAATTCAAGATACAGAGAGTGTCAGGTGATGTTGCCCCAGAATGCCGTAACCCAAATATTTAATAAGTGGCATATATATCCCTTCCTTCTAAAATTTAGAAGACTTTGTGGCTGTCATTGAGTAGATTACTGATCTAATATCACTTCAGAACTGTTATAAGTGGTCATTTAGGTGCTGCCAGCCCCTAGGTTCAATACTTTCATTTCAACCATATAGTAGCCATGGAATATTTACCATGTTATTCACACTAATTCTGTGTACTGATTTTCTTTCTGTGTCTTCTGAATCCCACCTTTAGATGTGCAATATACTTTATTCTCCTTTGTGATATTACACACATGCAGGCCTTCTGACAAAGAAACACACTTGATAGCAGTGTCACATTGCTTTTATGCTGTAGAACTCACTTTTTTCATGTTCTCTTATCCTAATGTAACTTGCCTATTAGAGGCATGGATTGGCCTTTTGAAGACTCAGCTAAGAATCCAGATTTTGGTTGACACTTTTCAGGGTTTCCATTTACGTAAGTTTCAGTGCAGTAGTGTATATTGAAAATGAGTGCCTCTTTGTAGAACAGCTTCTTTCATTGTTGGGATTTCTAGTTCTGAAAACTAGTGTCTCTAACTAGGAGTGACAAGTCTCTCTGTAACTCTAGATATCTGTAGTTGCTGCCAATATTTGTAACCTTTTACACATTTGGAAGAAAAGAGCTTATATAGCAGGTAAAATATTGTTGCCAGGACATGGTAAAGCACCACTAAGCATAAATGAACACGAAGAATGTGGTCTAGCATCCCCTCTTTATCCAGAATGTAGCTTGCTTCTCCATAATGAAATAAAGAAAAACAGGTCTGAGTTCAGGACGTGTCCTAAGTCACTTCTTAGAATGTTCATGCCCTATCATGGAACGCAGTGAAAACTAGCATTATATAGTAGGAACATCAATTCTAATCCTAAACCTTCAGAAATATTTGTCATTCCACCTGACAGAGAAACATCATTCAACAGGCAGCTCATCATGATCATGGAGGATATGGAACGTATAGGAGAAGACAGACATTGTTTTAAATATGAGAAATGATCATTCTCTAAGGTAAATAAATAGTGAAATCATCACAAATGTTCCTTATATTGATATGAATATGTATGCATACACGTACATTTAGTCATGTGTAAGTCTTCATCTTTGACTCAAGTGAGTCACCTTTTCTTCTTAGTCCCACTCTTCCATCTATGCCAATAATGGTAGGAATTATATCTTAGTATTTAAGTTATAGAATTCCAAAGAGAGGACATGATGCATTGAGAATAGTAATAAATATAACTGAAGATAGATAAATGACTGTGCACATATGTGTGTGTATAGACTGTATATGTATTTTATCAATATATAGAATAAATATGTATAATACTGTGTGTTATAGGAAGAATAGTAAGTGAACATATATAAATAATTTATATAACACACCATTTCCTAAACTTGATGGACTAAGCAAATATTCAATTATTTCAAATGACTTTGAGAAATGCAATACTTTGACCCAAAGGAGTATAAGAATACATTCTAAACTTTAAGAACAATTAAACAGAAGGCTGTTTTTCTTTTTTTCCTGGGAAGACTTCTTTGTCATAAAATTGTGAATAATTTTAATTCCAAACTCTATGGCATATATGAACTATTTATATATAATTATAAGTAGATATAATTATGCTAATTTCATTCATAATCTGAAATTTTTAGAAAGAGAAAAAGATATCTATTTTTAAAAATCAAGTTAAGTTTTACACATTAAATAAAACTTGTTAATGTCAAGTGTAAATGTCAGTATGAATTTATGACTTATTGTATTTATAAAATGTATGGATATTTTTAGCTAAGTACCCTGAAATGTTCTAGAAGCAAGGAGCATCCCTAAAGCTCAGACTGACATCTCTAAACCCAGCTTTATAATAAAATGTCCCATTGCTCCTTGCAGAATTGACTGATTCAGAATCTGGGACAGGGCATGAGTTAAGTGAACATGAAGTATCCTGGCATATCTGAAAGCAAGAAATCCAGGAAAGAAGGAGAGTCCTCTCCAGACTCACTCATAGTCCTGCCACAGCTAGCTTCAGGAGCCTCTCTTTGCATTCAGCTCCATTCCTTGGGGACTTGGACTCTTGATGTGGAGCTAGGATGTAGTTGGTATTTTTCAGTCTTTGTGGACCCCCCACCCAGCTTCCAAATAAATACACAGAGACCTATTCTTACTTATGAATGCCTGGCCTTAGCTTGACTTTTTTCTAGCCAGCTTTTCTAATTTAAATTAACCAGTTTCTCTTCTTCTATGTTTTGCCTCTGGGCTTTTTACCTCAGCTTTTCTAACTTAAATTAACCCATTTCTCTTCTTCTATGTTTTGCTTCTGGGCTTTTTACCTTTGTTTATCCTATACATCTTTCTTTCCTTCTTACTCTATGGTTGGCTGTGTGACTGAGTGGCTGGCCCCTTGTGTCTTCCTCTCCTCCTTTTCTTGCTCCTTTCTCTTCTTTTGAGTCTAAATTTCTCTTCTTGCTTATTCTCTCTGCCTGGAAGCTACTTCCTGTCTTACCAGCACCTTTATTGCCTTGCTGTTCTGCCCTTTCATTGGCTATCCTACCCCAGCTACGACTCTGAACGATCAGAGAAACAGAATAAGCCACAGCCAACCTCACCTTGCCAATTCCTCAGCTGATCTTAATTCCTCAGACTGAAAGCCTCTGAATCCTTATCCAAATGGATCTCAGCCGAACTGATGCTAAAAGCCTAAAAGCTTAACAAGACTCTAGTTCCTGGTCCTCATGCCATGTATACTTTTCTGCTTCTTCCCATCACTTCTTGGGATTAAAGGTGTGTATCACCATGCCTGGCTGTTTCTAGTGTGTCTTTGAACTCACAGAGATCCAGACAGATCTCTGCCTCCTGAATGCTAGAATTAAAGGTGGCCTCTATGTCTATCTAGTGGCTGTTCTGTTCTCTGAACCCAGATAAGTTTATTAGGGTGTACAATATTTTGGGGGACACAATATCACCACAAAATGCTGAACATGGGGCAACTTTCTTGGTATTGGAGAAGAACATTACTTCTATATAAATGAAAGAGATGTTGTTGAAACTAAGGTCAACACCCTCAAAAAAAAGAAAAAAAAAAACACAAAAACCTGCTCTCAAAATTCTAGCCTGTAGCCAGGTAGTGGTGGTGCACGCCTTTAATCCCAGCACTTGGGAGGCAGGGACAGGCTCATCTCCTTGAGTTCAAGGCCAGCCTAGGCTACAGAGTAAGTTTCAGGAAAGGTTCCAAAGCTACACAGAGAAACTATATCTCAATAAAACAAAAACAACAACAAAAAATTCCAGCCTATAAAGCAAATTAGCTGGTTCCATAATCCTTTGTTTTCTTGGTTCCCACCCTTTATCAGTCCTCTGATTATGCTATATTTTATTTTGGTACTAGCTGTAGCTGAAGTTTTCTCCAGTCCCGCTTACCGGTATCTTACATGTTTCTTCTCCTCATGGTGGTAGCAGTGTCACCTGCCTCAGCCTTCCTGTTCCCAGAATTCTCCTCTCTCTTTATCCCGACTATCCTATACTTCTTGCCTGGCTACTGACCATTCAGCATTTTATTTATCAATCAATCATAGCAACACATTTTCACAGCGTACAGAATATCCCACAGCAGCTAGTCCCCTGCCTTATTCAATTCCTCCGGTGACAGATCACTACCATTGCTAAAATTACCACCAATCAGGTCATGGTTCACTACCAGGCCCTGGACCCTCCCAACACAGCAGACAATAGATTGCTCAGGGCTTACAATGACAACTCTCCATTATAAAATAAAAATAAACCCTGTAGACATTGGGAGGCCCTGATGACTGGTCAGAGGTTGTAGTCTATCATGGACTGCCAGCTTTTTCCAAAGCTAGACAACATGGGACTCCCTCCCTTCCCAGTGAAACTTTCTGTTCTCTACCTGCTCTTACCTAGAGAGTGTCCCTGGGTCTGGAGGTCAGACCTTCTCTGAAAGCTGTCCCTAAGCCAGATGCCTGATTTATCTTTAGCATGGCCCTTGGCAAAGATCCCAGCTAGAAACCTCCCCTCCTGTACATATGGTAACTAAGACTTATACTCAGAGCCTTTTGATAGGAGTGTGCCACTTAATGCAAACTACTATTTGTCCCCAGGCTCCCTAATCCTATATGTTTCCTATACTTCGGAATAAATCTGAGCAAATTCACTGAAGCTGTCTCGCAGAGGGCTGTCTCCATCGTACCCACAGCTGTCTGGACTCTGTTCTCCAGTTCTTCTCCCTCCATCCTTGGGGACCAGTGTAGCTAATGATTCTGAGGAAGAAGCAGAACCACAAAGACCATCTGAGACAAGTTAGTTCTTCAGCAACAGCAACCCTATCGTAAGAGGCCCCGAGAAAAGCAATTTAACTGAAGCACAAGACAAAGACCTCAAAATAACAGTTATGAACATGTTCAAGAAACTCAGAGGCTATGAATAAATGCCTTAATAAAAATCATGAAACACAAACAATTGAATGAAATAATGGAAACATTCAAGGCATAAACATAAAATTTAACGAATAAATACAATCACTAAAGAAAATCAAAATTGGAAATGAAAAACTCACAATGTCAACCAAAAATCTCAGTGGTAAGCCTCACAAACAGATTAAAAGACATGGAATAAAAACTTTATATCTTAAAGGAAGTGGATAAGAAATAATGGCTCAGCCAAAGGAGTTGTTAAATCTTTAAAACTCTAGGCACAACATTTCCAGGATATCTGTGATACTATAAAAAGGTTGAACTTACGATTGATAAGTATAGAGGAAGGCCAAAGGCACAAGAAATATTTTTAATAAAACCAAAGGAGAAAATTTTCCCAATCTAAAGAAAGAGTTGCCTATCAAGGAACAAGAAGTATACAGAACACCATTAGATAGGGTGAGAAAACAAATTCCCCATGAAACATAATAATCAAAACATTGTATGTTCACCACAAAGTAAGGACATTAAAATCTACAGGAGAAAAAAACTAAGTCACATAGAAAGACAGGCCCATTAGAATAACATCTGAATTTTCAGTGGAGACGCTGAAAGCCAGAAGAGCATGGACAGATGTACTACAAACTCTGAACTCGGTATAGCCCAGAGTATTATACCAAGGAAAACTATTTTCACAATGTAAGAGAAAGAAAACATTACATAATTAAAAACAAATTAAAAAAAATTTTCTATCTACCAATCCAGCTCTACAACAGGCTCTAAAAGGAAATTTTCAGTCTGAATAGGTCAACCACATCCAAGAGGACACAAGGAATAAATAATCTCAAAACAGTAAATCAAAAGAAGGGGTATACAGCCATACCACTGCAACAAAGTAACAGGTATCAAAAAGCAGTACTCATTAATAACTCTCAATGTGATGGGCTCAATTCCCCAGAAAAATGACAAAGACTAACAAATGGATTAGAAAACAAGACCTATGCTTTAACTGTTCCTAAAACCACATCTCAACATGAGGGATAGAGATCACCTCAGGGTAAAAGTAGAAAAAGATACTCTAAGCTGGGAGTGGTGGCACAGGACTTTAATCTCAGCTTTTGGGAGACAGATTCAGAGAACCCCTCAGCAGGGGGCCAGCCTGGTCTACAACAAGCGTTCCAGGACAGTAAAGGCTACAGAGATAAACTATACCTTGAAAAACCAAAAAGAAAAAGAAAGTGCTCTAAGCAAATTGACAAAATAAGCAATCTGCTGTTACTTTATATATATATATATATATTTTCTATCTGACAAGATAGACATCAAACTTAACTAATAAGAAAGAGATAGAAAAGGATGCTGCATAGTCATTAAAGGAAAAATCTACCAAGAAGATATTACAGTTCTGAACATTTATGCACCAAACACAAGGACATAAAAGAAACAGTACTCTAGCTAAAATCACATATTACTCCTCATGCACTGATAGGGGGAGACTTCAATACTCCACTCATGACAATAGACAGGTCATCTAGACAAAATCTAAACAAAGTAATGTGGGATCTAACTGACATCAGAAATACAGTAGATCTAGAAGCCATCTATAGAACATTCCACTGAAACACTGAAGAATATTCCTCCTTAGCAGCTCACGGAATTTTCTCCAAAACTGATATATTAGGATACCAAACAAGTCCTAACAAATCTAAGAAAATTAAAATGACACCCTGCATTCTCCCTGACCATCTTGGGGTTAAAGCTTGTTATTAACAACAGCAGAAACAGCAGAAAGTATACAAAGTCATGAAAATCCAACAGCTAATTATTGAAGGAAAATTCAGTCAAGACAGAAATAAAGGAAGAAATTAAAAACATTTTAGGACTGAATGAAAATGAAAACATACTCAAACCTATGAGACATGATCAAGTCAGTTTTAAGAGACAAGTTCATAGCACTAAGTGCCTAGAAAAATAAACTGTAGCGATCTCATATTAGTAACTTAAAGACATACCTGAAAGCTCTGGAACAAGAAGAAGTAATAGGAAATTACTATCAATCTTGGGGATAAAAGTCAATGAAATAGAAACAAACAAAAAACTACAGAGAATTAATAAAGAAAAAATTGTGTTCTGTTGATTGTTTGTTTTTTAGAAAATCCACAAAATTGACAAACCTTTAGCCAAATTAAATAAAAGACACAAAGAAAAGATCCAAATTAATGAAAGCAGAGGTGAAAAGGAGAACATAAAACAGAGAAAATTCAGAGAATAATAAAGGTCTATATCTGTACTCCACTAAACAGAAACACCTAAAAGATGGATGCATTTCTTGATGCATATGACTTAGTCAACACCCTTATACATCAGGGAAATGCCAATTAAGACTATTTTGATATTTCATCTTTGATATTTCACAGTCAGAATGGGTGTGATCAAGAAAACAAATGACAGCACATGCTGGAGAGGATGTGGGGAGAAGGGAACACTTATTCATTGCTGGTGGGAGTGCAAACTGGTACAGCCACTATGGAAATCAGTGTGGTGATTCCTCAAGGAGCCAGGAATAGATCTACCTCAAGATCCAGCTATACCACTCTTGGGCATATATACTGTATCCTATCAGACCACCATTGGTTAAAGCTGGATTTCAGCAATAACAGAAACAACAGAAAGCCTACATACTCATGGAAACTGAAGAAGTCTCTACTGAATAACTTGACAAGACAGAAATCAAAGAACTCTACATCTTACTATAGATATATTTGCTTATCCATGATCATTGCTGCTCTATTCATAATAGCCAGAAATTAGAAAAAGTCTGTGTATATACCGACAGACAAATGAATAATAAAAGTGTGGCATGTTTATACATTGCAATATTGTGCAGTTATTAAGAAAAATGAAATAATAAAATGCACCGGTAAATGAATGGAGCTAGAAACAATCATCCTGAGTGAGGTAAACCTGGACAAAAAAAAAATATTATAGATTTCACATTATATATGGATCTTAGCTTTTAAGCTTCCAAAATGTCTCCTAATGTCATAATAACCACAGATGTATGCCCAGAGAGAGTAGAGATAGAAGAAAGAGAGAGGGAGAATGAGATTGGCTTACTACACCAATGAAATCAAACTAATGTGTCATATCAGCCACAGGCAATATGTGGCTCTCCTTTTCATCAAATTATTTAAGAAAATTTGCTTAAGAAATTCTTTGCTTAAGAAAATTAAATATAGCTGGGCAGTGGTGGCACACTCCTTTAATCCCAGCACTCGGGAGGCAGAGCTAGGTGGATCTCTGTGAGTTTGAGGCCAGCCTGGGCTACAGAGTGATTTCCAGGAAAAGCACAAAGCTACACAGAGAAACCCTGTCTCGAAACCGCCCCCCCCAAAAAAAAAAGAAAAGAAAATTCAATATAATTTTTGCATTAATATTTTCTAAATTTTACATTTTCTAAATAGATGAAGTTATTTAATATCTGGAGTTCATATTAAAATAATTCAGAAAACCAAAATATCTTTGGGAAATGGCTAAGTTCTAAGAGCTGAAAATGTATCTCTTTGGAAGGGGGTTATGGGCAAATGGAGTTTATTTGTTTAACCCTCAACTTCTACATGGATTTGCAAATTCCTGTAGCAAAAGTTTATACATTCAAAAATGGTTTTAGAATTTGTAATAAAATTTAAAATATGATTATTATTTTGAGAAAAAATAAATGCTGAATTACTGGTGATGAAATAGGTGGATATTAATATTTTTTTTGAAAATTCTGATTACATGCTCTTTGAAAACATTCAAATTTTGATGGAGTAAATAAATTTAAAAAAAGTTCTTAAGCATTTGTGCTTGAAATAATTATATAATATCCCTAATACACACACATCCTCTCTCTCTCTCTCTCTCTCTCTCTCTCTTGCACCCACACACACACACACACACACACACACACACACACACACTCACACTCATGCACACACAGAGAGATACAAATAGACAGATAGAAAAACAGACATTCAGATAAGATGGGATTCTACAAGCAGCCTATATCTCAGGATCGTATTGAACATGTGATCCTTCTGCCTCAGCCTCTGGTATAGCTGGTATTATAAGCCTTTGTCAGCAGATATGACAGTTTAATATGTTTACTGTCTAATCCACTTGAAAGCATCATGTTGTAGGTAGGCAATGAATCAACTAAACTAGCAGAAATTAGAGACAAAGACTAAGCAGTTATGAAATTGTCACCTGCTTAATTCGAAGAAGAGCTGCAGGCAGTTAATGACTGCTGAGAGAGTAGAAACAGTCTTCCCCTTCTTGGTTGTTCATTTCCAAGTGGTCAGCGCTAAAGAACATATACATATAAATAACACTAATTAGGATCAGCAGGTTGCATTTACATATTTGTCCATATATATGTAACAATAAAAATTAAAGAGCAAAAAATATTACAAAATAAAAGTGAATATCCTTTCACTGGAGTCTTTGAAAAGATATTTTCTAAGACAACTGCATAAATACTTCACAGGAGCAGGCAAATTTTACCCCAACAGTTTTGGAAAATTTATCTTCCAGGCTTTGCCCTCCTGCTGCAAATCTTTAGGGTATATTAATGGCTGGCAAATAGCAGCATGCCCTGTCTGATTGCTTGGGGCACTATTTCATTCTGCAAAGTTTGCATCAGGGAATATTTCTAAAGATGTTTCTAAAGGTCATTTGGAATCTTCTTGAAAATAAGAAAATAATGAGATGCCTGGAAATGCTAAAACATTTCCTTTAAAATTCACAGCTGGAAACACAAAAAGACTTTATGTACATGTCCTTATCAAGACTGTCTTTGTTTTTGGCAGAGTGACTTCCTCTCAAGAAAGCAATGCACCTGAAAGTTCAACATGGCCAGCACCTAAGTTTTTGAATTTTGTTTATAGCATTCCTGAGGTATTATTGAATATTTCTAAGAACTCAACTTCATTCTTGCCTGAGAGAATTTTCAGTAACTACAAAAATTACTAAACCAAGAAAATTCAAAAGCCTAACTATGGCACAGATATTGATTCACAAAATATTGACTCCTAAATAAAGAATGTCTCATTTTCCCCCACAGTGTTCCAGGTGAGTGTGGTGGCTCAATCCCATCACATAGGAAGCTCAGGAAGGAGGGTGGCCATGAACTTCTTGCCATCCTGGGACACCAACTGGGACTCTACCAAATAAGAATAAGAATGACAATAATAAAAAACACTAATAGTAACATTTAACATAAAACTCCTCATAAGCAGTAATCAATTCTACTGAACTCAGCAATTATTTTGATTAAAGACTGATACCAACTAGAGTTAGCATGGAAGTAGAATTATTGTCTTAACTTAGGAACAATTGAGTTGGTGATGTTTAGTGCTTATAAATGAAAATAAATATTTACTGCAGAAGGCTACAGCCATTTCCAAAAATAAAAGTTTTGCTCAATAATTTTGACTTCAGTAAAAAATCATGTCAAATCAATCCATTCTTCAGAGACCGTAAGGAGGAAGACTGATTGCAGTAGGAAACGTGACGGTTGGCATGAGTCACAGGCAATGCTTCAGCAATGCTCTTACTCTCTCACTTGACAGTTAAATCCCAGATTAACCAAAAGTGTCATCTTTCTCCCTTTGAGGGAGTCAGAACTCACACTAGTGATGGAATAAAACTCTCATTGATGTCAGAGGAGGCCTTGGATAGATGAAGCATTTGCCCAAAGTGTTACCACTTGAATTCAAGTTAGACTTTGCCCGAACAGTTGAGACAGAAAACCAGTCAGGGAGGCATGAATTGCCACTTGCTCTTACAACAGTTAATTTCCATCCTTTGAACTCAGGTGAAGAACCCATCCTTTTTCCTCTTTGGCTTACATTTTTTCTTTCAATGTGGTGATATATTGTGCATCCCAGCAAAACTTACCTGGGGAATCAGAGGACAGAGCCAGCCACTAGATTACACATAGAGGCCAGGCAGTGGTGGCACACACCTTTAGTCCTATCACTCAGGGCAGAGATCCTTTTGTATCTCTGTGAGTTCAAGGCCACACTGGGCTACATGAGAGAAACAGAACCAGGTAGTGGTGACACATGCCTTTAATCCCAGGAAGTAATATGGCAGGACACAGAAAGGTACATAAGGTGTGAGGAGACAGGAACTTGATCTCTTGAAGCTGAGGATTTCATAGAGGTAAACTAGTGGCTGGCTGTTCTGCTTCTCTAATCTTTCAGCTTTCACCTCAATATCTGGCTCTGGGGTTTTTATTCAAAGACCATCTAAGATTCGAACTGATTCTTTAAGTCAATATTATTTGTTTGGAAATGCAACAAATGAAAAGCAATGTTAGCAGAGCACTATGACGTGGATGAATGCAGGCTTATTTGGGCCAGCTTGGACAGTTCTTTCAATATTCAGTAAATTTTCAGCCCATGTATGCAATTGAGAAGTTTCTAGGAACAGGAGATTTATCTGTTTTAAGAAAATGGGAACTAGATATAAATAATAGCTTGCTATGGAAGAAAGATGCTTTCATAACACTTTGTATATGTATTATTATATGGATTGCTGTAACTCTCCAAGGTACTTATCATAAGTAATAAAAGAAAAACATATAAATTTTAAAATAATTTTAAATTACATGTGTAATAAATGTTTGGATTAGAAATTTAGCCCAAAGCCTAGACTCTAGGACAATGTTCTTGGTCATTTTTCTGTACCATATCTGAAAATTATTTCATTTCTGTCACTAAAGGTTGACAGAAATCAACCATCATAACACCTAAGAAATAAATATCACTTACAGTTTTTTTAGTTCCTTTGTCTTGGGGGTGGAAGTTGATTGTTACATATACTGGCTAAGTTTTTGTCAACTCAAAGCAAGCTAGTGTCATTTGGGGAGAGGGAATTACAGTTGAGAAAATGCCACCACCAGACTGGCTTGTGGTCAAGCCCATGGTATATTTTTTTAATTAGTGATTGATATGGGAGAGCCCAGTCTAGGGTCAGTGGAGCCATCCCTAGGTTGGTGTCCCGGGATGTATAAGAAAGCCACCTGAGCAAATCGTGGAGAGCAAGCCAGTAAGCAGCATTCCTCCATGGCCTCTGCATCAGTTCCTAGCTATATGTTTCTGACTTAAGTTTCTGATCTTACCTAGAGGTATAAAATGAAGTAAACCTTTTCCTCACCAAATACTTTTGACTGTGGTGTTTTATAACAGCAATAGAAACTTCAATTAAGAAATTATTGAAATAAAATTCATCATAGTTCCTCAAAAATAGCATCAGACATTAGACCTGGAATTACACGAAGAAGGAAGAGAGATGTAAGGAGACAAGTTATGCAGTAGAATTTTTTCCCATCTGTGCCATGAAGTGAAGCAGGGATGTTAACTTGATTCAAAAGAGGAAAATAAGGTAGTCTTTACATGCTGTGTGATGAGGAAAAAATTCATAAGAAACAAGTGCTGTGGATATCATTCTGTATGCTGTGAATGTGTGTTGCTCTGATTTGGTTGATAAATAAAATGCTGATTGGCCAGTAGCCAGGTAGGAAGTACAGTATAGGCAGGATAAACAGAGAGGAGAATTCTGGGAACAGGAAGTCTGAGTCAGGAGTCACCAGCCAGACACAGAGGAGAAAAATGTAAAGGCAGAACTGAGAAAAGGTACCAAGCCACATGGCTAAACATAAATAAGAATTATGGATTAATTTAAGTGTAAGAGCTAGTCCCAAGCAGTTTTAATTAATACAAGCCTCTGTGTGTTTACTTGGGTCCAAGCAGCCACAAGGCCATGGGAGCTGGGCAGGACCTGGAAAACTTCAGTTACAACACAGGTATGCTGACTGTTATATGGAGGATCTTTTGTCTTCAACACTGAATGCAGTAAACAGCAGGAAGGTAAACTCCTTTGGAGATATTAACTCTCTCTCTCTCTCTCTCTCTCTCTCTCTCTCTCTCTCTCTCTCTCTCTCCTTTTATTTTCACTTAGGTGTATACTTGTATATCTATATGGGAGTATGTTCACATGAAAGCTACTATAGGCAGAGGCCAGAGGAGGAGGGTGACATTTCCCATACAGCTAGAGTTACAGATGAGCATGAGGTACTTGAGAATGGAGACCAGACCTGAACCAAACTCAGGTCTTCTGTAAGAGCTATACTAACTAAACTGCTGTGCCATTTCCCCAGCCCCTAAAGGCATTACATTTTCAGAGAAATTCTTCTGGGGAAGTGGTTGAGGCATAGCAGAGCATCTTTCTTGCCTTAGCTCTCAAAGGAACATCTTCCCCATTTCTAATATCTTCTTTTTCTGTAAACTAATAATGAAAGGTCACGGGATTTTTTTTTAACTCTGCTGCAAACCTACCAGAATCTTCTACATAACTTGTAATTGAATGAGAACAAGATTAACAGGTGATAGGAATTTCCAGAACACCAAGTTTGGGATGCAATGTCCAAAGTATTTTCTACTATAAGATAAGTCTGAATATTTAGGAAGTGTGGATGAATCTTCCGATTAATCCTCAAAGGGCAAACAGCATAGAAATGGTTCCAGTTCTGAATCATTAATTTGGGAACAATACTGACAATGAAGTATTACAGATAAGAGTGTATAATCTTTGGGAGAAAAGTTAGAAAACTCATTATAAAGACATTCTGACTGGGATAAGATGAAATCTCAAAACAGTTTTCATTTGTATTTCACTAATTGCTAGGGATGATGGCTATTTTTTGAGATATTTGCTAGCCATTTTTTTTCCTTGAACTCTCTTCAAGTTCTGATCACATTTTTTTTTTTTCTCAATGGGTCATTCACTTCTCTGATTTTTTTTTTTGGTTCCTTTAGTTTTGAGTTCTTTATATGTTCTGAATATCAATCCTCTATCAGGTATATGGCTAGAATGGTTCTCTTCCATTCTGTGGGCTTCCTTTTTAATAAGTTGTTTCTTTAGCTGTGCAGAAGCTTTTTCATTTTATGAAGTCTCACTCATCAATTGTTGACCTTAATCCTTGGGCAAATGGAGATCTGTTCAGAAAGTCCTTTTTACATATATTTATATCATGTAGGGCTATCTTAGTTAGGTTTTTATGCTATGAAGAGACACCATGACCATGGCAATTCTAATAAAGGAAAACATTGAATTGGGGCGGATTTACAATTTCAGACTTTAGTCCATTATTGTCATAGTGGGAAGCATGGCTGTATGCAGGATTCTACCTCTGGATCAGTAAGAAACAGAATGAGACTGTGAGACTCTAGGCCTGGCTAGAGCTTCTGAGACCTCAAAGTCTACCTCCAAGGGACATACATCATCCAACAATGCCACACCTAACTCCAAAAAGGCTGCATCTCTTAATAATATTACTCCCTATAGGCCTATAAGGGCCATTTTTATTCTAACCATTGCAAGGATACTGCCTGGGTTTTCTTTGTGTCAATGTTTCAGGTTTCAGATTTAGGTGTTTGATCCATTTGAAGTTAGTTTTTGTGTGAGGTGATAGATATGGATCTAATTTCATTCTTCAGCACATGCTATCCAGTTTTCCAAACACCATTTGTTGAAGATTCTTTTCTTCAGCTAATATTTTTAGCATCTTTATCACATACTTAATGCCTGAAGTTACAATTACTCGTGTTTTATGTTTTGATTTTATACCATTGGTCTACACATTCACATTTGAGCCAGTACCACATGTATAAAATATCTCTGTATTGTATTTGGAGATCTGGGATGATAATCCTACAGCATTGTTCTTTTTGTCAGAAATTTTTTTTTGGCAACCCAGGGTCTTTTGTGGTTCCATAGGAATTATAGGATATTTCATTTCTATTTCTATGAAGAATAAGATGGGGATTTTTATTGAGATTGGATGGAATCTGTTAATATCAATTCTATTCATTGATGAATATGAAGTGTCCCTCTATTTTCTAGTTGTTCTCTATCTCATTCTTCAGAGATTCAAAGTTTTCATTATTGTGGCCCTTCATTTCTTTTTTTAACCTTATTCCTAGATATTTTATATTCTTTGGGGTTAGTGTAAACGAGAGAGTGTGTCAATGCACTCTTTCTCTTTGCTTTAGGTATATAGAAAAGCTATTGACTTGTTCATATTGACTTTGTATCCTGCTACATTGCTGAATTTTTTTATTGTTTCTGGAGGTGTTTTGGTAAAAAATTTTACTATGCTAAGTTATGTTTTCTATAGTACTGCATTCTCTATGTTGACTGTAGGGTTATCCCAGCTAGCTTTTACTATGTTGAAGTATGTTTTCCCTATTCCTACATTCTGTAGGACTTTTATCATTAAGGCATGACAGATTTTGTCAAAGTCTTTTCCTGTATCTACTGAGATTATCATATGATTTTGATAATTGAGTCTCTTTATATAGTTTATTGCACATTACTTGTATATGTTGAAGCAGATTGATCATGATGGATAATATTTTTGATGTATATTTTATTTTTCTTGCAAGTAGTTAATTGATCATTTTTGCATCAATGTTCATCAGGAATACTTCTTTTTCCCTCATTTTCTGTGTGTCTTTAACTAGTTTTGTATTAGAGTAATGTTGGATTCATAGAAAGAGCTTGGGAGTGACCCTCCCCCTCATTTTTAGTAGTTTAAGATGGATTTGCTGTAGATCTTCTTTGAAGAGCTGGTAGAATTCTGCAGTAAAGCCATCTGGTCCTGTACTTTTTAAATTTTTTAAAACTTTTTTTGCTGGATGGCTTTTTACTATTATTTCAATCTCCTCATTGGTTATGGGTCTGTTTTTGTTGTTGATTTACTCTTGGTTTAATTTTGGTGGTTTGGCTGAATCTGGAAAATTATCCATTTCTCTTATACTTTCCAATTTAATGAAGCACAGGTTTTTAATTATCCCCTCATAATATTCTGAATTTCTTTTGTGTCTATGATAATGTTTCATTGATCATTTCTGGGTCCATTAATTTGGGTCCTCTTCTCTTTCTTTTGGTTAGTTGGGACAATAGTCTGTGGACCTTTTTGTTGTTGTTGTTGTTTGTTTGTTTTATTTTGTTTTGATTTTTTTCATTGAAACAGCTCTTAGAGTTTTTGATTCTTTGTATCATTTTACTTCTATTTTATTAATTTCTGCTCTAGTTTTCATTACTTCTTGCCATTGACTGGGTTTGGATTTGATTTGTTCCTGTTTGGTTTGGTTTGGTTTCCACATTTTTCAGTTCCATCATTTAGTCATTTATTCGTGCTTTGATTTTTAATGTAGGCACTTAAAACTATAATTTCCCTCATAGGACTACTTTCATGGTGTCCCTGAGGTTTTGTTGTGTTATATTTTTATTTTCATTTTGCTTGAGATTTTTTTCTTACTGCCTCCCTTGACTCATTCATTATTCATTAATGAGCTATTTAATCTTAATGAATCTTTTTATTTACTAGAAAGTTATTTGCTGTCAAGTTTTAGCTTTATTGTATTGTGATCAGATAGAATTTTAATCATTTTGAATTTGTAAAGAGTTATTTTGTATTTCAAGATGTGATCTATTTAGAGAAGCTTTTGTGTGCTAGTGAGTAGAATGTGTTTCTTTGCTGTTTGGATGGAATATCCTGTAGATAGTTATGATGTCCCTTTTATGTATGATGTCATTTAACACTATTTCCTTCTTTCTTTGTTTTTTTAACCAGGTAATCCCTATATTGCAAAATGCAGAGCATTGAAAATTGAAATTGCCTAGTAATGGATTGATTTTTAATCTGTGTCTTTATATCTAGTAGTGTATGTGTGTGTGTGTGTGTGTGTGTGTGTGTGTGTGTGTCTGTGTGTGTGTGTGTGTGTGAAACTGGGTGCACCAGAGTTTTATGAATACATATTTAGGGTAGTAATGTCTTCTTGATTAGCTTCTCTTCTTCCCTTGATTAAAATGAAGTATCCCTTTTCATCTTATGTCCAGTCCTGTCAGAATCTTAGAGGATGGTTGTCGTGTAGATAGGGGTAGCCAGACTAGTCAGGGGCATTAGATATAGGATCCATACTATATCTGTATGTTGGGGAGGATGCAGCAAGTCCTTGGGGAAACTTTTTTTTTTGGTTGTTTTGTTTCATTTTTGAACTTCTCTGTTTTTATTTTTCCTGCCTTACGAGGAAATTAACTTTGAAATGACCAATCAGCTGTTTGGTTTTCTGTTTGTATTATTTTCAGTCATTCTCCCTGCATAAACCTAAATCAGTGCTGCTCAGCCCATTGAAGTGCCTGCTATATTTTATTGAGTAAAGTATTGCATGGTGATAGAATCAAAGGCAAAAATCAAGGAATATCCGTAAATTGTTAGAATTCTTGTCCTTTGACAGTATTCAGAATCTTATTTTGTCATTATAGGATTCATGGATTCAGTTACTGCAGAGAGAATTGATGAAATTTTGAAGTATTTTCTCATACTTTGTCCTATAAGCAATTTTGAGTGTATACGTTCAGACTTCAAGATGAAGCTTGCTGTTTCCAAGATCATATAATAACTTAGTGTACAGTGTTTGAAATGCAAAAGGAGAAAAGAATGCATTGTAAACTTCTGAACACTTGGAAGATTTATTAATATTTTCAATAGAAGCTGAACTATGGTTTCCAAAGCCCTTGAGGAAATTTGTTAAAAAGACCATGAAGTGGGTGTGGACTTTGTTCTATTTTTATTCTTCCCTGGGAATTCTCTGTGGTTTTCATACAAAGAAGTGCCAGGAAGGATGACAATGCTAATTAATATTTCATCTTTGTTTTTTTTTTCCCCAGAAGCTACAGGAATAAATTTTGCATGGAAAAAAAGCAAAACATTTTGGAGTCTAAGAGAGAAATAAACACATAAATGGATATTCTTTTCAATAAAGAGGTATGTGGGTATTGAACAAGTGTCACATTGATATATTATCGGAAATATTTCATGAAAGGTGAAGACAGTGAATTATATTATTCTAGTCATTCTGATATGTTATGGCTTTTACTGGAGAGGTGTGAACAAACATATATTCACCTACATATTGCACCAACAAAAGTCCAAAGAAATGGTTCCACCCAAGCCCAGCTTAATGATCAGTGATTTTCTGGGGTTACCTCCAGGAGAATGGGTAAAAGGTTACTCTACAGAGCCATTGACAACTCAGAAGCAGCTACATCACCAAAAAGTTGACAGTCTTATGAGTGACATATCCACAGGAACTGAATCCCACAGTACCTTGCACAACATTCAGGCAACTTGTCAAGATGGAAAGCCTCTCCTCCACATAGCTGGTATATAACCTAGTAGAGGGACCTTACCACTTTAAGATACTTTTTGAGAACTGTGAGATATTTACCTCCTGAGTTTTAGCAACCCTTCCCCATGCAGGATGAAACATTTGAATTTGGAGGAAATTGATACACAACCAGGATTTGTACTTTCTGGTGTATTTGAGTTGATAAATCAAAGGAAAGAGTATATTCTGAATATACTTTCTAATTTATCAAAGAAAGTCTATTTTTTAAAAAATTCAACTACTAAGAGGCATGCAAGGTTTATACAGGAAGGGAAGGAATCAGACAACAGACTCAAGGGTAAAAACTCCATTCTAGCATGTTAAATGTCCTACTTTAAGAAGTTACTTCCTGTCTTTAAGATACTGTAATTTCCTTTTTTGCATATTTTTTTAGTTTTTGAAATTACAATTACATCATTCTATTCTTCCCTTTTCTGCCTCCAACACCTCTCACGCCCCTCCTTGCTCTCTCTCAAATTCATGCTCTCTTTTTCTTTACTTGTTGTTTCATGTATAGGTATATGTATATGTGTATATAATATATATATGTATAATGTATAATACATATATTAGAATAGTATCTATTGTAGGTGATTATTTTGAAGGTTAAATGGTATTATGCATAGTTATATTTAGTCTTTAATAACAGTCTAGAATACAAATGCTCAAAATAATAAGAATGATGATGATTAAATTCATTTTTAAATGACAAATTATTCTTATAACAATAGACTAATTTTTGCAAAGTTACTACAAAATAAATAGTAGTCTTGTTTTTCTGTGTAGCTCAAGAGTAAGGTTTCATGATAACAAAGAAAACACACCATTTACTTTTGAAAATGTAAAAAACAATGAAGTGGAATAGAGATTCGGGTAGTAAACCTACACATCTACAAGCTACTGGTTTCAATCAAGGTGGAAATAGCATACAGAGAACCATGGCTTGCCCTAGCTGCCTTGAGATGCACACATCATAAGTTTTTGGCTATGGAACCTGGGGCACAATATGCCTTCCAGTTTCTGGGATACCAATACAATCCCTCGGGCATTGAAGCCTTCAGGCCACTTTGTGTTTGTCTGTTTGTTCCCTTAGTAGTCAGGGAAGCACAAAGGCTTGACAACTGGTTTTAGACATTAATCTTGAGTACCTTGTATGGCATTCAAACTTCATTTTATCCTGGAACTACAATCGTATTGATCCTGTCAATTGCCATTATATTCTGTTTCTAATAGAAGTATAAAAAGTCTGATTGCTCTCAATAAATTTGTCACAGCCACAGTCTTGCTGTGGCCCCTCTAACTGGAGTCTGGTTTCATTCCTTGCAGCCATATTAGGTGATTTTGTCCTTGTAAGTAAGCACCAGCACTTCTAATAGTATGTAATGAAATTATGTTCATCCCAAAAATATGTTTGGGACTGCTCAGAGAACTAGATATCTACAGGAAGAATGGTGTAGGCTCTCACCAGTTGCAAAAATCAACTCAAAATTAGTTAAATATTTAGACATGAGTTGAAAGTGCTAAAAGAAAACTCAAGATATGGGAATAGTAAGGAGTTTTTGGAAGAGACCCCAAATCACATGAAGCAAATCAAAGGTATAAAGAAGAAATTGAATTAAACAGTTAGGAAAGTGAAGAAATAATGCAGAGAATAAGGGGAAGCACATGTAAACTATACCTCTGACAAAGAGTTAATAATTAAAGCATACAAAAAAATTCAAAACTTCAATGGCATAACAACAAATAATATGACTTTTTAAATGTCCAATAATTTTACATAGACATTTCTCAATAAATATGAAGATGGTCAACAGCTATTTTTAAAAAAAATTTTGAAAAAAAATCACTAATCAGAAAAAGTGTAAATGAATAAAATAGTGTAAATATCACCTCACTTAAAAATAACTAAAGGGAACAAGTGCTGGCAAGCCGATGAAAGCAGAGTCTTTGTGCATTATGACCTGGAATATAAATTAGTACATCCATCATGGAAAATGGAAAAAAGGTTTCTCAAAAAAGTAACAATGGGAATACATAGGATCCAGCAATCTTATCACCCACATATCCAAATGAAATGAAATCAGTATGTTATTTCTAATCTGTAATGTTTGCAGTACTATTCACCCTTGTCTTAGTTTGTGTCTCCATTGTTGTGATAAAATATTGACTGAAAGCAACATTGGTGAACAAAGAGTAATTTGGCTTACAGATTACAGTCAATCCATAGTCACAGGATGCCAAGACAGGAATCAAGGCAGAAGACCATGGAGGAGGCTTGCTTGTTAACTTACTCTTCATGCCTTTTCCAGATTACTTTCATGGCAGATGGTGTTTCCTTTCATACACAGCCTAGGCCCTCCTCCCTAACGATAGCACTACCCATGTGGGGATATCCCTCATACCAATCAACAATTAAGATGCCCCACAGACATGCTCAACAGCCCATTCTGATAAAAGCAGTTCCTCAGTTGAGCATCCCTCTTCCCAGTTATGTATAGGTTTGTGTCAAATTGACAGTCTATATAGCCAGTAAATGGAGAAGGAATAAAGATGTGCAGTAAATAGATAATGTTACAGTAGTGTTTAGCCTTTAAGTGGATGAACTCCTGTAATTTTTATCACTATGAATGACACTGAAAATGTTTGTCTCCAGCATGGAGACCAAAACAAAATAAAAAATACAAAAAAAAGAAAAAGAAAAAAAATAAATGTCGAATAGAAAAAAGACAAATTTCTGCATTGCAGGTGGTTTTATTTTAGACAGAAATAAATGACTTCCTCAGTGTTAAAGAGTGATTTAGTCAGGTGAGAGGCAAACATTATACATATGCTAAATTTCTAAGGTTCATCCTCCATGTTCTTAAAGCCTTTTCTATTTTCATAAAGCCTTTTCTTTTACTTCACAGCAGTGCATTCAAATCTGCTGAAAATTTAAGACAATTAATACTTCCAATTTGACATACTTAGCTCTCAGGGGAAAACATATGTTTAATATACAAATTTTGACTGTGAAAAATATTCCTAAGATTGCACCTACTTTTCCATTTTATCTCTCCCTATTTTTATAACTAGTATCTTTGTGCGATGTGCAGTTATAAAACTCTTATGGAAACTAAAGACCAAGCTGCTGCCTTTGTCATGGGTTTTCTGATTTCAGATTGCAAAAGTCTGCTGCATATTTAGACACTTGAACTGAAATACATTTTTTAAAACCAGGTTAGTTATGTGAGCTGGCAGAGCTCTATTCTGCTTTCACACATAAGAACTTTGTGTTTGCAAGGTCAAATTTTACTATGAACACCCCACTCCTCACTTGGCAAGCCTGAGCCTATTCCTTCCAGTTCTGTTTTCCACCAGTGATTCACATTTTCTACTATAGTTATTCCACCAATATTCACACATCCACTAACCTCTATTTTCAGGCACATGCAGAGTGAGTTTCACAAATATTCACACCTGTCTTAAGTTCTGAGTGGACATCTACCAAGTGGACATCTACCAAACGTTTGATTCATAAATCCTTACTTTCGGTTAGATGATAAACTGTCTCCTTGATTCACCAAGGAATAACTCAGTCAGTCTGGTCTTGTGAAACAAAGGTTTGCATGACAATGGCATTAGCAGTTTTGTATATCACCGTTCAGGTTCTGATCCAGAGATTCCCTCTATTTCATTACAAATAAAATTCCTCATTTTGATTGGAGGTCATTATTCTTCATTTATAAGGTACTTAGCTGAGGATACACTGAAATAACTAAATGCTGGCCTGACAATTACCTCTGAATATTTAGTCAAACAAGGCAGCTCCATGGATCACTGAAGTTGCCTTGTTCATGTGTAAGGTCCACACTACAAATTATTCTTTTGATGATAATCTGTTGATAGCTTCATAGCAAACTGCTCAATGATACTCCAGTCCAGACATCTGAGAGGTCCTAGGACTACAGGAGGATCAAATAGTCTGCTAGGAAATCATGCACCTGGGAAAAAGTAAACTTTTAAGCTCTTTTGAATTTGCTTGTTTAATTGAGTACTTCCATTTTAATTTAGTCTTAAAAGTCTGCTCACTCAGAACTTGGGTCAAAGTTGGGATTCTTAGGTTACTCATATGCATCCCCACATGCTGCCTTAGTACATGTTTCTTCAAGTATCCCCATCACTGTGGCTTCATCCCATCTGCTTCTTATAAAGATGTTTTCCTACTGTCATGCTCAACATAGGAATGCAATAGCATGTCCTGAGATGTGGTCTCTCTCTTTTTCTATGTACCCATGGGAAATGGGTTGGAAAGGTGTTGAGTTCCATAATGAGATGGGGATAAAGTTCACTTTGAATCCATTTCTTTTATCTTTTTGTAAATTGTGTGTATGTGTGTGTGAGTGAGTGAGTGTGTGTGTGTGTGTGTGTGTATTTACATTTGTGCGTGATTGGGAGGAACAGGGTGTACCATTGTGTATATATGGTAGTAAGAGGACAACGTCATCTGTCAGTCCTTGTTTTCCATCTTGTTTGAGTTAGGGTCTCTAATAATTTGTCGCTGTATGAGCAGGGTTAGTTGGCCTCTGACTTTGCCAGGATTTTCCAGACTCCACCTTCCATTTCACCATAGGAGCACTGGGTAAAGTGATTACAGAACAAGTGAAAGGACTTTCAGTTGGGTCCCCAGAACCCAAGTTAGGCTGAGTGCAGTAACCCATGGAGCTATTTTCCAGCTACTGGCTCCAACTTTCTGACATACCATGATATCTAGAACATCCTACTCATCCTACTCATGTCTGTGGACAACACATGTCAGATGCACTGTCCTACACATGCCTCTGCCTTGCCAACTGTCCTCTCCCTTTTTCATATAAACAAAAAATGGGTGGGATCCAGGTTTAGAAAATTGATACCTGCTTGGCAATGCCTCTCAGTAAGATTATCAAGGATGCCCTCAATCTACTTATGCTTTATCTTTGCCATCTTCTTTCCCCCTTGTGAGAATTAGGAGATTCTCAGATTTCCGTCTCTGTATATTGTCCCTATTCATCACTCTGGCAGTCAGATATTTTTATACTATGTCTTAGTTTTAAAAAGCAAAAGGATGCCTTTCCTGATATTAATAATTTGCAGTAAGCTGTGGCAGAGAATATATATTGCCATGAGATATTTCCCCTGGGAACATTTACTAGGCAGATGGATTTCAGGTTGATAAATATGAGACTAGACAGATAGATCAGAAGTTAAGAGCACTGGCTGCTCTTCCAGAGGACCTAAGTTTGATTCCAGCACTCATATGCCAGATAATAGATTGATAAATGTGTCAGAAATTGTGTTTGAGGAAAAAAAATCCTACCCATTGAACTAGGTTCTCATCATTTTCCTTGATTGTACAGCATTTGAGTCATAAGAAGGGAAGTAATATATAGGGGATTACAAAAGTTTATTTTAAAATCTAGAATCAACCTTTTAAAGAAAATGTAAGAACCATCCAGTATAAACAAAGAGAAGTACATGTTAATTAACAGTTAAGGAAGCAAATATTTGGTTAACTTTGTCAATCCTTACTAATAACTTATATGACCATAATTTTCAGTTTCAACTTTTCTAATATGCCAATAGAAAAAATATTTATTGTTAAATATTAGACATCCTTTACACTGACTGTTGTATTAAGGTAAATTCTAGCCTCAGATAAAGGATAAGTAAGTCCTTTATGTGCTGCAGTTACAGGAGGTCTCTGACTGAGCTCTCAACTTCTGTGAGAAAAGAAACTTTCTCTTTCGGTATTAGATTTACTATGAAAATGATGGTTTGAACCATGTTAAATAGTGTATGAACCCTGTATTCATCTGCCGAAAATAATTTCCATTACCTCAAAAAAGCATTTATCTGGCAGCTACATTTATTTAATCCTGTTATGTATTTATCCTGTTACCATGTCCATATGTGCTTGTTATTTTTTTGTCAACCTAACACTAATGAGGATTAGCTAGAAATAGGGAACCTCAACTGAGAAATTATCGTCATTAAATTGGCCTATGGGCATGTCTTCGGGGAATTTTCTTCATTAATGGTTGATATGAGATGGTCCAGCCAAATATGAGCAGAGCTACCCCTGAGCAGGTTACCATGAGTTGTAAAGGCAGCAAACTAAGCAAGCAGTGTTCTTCCATGGTCTCACCTTAAGTTCCTGTCTCCAGGTTCCTGCCTTGACTTCCCTCATTAATAAACAGTGATCTGGTTATCTAGAAGTACAAAATAAATACTACCCCCCTCATGCCACATCCCACAACAGGTGTTGTGTATTATTTCACCCACAGAAATGAAACCTGAATTCTGTGTCATAAAGTAGAGGTGTGAAGGGAAACACATCCTCAGGGACTTGCTATTCAGAAAGTGGTCAGCTTCAGTGCCAAACAAAGGTCCTCAATAACTTTTATTGTAGTTGAGTAGTTTTCTTCAGGGATAGTCACAGAGTATAACTATGCTATTCTGTTGATGGCAACAAGTAATGCAGCAGATACTGAGAAATTCAGTAAGGAAGAAGAAAAGTGAAAGGGCCTTAGGGTTCATATGTACTTTACATTTTAATGAAAACTGGAAATGTAAGAGTAAATTCATTACATATGCCAAAATATACTAGCATGGCAATATAGGAAGAAAGCTAAACCTAAAGTTAGATGATGAGAATTTTGTCTAGTTTCTTCTAGTGAGTATTCATCTGGATTTGAAGAAGACTTATTCATCAATAAAAGTGGTTTAGATGATGCTCTGGCTCAAATATGGTTTGAATTTCCCCAAAGCTTGGTCCCCTGGGAGTAAAATCATTCTTGGGGATTAGTAAGAACGTTAAAGCATGCAGACAAAATTCTAAACAGTCTTAGTAAATAAGTAACATAGAGCCAAATACGGAGTTAAAAGCCCAAGAGATCAGAGCATTAGTGAAGAACTAAGATAAAATATTTTAATAACTTAGATTTTTTTTTTCTTTTTTTATGACTATGAGAAATGTTGGCTCCTGGCAGCATCAATCTACTTCAGAGAAGATATGGGCATTGAAGAAACTGCATATGGAGTTAACTTTCAGTGTGGCAAAAGTTAGCCACTGGACAACAAAGTGTCCTCGAATCGCCTACTGACGAACAGGACAAAATGGACAGACAGGACACAAAACAAAGGACTACTGACTCTTGTCAAGACAAGTGTGGTTGTGGCTTTAGTAACAGGCATCCTCTGAGGCCAGGACAATATGGCACCATCGCTGAAGTGGCCTTGGCAATTCAGAAAAGGTACAGTGCCCTTTTCTTTGGAGGCAGCTGAACAGGCAGTGGGCCGATGGCTTCTGATGTGTAGTAGAACAGTAGCTGAAATAGTTATTCTTGAAAGAGTAACTAAGCTGATGGAGTCTAACCTTTCAGTGGTAGACTGGCATTTAATAAAAGACATGAAGCCACCCACAAGCCAAGAAGAATGGACAGCTGAATTTAAAAAAACATCAACAATTTCCAGAATTTAAAATCCTGAATCAAGATAGGACACTAGTGGAATTCAGGTGTTTCTGATACATGAACTACTCTCACAGAATATGAGGTTGAACTGTATGTAGGCCTTGTATATATCTTACTTCACAAATGAGTCTGTCAGCTACTCTAAGCCTACAGGCTGAAGATGATGCCCTAATGCTGCGGAGAAACCTCGGGTGACTTCCAGGCAGCTGGCTGTTTCTATCAACTCACATTTTTTGGGAAGACGCTTGTGTGTAATTCCTGTTTTTTTTTTTTTTTTTTTTTTTTTTTGGTTTTTTTTTTGGTAATATAATTTCCTTCTTGGGTCTCTGAGGGAGTTGAAGATTAGATAGTTATAGTTATAGTGAGTTCAAGATTAGATAGTTATAGTGAGTTGAAGATTAGTTAGTTATAGTTATAATTTTCCTTGTTAAGAATTTCAGAAAAGAAACTCACTAAGAGGTGTAAAGTATATAAATTTGAAAGACATTATAAGATCTCTGTTAGTAATATAAGTTAGGATAGAAAGTGAAGCAGGCACATTTTGGACTTACCAAAATAGGATAGATAATGGAATATTTTCTCTGAGTTCATCAAATGCAAATGGACTAGACATTGTTTAGGTATTTATTACTTGCATATATTGTGTATAGCTATTGTACTTATTGTATATAGTTTTTATTATATTAGTTATAACTTTTTTCTCTTTTTTCTTTTTATTAGAATAGTAGCAGGAAATGTGGTGATATTTTAATTGTGCTAAAATGTGATTTTATTTGTATGTTAATAAATAAAGTTTGCCTGGAGATCAGAGGTCATTAGCGAGCCAGGAATAGAAGTCAGGTGGTGGTAGCCCACACCCTTAACCCGATCACATGGCAGGTAGAGTCTCTCTGTGTGGTCAAGGACACAGTCAAGCATGGTGACCCTTGAGTATTTAATCCCAGTACCAACCATAGAGACAAGGAGGTCTGTAGACACAGGAAGTGACAAGGAAGTCATGTGGCTGGGCTTAAAGCTAATGAGAAGGCAGAACAGGCAAGCAATAAAACACAAGACACACAAGAAGAAGGTCTTTCTCTCAGGGGAAAGATGGCAGCAAGTGGTAAGATAAAGTTAGTCTTGGCTCTTTGCTAATCTCTGATCTCTTGGGCTTTTAACTGTATTTAGCTCTGTGTTTCTTATTTACTAAGACTGTTTAGAATTTCATCTACAAAAGCAAAGCTTGATGAGTGGGCTGCTGTTCCGACAAATCTTTGACAGTTTTTGTGAAAGGATTATTACAAAATCCCAAGTGAGCCTGTATTTCCTCTTTAGATACAAGATAAACAACTCCCTCACATGATCAACACTATCTGTTACTCTTGCCAAAAGTCCAACCAATGATACCACTTGACTGTAAATGTTTGGTTTCCTAAATTGTGAGCTAAATAAACCTTTTTATTTCTTCATATGTACTGCATCTTGGCTGTTATTGCAGTAATGAAAAGCTGGCTATTATTTATGGCCCAAATTCCTCATAGTTGAAGAGTTTGTGTGAGATCAAATCAAATGATGTAATTCAAAATATATTCAAACACAGAAAAGAAAATGTATAGTATAAAATGAGAGGAAAAGTGCTCGATTGGTCATGTGGTATATGGCAAAGAGGCATACCAGGACATTTTTACAAAAATGAATTAGATTCTCCATTTTCATGCTTCTGTTTGAGAGACATGGATCTCAGATCCTGTAAAAAGACATTTGCTGGGTTTTAAAGCTGGTAAGAAGCTGGAAAAAGCTTTGCATATGTTTCAAAGGGATGGGTAAAAAATTATGCATGCAGGTTTTCTAAAGTAAGGAGGCCAGGATCAACTGTCAGGATGATGCTGCTCAATGTTTACTGTATCCCTGAGAGCATTAAGATCGTCTTTATCAGTTAAACCTTAGGATTGCCAGAGAGCAAACTACCAACCCAAATGAAAATCAAAACAAAACTTTGGACCAAATAAATATGAAAATTGCAGTCTAGTAATCAAAAAACCAACAAATTTGAAAGCATCTCTACTGAAACATGATGTGGGCATTATATATTGCAATAGTTAGCTTTAATTGTCAACTTGACAGTATATAGACTCACCTGGGAAGAAAATCTCAATGAATGAAGTATTGTCAACATTGGTTGGCCTGTGAACTTGTCTATGGATTGTCTTAATCATGTTAACTGCTGTGGGAAGACTCAACATACTGGGGTAGCATCATTCTCTACATAGGGGGACTGGATTTCATAAGAGTGTGGAAATCAAGCTGAACACAAGCAAACAAGTGGTCATTAATGCATTTATTTCTTTGACCATGGATGTGATGTGACTTTCTGCTTCAAGGTGATGCCATTGTAACTTCTCTGCAGTAATGGACAATGACCTGCAATTGTTAGCTGAAACAAACCCTTTCTTGCTTCAGTTGCTTACTGTCAGGGTATTTTATCCTAACAAAAGAAATGAAGCCAGGACACATGCCTCTACGTATGTCTGTCTATACAACATCACATTCTAAACTTCTTTGACTGAGCTTTGAATATCTGCTTACCCTTCGTAATCTTGTTGTAGGAACCTTCCCAAAATAAAAGGAAGGCAACATGGTATAGATAACATCACTGTGACCTAGAGTACCCACTCAATCAGAATATCTCATACCATTTGAGGAGGCAAAGGGACTGAAATGCAAAAGGGAGCTAAAGGAAAGTATAGAAGGCAATGCACTCCTGTGCTCAGGGCTCAGCTTTTGAATGTGAATCCACTAATCCAGTGCTGACACAAATAAAATAGTGCTTCCTGGCAGAAGGCCCTAGTGTCCCATCTTTCTGTTGGAGCAACCATTATTTTCACCTGCAATGGCAGTCCTGCTTGTGTTATTAACTTGGTGATAGTGTTTTCATTTTAGTCTGTGATGATATAATCTGAGTTATTAGTCATATGAGTATGTGGAAAGCTACTTTTGGTTTATAGATTCTCAAGTTTTGTTTATGCATTGGCACACTCAGGGATATCAGGTGAACGTTTCACATTTGCCAGCTGGTTCCTTTAGAAGAAACATGAGACGACACTGACCAAAAAAGAGTATATGTAAGAGAAATATTCTAAAAGGCTACCAGGCAGTATTTTTTCCAGTGAGAAATCTTGACTTTGTTTTCTTACTTGGACTTAGTATAGCATAGTATAGTACCTGAGGCTGAGGCACCAGTCTCACACCAACAATGTAACAAGCCAAATGATGAAAAGCCAAACCCTGAAGGTGGTAGAATAGAAAATGAAAAAGTGAGAAATCAGTGCTCAAGAAAGTTGTACTTTCACATTTATTGCGGCACTATTGACAATATGAAGACATGGAATCAGACTATGTTCCATGATGGATGAAAGAAAAAATATGTGATGTTTATATATATGAATGTTTTCAAGACATAAAAATTCAATCTTGTAATTATTGATAACATGGATAGAACTGGAGATCATTACATAAATTTCAAGCATGGAAATAAAAAAGTTTTCACATGCAAAAATAAAAATTTGAGGAAAAAAAGACAAAGCTCAAGTAAACTAGCAGCTAATAGATCCTGAGAAGGGTATTGAGGGAAGAAATGGAGAAAGCAGTTAATGAGCATAGGGATATAGTTGGATAGGAAGGATAGTAAGGGGCAGTTGAGATGGCTCAGTGGTTTACAGCACTGGTTGCTCTTCCAGAGGACCTGAGTTCAATTCCCAGCAACCACAGGGTGGCACACAATTATCTATAATGGAATTTGATGATCTATCCTGGCATGCAAGTGTACATGCAGACAGAGCACTTATACATAAAAATAAATAAGTTTAAGAAAATAAAGGAAGGATAGTAAGAATGGCATTTTATGTTACATTATGAAAGGTAATAAAAACATGCTATTTAAAAATAAATAGTAGACAGGACATTGATGTTCCCAAGACAAAAAAAAGTGATAAATATTTAAGGTACTACATATGCAATTAACCTGGTCTGATAATTGATCTTCAGAACATTAAACAGCATATATATGTATCCATATATATATGTGTGTGTGTGTGTGTGTGTGTGTGTGCATGTGCGCGTGTGTGTATATGTTTGTATGTAGAAAATATATATTATATATCATAATATATATGCTATCTGATGATATATGTATACATATATATATACAGAAGATTCATTTTGAACTTCATAAATATATCTGATTATTATGTGTTAATTATAAAATTTAAAGAGCCTAGAACTTTAGTGATAGCAAGGGCCTTCAGAATCACCTATTTGTAGCCTATATGTGAGAAAGATTTCCTTTTTTCCAATAATCTAATGCTAGGCAATTATCATTTTACTTGCAAGAGAAAACATTCTACTTTATAGCATTTTCTAACATAAAGAGTAAAGACAAATTCAGGAAGAAACTGCAAAAGTCAGAAGGGAGTTATTCTGTGTCCTGCCATACAGTCAGAACATATCCCTCTTTCCACAACATGCAAATTCATAGAAATTCCCTTATTTTGTAATATCTGGCATGTATGTCTCCCTTCTATACACTGTGAGTTCCTGGAGGTTTAGTGCTATATGCTATTTACCTTGAGTCTCTTCCAGCTCAACTCTCATTATTTATATGTTGTTTGCCTGTAAATGTTGAGTTAAGTGAAGTTTGAGGTCAGTAGTTGAGTGATTTGTGGAAGATTGTGTGAGTTGAATCAACCTCTCCATAGAGATAAAAATTGGGATAGATTAAAAATATTTCTAAAATGAAAAACCTTTGAAAATTAAATTAATTTTCCTTAAATTTATTTTGTCCTCTTAAATTAATCTCTACACCATCATTATTATATCATGAACAGTTGAAATTATTAGGTATAAGCTATTAATTCATCCAGAATTTGGTCAGATTAAATAAATAATACCTTTAATTTGTAATTTCTCCAGGGTAAATGTCTCATGTATGAATAATTTACTAGTATGTTTACTTACTTTGTTTACGGTGATTCCTTTTTCAAAGCTGTCCTGTGTCCTATGTTATCCTAAGTCCCAAGTATCCTAAGTGACATTTCTGGCTATGCCTCAATCTCCTTCACCTCAATAATAGAAACATCACATTAATTTGTCTCATTTATCCTACAAGGACAGTCATGTGCATGGATAGTGGAGTTAAAAATAATTCTCTGCTTGGAATTCAGAATAGGCAGGAACCTCATTATTCTCCTGCGCAACACCCTTTCAGAATTGTCAACTTTCACTCAAGGGAGTTAGCATATCTGTAAGGCTTTTCCATACCAAATATTTTCCCCACAGCTAAAGATGTTTTGGGCATATGCAAGAAAGAAGGAAATCCACCAAGGGTGTGAACTCAAGTGTTGTCATATGCTCAAGTCATGTGAATTCTTATTTAGCATTGCACTTAGAGCTGTCAAGTATTTATCATGAGAAAATTGAGAGTCATGGAGCCTTGTGACTCCAGGGAGGATATGGCTGATACCATCCTTTGCATGTTACTAGCTGTTCAACCTACAGGTTGCCAAAAAGGATTATTTTATTACACTGAATATAATTGGCAAGATTTGCATTAAAGAAGGTATATACTTAGTTAAACTCTGAAATTACATTAAACATTGTATCAAGTTGGCATTGTCCAAAGGAGAGAATGAGCCATTTTAGCCTTTCCCGAAAAGAGCTTTAGGTCCATCACCACAGAATTAATAGCTGTCTATAAAGCAGATTCATAAACATTGTTCACTCTGAGAATGTTATTTTTGTACTTCTGCTTCTGAAGAGGACTCAGTACATTAATCATTCATCTGATTAGTGACTTCATCACCTTAGGCCACAAGCATTCTAGTGCCTCATTCTCTGCATAACTTTGAGTAAGAGCTTGAGTGCTTCTCCCTCTTTCTTGAAAAGGCAAATCTGTTTCTCAGACAACCTATGTTCACTTTTTGATGCCTCTTAACCACATAGGTGTAGTGGGTAGCTATTCCAGTTTTGATCTGGAAGTTCCAACCCCCATTGAGGCTTAGGTAGGCTATTACGCCTACAAGGCGAGGCCAAGAGAGAGCTCTGAACACCCGAGATCCAGATGTGCTGCCTTCTCTTGTTTCCTGGACCCTGGATGCTAGATCCGGATGCGCCACCTTCTCTTGTTTCCTGGACCCTGGACGACGCTAGAGGTAGACCAAGCAGAGTGCTCCGAAGAACACCGCCGGACTGCGCTGTGTCTTCCCCAGACCCTGTTACCTATCCCTTCATTTGTAAGTTATGCCACTAAATAAATCTCCCTTTTAACTCGTGGAGTGGCCTTAATAATTTCACCAATACTGGCGCCCAACATGGGGCACAAACCCATGACCCTGAGATTAAGAGTCTCATGTTCTACCGACTGAGCTAGCCGGGCTGGTGTCAGAAGTGGGATACACATAGGGATAAATTTAAAAATAATGGAGAAATTTTATATATAAAATATAAATTAATTTAATGTCATAAGTTGTATAAGACTCCATTAAGTGTGTTTATTAGTCCAAATGTTTATATTTTTAAGATGTTACCTCTCCTAAATCTATCTATAGTTTCAAAGTACTCTCATTCAAAATATCAGAAGAATTTCTTATAGAAATGATGAGTGGGTCTCATATTCACAATCAGATCCCAAATACACAACAAAGACACATTTGAAAGGATATTTGCAATATAATCATTTATGATTTGAAAACATATTTTATAACAAATAAAATCATGGTTGTCATATTGCTGTTGCCATGAAGAAACAAATCAATTAAACATAGAGAATGCAAAGCTGATTATACATATGTTATGGTGGGTAATATAGAAAAAGACTTAAAGGCAATTCAGCAGAGAATGAAGAGTCAATAAATATCACAATAACAATGAAAGTATCAATTGTAAAAAGGAAACAATAAATATAAATCTATGATCATATCTTTTATTATAATATAATTAAAATTTAAAGCGTGAAACCAAAACAATGAAACTAAATGATAAAACCTAAAATGAAAAACTTTGTGATCATTATTAGACAAAGATTTCTTATATACACTGCACATACATCCATAAAATTGATAGAGAAATAAAGACCTTCCAAAGTAAACACAAAAATTGAAGAGACTCATCACGTAGTTTAATCTAGCATTACAAAAGATATTTAATGGAATCCTACACTCAGAAAGAAAGGGGCACTAACAAAGAGATCCCAGGAAATACTAAATTACACACTTACACTCTAGAAGTAAATGACCTAATTAGAACTAGGAAAGAACTGTTGACAGTTCAGCACACCATCTAACCACTATATGAATAGGGCAGAAAAGAAATGAATGAGGAATATCCAAAGGAATCAAGGAATCAGCAAATCTAAATAAAAAATACTCCTATATGTAAATGGTCTTAATTTTCCAATTAAAGAATACAAATAAGGTAATCCTATTGAAAAAGATGACTCAATGGTTTGTTCTTTGCAAGAAATATACCTCCCTGGAAAAGACATCGATACTGAAAAGTAAGGCAGAATATGATATATCCATCAAAGAGAAAACAAAAACAAGCAGGAGTGGCTATACTCATATCTACCAAAGAAATTTTAGCCTAAAAGAAATCAAAAGAGATAAAGAACACTATATATTAACAAAGGAATAATCCACCAAAGTCAATAGCTAAAAGTATATAGAATCACCATATTCTCTTAGTAGCTTTTGCTTTTCAGTTTTGTATGTGACCTGACATTCTGTGACCATTAAGTCATGCTCTAGGTATATAACTCAAAACTTGGAACTCTGGCATCTGCCAACTGCAAAGGCAAGAACCCAATAAATCCTGAAGCCTATAGAAAGCATTTTCACACATAATAATCTACCTAGGTATCATGCCACTGAGGTATTTGTTGAATTGATCAGTATTTACTTGCTTTGTTATTTGGCTATATAAACTCATGTAATCTCTTTCACTTTGCAATATTTCATTCATAGTAAGTTGAATTTATTCATATTTAGGGAAGAATAAACTATTTTTCTTATTTCTTTAAAAACAAAAATATTACTTTACAGCCATATTAATAAAACTCAATTTCATTAATCTTTAGTTATAAAACTTTATGATAAAAGCACTTTAATATTCTAAGAAATCTACTAAAATGCAGAAGTTACAAGGTTTTCTATAACAAGGCTTAGCAAGAATACAAAGGAAGCAAACCCCTGAAAACTTCTTGAAGGAATATAAAGGAATTCAACCACATTGCAAACAGTTTGTCAGTTACTTTAAGAAATTATGTGTAAATTCACCCATTCTGCTTCTACCTGTTCAACAAAAAGGAATGAAAACACATAGGCATGCAAAGCCTTACACACGAGGTTCAAGGATGTTTGCTTCTAAGAGTCCTGTTGGCTAAGAATAAATCAATGAAGTTAAGGACAAAGAAAGTTGTTGCCTTAGTTTAAGTTACAATGATTATGATAAAACACCATGGCTAAAAGCAATTTGAGGAAGAAAAGATTTTATTTGGCTTATGCTTCCACATCCATCCTCTATTACTGAAGGCAGTCAGGACAGAAACTCAAATGAATGGGAACCTGAAGGCAGGAGCTGATGCAAAGCCCATTCAGAGGTGCTGCTTACTGGCCTGCTCATCATGGCTTGCTCAGCCTGCTTTCTTTTGGAACCTAGGACAACCAGCCCAGGGATGGTACCACCTACAATGGGCTTAGTCCTCTTCTATCAATAACTAAGAAAATGTTCTATAGGCTTTCCTACAGTCCAATCTTATGGAGAAATTTTTTCTCATCTGGGGTTCACTCTTCTCAGATGATTCTAGTCTGTGTACAGTTTACATAAAATTAGTCAACAGAGTTGTTTTATTCTGGATTGATTCAATTGCATTCTGGGAAAGGTATTAAATACAAGTTAAATTTATCTCCTCTTTTCTGAATGTTTGATCTCTGATTTCTTATATTTTTATAGATATTCTTAATTTTTATAGATATTCTTAATAATTAATACTTAATTGTCTCATTTCCCCAGGCATTATATATTATCAGAATCTTAAGAAAATCTTCACTCACATTTGACTAAAACTATCTCCAAACCTTCAACCTCAGGGTAAGTTGAGCTTTCAACTTTCAGAGGAAGAACCACAAAAGTGGGTCTCAGTGTTTCTATTTTTCTTACCACAGCCTGGCTCCATGTCATGTTCCATCACAGTTGAACAAAAACAAGGTTGGCCCACTATAATTTTGAATGTTATCTAAATTTGTCTGTGTCTTTTTTTGTGATTTCTAGATGCTTCTCTTTGGATGATTTTGTGGCTTCTTAAATAAGCTATCCCATTTCTATCCTTACCTTTAGTATTATCCTGCCATATCTTCTCTGTCCCTGGTTTCCATGGATGGATACTCTCCACAGCCTAGACCTAGCTGTGTAGTTAGAATGTATGTGGGGTTTCTTTCTAGATAATACTTAGTACTAGAGCATTTCTGTAGGTATCCGGTCTCTTAGAAAAGTATGACCTTGTTCACATCAGGTGGAAAGCAGGTTTTTCTCTACTATAGAGTTCTCATTTATCTTTGCCACAAGGGCAGCATCAGCTAAAATATAACCCAGGAAAACAGTTTATAGTTAGTGGTTGTTATGGCTGCCCAACTTCAAACAATGCATTCTATGTTTTGCAGAGAATTCTCTAGAGTACCACTCCATTTGACTGAAGGAGGTAATAGTACCTTCTTCCTCTGAATGGAAAAACACATGATCCTACCAGTTTCTACAAAGTAACTTTCTTCCAGATAATTCTGAGCCTTCCTATCACTTGGAAGTGGAGAGAAGAATGACATTGAACATCACTCTACAAAATGAGAGTGAATTGATCTATTTTCTTCTTAGTTCACATTATTCCTAAGCCTTAAACACTGCCTGCTATTACAGATGACAAAGTGTCATTAAAGAATTCAACTGAAAATATAAATAATGATTTGTGTCTTTGTAGTTTTAAGGTCCTAGTAATAAAACAATGATTATTATATCAGCTCAGAAAAAAATATCTCTTAACATAATCCAAAGCTTGGCAGAGCAGTGTTAAATACAGATTACTGGGAATGAAATTATTTTTGAGTCAGGAATAAGAAATGGAGACAGGATAGAATATCAAGTATGGAAAGAGATATAGCGTAATGATTGCTAATTTAGCCATTATGTTTTGAATGAAGAACAAAATAAACCTATTGTTTAATTTTCAAACTGATCTTGGGTAGTGGAGACTTCTATGATGATAACTTTTCCTACATTACATAGAAACTTTTTCTAAGTGTGCTCTAATATAACCATCATTATTGTAGATAAGAATATTCATCTATAATATAGACATAATATAATTCCTTTACTATAATTTATATGCTGTGTGTAGACTTGCCATATAAATTTCACATATAAAAATGTATTAAAGTCATTATCTTATACTTTGTACAATATTTGATATTCTTACTAAATAAAATAAAAGATTGTGCATATATTGCAAATATTTAAGATTGCCTTGATTATACATTGTAGAAAAATATTTAATATTAATTAATATAAAAATAGAAGGGTTTTGACCACTGTCCTTCAAATCTACTACAAATATAAAAGCTAGCTTAATTTACTTTCATTACTAGTCCAGACAAAAATTGTTTATATTTTCATTATTAAGTACTCTCATTCTATATTCTCAGGAGCCACTTCTCAGATAAGTAATACTGAGTGATAAAATATTTGTGGAAATAAATGGCCCCAAACAGCATATTTTTATGTAATTCCCATTTATTAAGCTATATGATAGTGACATCCAGTAGATCTAAGCAGCTACATGGTATATTTTAATATCTTTTTGTATAAATGAAGTCAAGAAGATAATTACTAAACAAGCCACCAGTGATAACAAATATTTTTCATCCTAGTTTGGAATTGGATGAAACAGGGGAAGCTCTTAATCCTCTAATTTTACAAATGTCACAGATGTTTGGATTAACTTGACAATTGAACACAAACAAACATGAGTAGAACTGATTTGATGTTCAAATGCTTTTTACAGCTGATAAACATCTTCAGTAATGTGGCAGGATACAAGATTTACTAAAAATAATTAGTAGTTCTCCTATATACAAATGATAAATGGGATGAAAAAGAAATCAGAGAAACATCACTCTTTGCAATAGCCACAAATAAAGTAAAATACTTTGGGGTAACTCTAAGTAAGCAAGTGAAAGATCTGTATGACAAGAACTTTAAGTCTCTGAGAAAGAAATGGAAGAAGATATTAGAAAATGGAAAAATCTCCCATGCACATGGGTAGGTAGGATTAACACAGTAAAAGTGGCAATGTTACAATCCCCATCAAAATCCCAACACAATTCTTCACAGAGCTAGAAAGAACAATACTCAACTTCATATGGAAAAAAAAAAAACCCAGGATAGCTAAAACAATTCTGTACAATAAAGCATCACCATCTCTGACCTCAAGTTCTACTATAGAGCTATAGTAATAAAAACAGCTTGGTACTGGCATAAAAACTGACATGTAGAACAATGGAACTGAACTGAAGATCCTGACATTAATCCACACACCTACGAACACCTAATTTTTGACAAAGAAGCCAAAACTGTACAATTAAAAAAAAGAAAGCATCTTCAACAAATGGTGCTGGTATAACTGGAAATCAAGAAGTAGAAGATTGCAAATAGATCCATATCTGTTGCCATGCACAAAACTAAAGTCCAAGTGGATCAAAGACCTCAACATAAATCCAGTTACACTGAACTTGATAGAAGAGAAAATAGGAAGTAGTCTTGAATGCATTGGCACAGGAGACCACTTCCTAAATATAATACTAGTAGCACAGACACTGAGAGAAACAATTAATAAATGGGACCTCCGGAAAATGAAGAGCTTTTGTAGGACAAAGGACACAATCAATAAGACAAAATGACAGCCTATAGAATGGAAAAAGATCTTCACCAACCCCACATCTGACAGAGGGCTGATCTCCAAAATATATAAAGAATTCAAGAAACTAGATATCAAAATAACAAACAATCCAATTTAAAAATGGGTTACAGATCCAAACAGAGAATTCTCAACAGAAGAATTTCAAATGGCTGAAAGATGTTTAAGGAATTGCTCAGCCTCCTTAGTCATCAGGGAAATGCAAATCAAATTGACTCTGAGATATCATCTTACACCTGTCAAAATGGCTAAGATCAAAAACACCGAAGACAGCTTATGCTGGAGAGGAAGTGGAGCAAGGGAAGCACTCCTCAACTGTTGGTGGGAATGTAAACTGGTACAGCCACTTTGGAAATCAGTATGGTGGTTTCTCAGAAAATTGGGAATCAATCTTCCTCAAGACCCAGCTATACCACTCTTGGGCATATACCCAAGGAATGCTCAATCACACCACAAGGACACATGCTCAACTATGTTCATATCAGTATTATTCGTAATAGCCAGAACCTGGAAACAATCTAGATGCCTCTAAGCAAAGAATGGATAAACAAAATGTGACACATATACACAATGGAATACTAGTCAGCAGTAAAAAACAATGACATCATGAAATTTGCAGGCAAATGGATAGATCTAGAAAATATCATCCTGAGTAAGGTAACCCAGACTCAGAAGGACAAACATGGTATGTACTCAGTCATAAGTGGATACTAGATGAAAAGCAAAGGATAACTAGACTACATTCCACAGCTCCAGAGAAGCTAGCTAACAAGGAGGACCCTAAGAGAGATGCATTGATCACCCTGGGAAGGGGAAATAGATGAGATCTCCATGAGCAAACTGAGGGTGAGGGGGGGTTAATGGAGGGTAGGGGATGGGGGATGAGAACATAAGGGAGCAGGATGGTAGAGCTAGAACAGGGACAGACTGGAAAGAGCAAGGAAAGAGATACCATTGTAGATGGAGACATCATGAGAATAGGGAGAAACAGGGTTCTAGGGAAGTTCCTAGGAATCCACAAATATGACTCCATCTTAGACTAGCAAGAGTGGAGAAGGTGCCTGAACTGGCTCACTCCAGGAATCAGATTGGTAAATACCCTAAACTGTCATCATAGAGCCTTCATCCAGTCACTGATGGAAGCAGATGCAGAGATCCACAGCTAAGCACCAGGTTGAGCTCCAGGAGTCCAGTTAATGAGAGAGAAGAGGGATTCTATGAGCAAGGGGCATCAAGACCATGGTGAAAATGTACAGAGACAACCAAACAAAACTAGTGGGAATTCATGAACTGTGGACTAATAGCTGTGGAGCCCCCATGGGACTGAACTAGGCCCTCTGAATAGGGGAGACAGTTGTCTAACTTGAACTATTTAAGGGATCCTCTGGCAGTGGGATAAAGATCCATCCCTGGTGCATGAGTGGGCATTTTGGAGCCCAGTGTCTATGGTGGGAAACCTTACACAGCCTTGGTGAAGGGGGAGGGGCTTGGACCTGCCTCAACTGAGTGTACCAGGCTCTGCTGACTCCTCATGGGAGACCTTGCCTTAGAGGATGTGGATATGGGGGGTGGTTTGGCGGGGGGGGGGGGGGGAGGCTGGGGTGCAGGAGGAAGGAGGAGAGATAATCTGTTGTTGGTATGCAAAACGAATAGAAAATTTCTTAATAATTAAAAAAATCAATAGAATAAAATTAATTGAAAAGTAAAAAAGAAGTCATAATACCAATCACAGTTTTATTTGAATATTTATTAAGTTAAATGAATATAATTATTTATTATTTAGGTACCAATTTAATTTTTGTATTACCTCAAGTACCTAAACACTAAAATCTTACAATTTTTATTCAACATCCATCTTTTATTTTTCTCTAACTGTCCTCCATTCCCTCTACATTTTAAATGTTAGCGTTAATTTACTTTTCAATAATGCTTTCATTTCAAACATTTCAGTTAACAATTTCCCCATTAGTACTTTTATTTTAATAACAAAGTAGTTGACTGCAAGCGTGTGTAAGCAATGTGAAGGACTCTTTGGTAACTGCAATGATAAATACAGCATTTAAACAAAATCTGGGGTAGGGTAGAATGGCTAATAGATTGACAAGAAAAACAGTGGCCCCAAGGATTTGTCTCCCTCCCATTAACTGTAAAGATGAGGAGAGCACACCACCTATGACAACTTGATCAAAATATTTCATCAGGAAATTCTTACCCCCCCCCCCAAAAGATAATATAAAATAGTCAAGTAACCTCAGGAAATTCTTTAAAAACTATTTTCCAAGGAAATGGACATCCTTCATCTGAGATACTATAAAGATTGCTAAGGTACTGCTCACTCTTTCTAGAATAACTGTAATAAACTTTGTTTTCTTTCATTTGCCTGTTATTTTGTAGTCTATTTGGGGAGAAGTAAGCAGTTGATAACACATAATCCTATTGATGGACAAGGGAGCCTATATTCCGTTGTACTGTCATAGCACAGATGACTTCATGGAGTATTCAAATTCTCCATTTCTTTCGGCCATCATCACGGTCTTCAGAAACATGCACTTGGTTTCTTCCATGCTCCAGATAAACTTTCTGTTTCTGAAACTATTTGCATGTTAGTGCTTGTGAATATGCCTAATTATAAACTGCAATGTCTACTTAGAATGCTTTGCCATCTCTGATTTATCTTTCTAGAGACTACTGTCTAAATTTAGGCATTTTAAGCAAAAGATTTCAGTAAGAAGTATCAACTGAAGTCTCTAAAAGCAAACACTTCTATCTCCTCTCAACATAGCCTGTCCTGGGAATGTGTTTACATCATGAACACTACAACACTTGCCATTCTACTGTGACTGACTTGCTTGGTAATTTCTGTGGGCAGGATGCTCAAATTCATAAGAATAGTGTAGTTAAAACCAGGGTTTTTAATAATGAAGTTTATAGTGAATAGTTCAGGGTTTCTACTGTTTACAGGAGTTCCATGGTATCTTCTTGAGTCTCAGTGCTTGAAACAGTAAACCACTAATAGTAATCTATCACAACAGTCAAGCTCTAAGATCAGCAGTGTGAACTCTTGACTAGAGAGTGGGAACACAATGTAATTGTTTGTACACAATGTACTCTCCTGAGAATCAAAGTGACGTCGAAATAAACTCACAAACTTGCCATTGTTCTTATGACCTGAAATTATTAACACAAGTGGACAGGTTTTAAGACACAAAATTCCCCACCTTTAATATGAATAACCAAATATTACACAAAGACATTAAGTTTTAATACACAAAGAGTACATTTTTTTTTATAAATACTAGTGTAGTGTTGAGCAATGAAAATGGAAAGAGAGATAAAGTCATGAAATTTCAGGAAAATAGATGGAAGAAGTCTAATGAGTTTATTTTCTTTACAACTGAAGAAAATTTCCATATATATATATATATATTTCTGTTTCCACTTATCTGCTGATGAGCATCTAGACCAGCTCCATTTTTTGGCTAATTTACATCATTGAACAAAAACCATGGATGTGCAAGGATATTGGTGGTAGGTCTTAGACTCCTTGGGTATATATACCAGAATGGTGTAACTGGATTAAATGATAGTTTTTATTTTTTGAGGAACTGTAGCTAGAGTTTTCCTGCCTGGCCCACAGTCAGGACAAATCTCTCTCACCTGCCAGTCCCACAGCCTCTCAGACCCAACCAAGTAAACACAGAGACTTATATTGGTTTCAAACTGTATGGCCATGGCAGGCTTCTTGCTAACTGTTCTTACAGCTTAAATTAATCCATTTCCATTAATCTATACCTTGCCACATGGCTTGTGGCTTACCGGCATCTTCACGTGCTGTTTGTCATCGTGGCGGCTGGCTGTGTCTCTCTGACTCAGCCTTCCACTTCCCAGTTTTATTCTCCTCCTTGTCCTGCCTACTCTTCCTGCCTAGCCAATGGCCAATCAGTGTTTTATTTATTGACTAATTAGCAACACATTTGCCATACAGAACATCCCACAGCACTTCCCCCCCCCCTTTTTTTTCAAAAAGGAAAGTTTTAACCTTAACAAAGTAAAATTACATATAATTTGGGAATTTGGGCGTAGCTTCTCTCACTACTTCCTGCTGGAGGGGGGCGCTGTATCTTATGGGGACACAAAGAAAATTTAGGATTATGGAATAGTCCATGAGGCTGTATTGTCTGAGCCAGATGCCTTCAAACCATTTTGGATGTTGGATCATCTGGGCCATGGTGTCATTGGAGACCTTTCAGGGGGTCTTGGCTGGTCAAACCTGATGTATCTTAATCTGGAACAAATCCATAGCCTCTTGCTTTCTGTGGAAACAAAAGAGACTCTTTTCCAAATTACACAGACTGGATAATGAAGGATATGGTTACCTTTCCTAGAATTTGACAATTAACCTAAAATTTTTCTTTCAGGATAAAGATAACTTCGCCCATACCCAGCAGGAAGCAATTTTAAGAATACGACGCCCACATTCCCAAAGAGGTGGTGTGGGGCGGGTGGTTTTTTGGTCTTTTTAATGGGTTTTGGGTCTGGGATAATTTTCATTGTTTAGGGGGTTGGTTACAAGTTGTTGTCAAGGGTTAGGAAAAAGGCTAAGCAAAGGAGATTAGATTTAAGGTTCTTGTTTAAAAAAAAAGAGAAAGAAGAAGAAAAAGACAATTACTAGTTTTAAATATTTTACATTGGATTGGATTGTTTTATATTGTATACAAATTATATATATATTGAAATTGATATTGTTAGAAAATGCTATATGTATATTTCTAATTGTACTTATACCGTTCATTTAACAATGCAATTTTCTGATCCTTGAATGTTATTATTACCAACTATTAGGATATAAAGAAATGAAAATTAGTAGTTAGACATTACAATAGAACTTGTAGTCATATTAGATATGTTTTAAAAATTGAGCAGATATATTTTAGACAGGTCATCTTCAAACCCTTCAGAGATCTACAGAATATGGCATTTAAAGTGTTTTAATAACTTAGAAAATTTTTCTTTTTTGTTATTATTATGAGACATGTCGGCTCCTGGCAGTACCAATCTACTTCAGAGAAAATATGGGCATTGAAGAAACTGCATATGGAGTTAACTTTCATTGTGGCAAAAGTTAGCCACTGGACAACAAAGTATCCTCGAATTAACTGCTGACAAAATGGACAGACAGGACATGAAACAAAGGACTACTGATTCTTGCCAAAACAAGTGTGGTTATGGCTTTATCAAAAGGCATCTTCTGAGGCCAGGACAATATGGCACCATCCCTGAAGTGGCCTTCGCAATTCGGAAAAGGTACAGTGCCCTTTTCTTCGAAGGCAGCTGAACAGGCAGTGGGCCGATGGCTTCTGATGTGCAATGGAACAGCAGCTGAAACAGTTATTCTTGAAGAGTAACTAAGCTCACGCCTCTCAATAGTAGACTGGCATTTGATAGAGGGATGTGGAGAAGAACGGGATGCTGAGATGAAGCCATATATACACAGCCAAGAAGAATGGACAGCTGAATTTAAAAACCATCAACAATTTCCAGAATTTAAAATCCTGAATCATGACATGACACTAGTGGAATTCCGGTGTTTCTGGTACATGGACTGCTCTCACCCAATGTGAGGTTGAACTGATGACCTTGTGTACATCCTACTTCACAAATGAGTCTGTCAGATATGCTAAGCCTATAGGCTGAAGATGATGCCCCAACACTGTGGAGAAACCTCAGGTGACTGTCCAGGCAGCTGGCTGTTTCTGTCAACTCACAAATTTTTTGGAAGTTGCTTGCATGCACTTTCTGTTTTTATTTTTGTTAGCTAATATTATTTCCTTCTTGGGTCTCTGAGGGAGTTGAAGATTAGTTAGTTATAGTTGAAGGTTAGTTATAGTTGAAGATTAATTAGGATAGAAAGTGAATTAGATACATTTTGGACTTAACAAAATAGGATAGATAATGAAATTATTTTCTCTGAATTTGTCAAATACAAATGGACTAGACATTGTTTAGACATTTATTACTTGTATATATTGTATATAGTCATTGTACTTTTGTATATAGTTTTTCTTTTGTTAGTTATAATCTTTTTCTTTTTTTTCCTTTTTATTAAAATAGAAAAGGGGAAATGTGGTGGTATTTTACTTGTACTGAAATGTGATTTTAATTGTATGTTAATAAATAAAGTTGTCTGGGGATCAGAGCTATTAGAGCCATAGCAAGTGCATGGCGGCAGTGGCGCACGCCTTTAAGGACCTGGAGGGCGGTACATACAGGCAGTGACGAGGCAGTCACATGTTTGGGTTTACAATCAATGAGAAGGCAGAACAGAAATACTATAAAGACATACACACAGGAAGTAGGTCCCCTTTTTCGGAGAGCTCTCTTGGCTGAAGAGGATCCCTGAATCAGGAAGGGTGAGGCTCTTAGCTCTGACCTCTTGACTTTCTTCTCCAAATCGGCTCTGTGTTTCTTATTTAATAAGACCGTTGGTTACATCTACAAGGAACCCTTATAGTGATTTCCACAATTAGTGAACTAGTTTACATCCCTTCCTCCCAACATTGAATAAGTACTCCTCTTTCCCAGCCAGCATCTAATACAGTTTTTCTCAGTGTTAGCCATTCCAATTTGGTTGAATGAAATTGCAGAGTAGTTTAAATTTCTATATTTTCATGATGCAATAGATCTTGAAAATATTTTCAAGTTTTTATTGGTCATTTGTGTTTCTTTTGAGGACAGTCTATTCAGTTCATTAGTTCACTTGTTGGTTGGAAGACTTGCTTTTTGTCATTTATTTCAGTTCTTTTTTTATATTCTAGATATTAACAACCAGTCTGATGTATAGTTGGCCAAGATAATTTTTTTTTCCATTCTATGGGCCATGCCTTCTTTCTTTTGATTGTTTATTTTGCTGTGAAGAAAATTTCTTAGCTAATTCGATCCCATTAGTTCATTGTGAGGTTTGTTTCCTATGGTATTCGAGTTTTGTTTTGTTTTGTTTTGTTTTCAGAAAATACTTGCATTTGTCTCTATCTTGAAAAGATTTTCTTGTGTGCCAGTAATAGAAACCCTAATGAAGACAATGGTCCATACTGGCAGGAACATGGAAGACAATGGTGCTGATAGCAATGTAGATTAGGATGGCCAAAAGAACAAGAAAAACTGCACAATGTGCAGTTTGAAGAGAAACTGTAGGTGTCTCTTTCAGTTGTCTATAGATCTGGACGTAGAACTCTCAGCTTCTTCTCCAGTACCATTTCTGCCTGTGTGCTGCTATACCCCCTGCCATGATTGTAATAGACTAAACCTCTGAAACTGTAACTAAGCAAGATCCAATTATACGATTTATTTTATGAGTTGCCGTGGCAATGATGTCTCTTCACAGCAATAGAACAGTGACCAAGACACCTTGCCATATCTTGGGTTGACAAAACAAATATATTACCAAAAGTAGTCTATACAATCAACACCATCCTCATCAAAATTTTCGTAACATTCTTCACAAACTAAAAATTATCTCAAAATCAAAATAGGAAAACAAACGACTCAAATAGAAAAACCAATCCTAATTAGAAAAAACAATGTTACAGGCATCATCATACTTGATTTCATGTAAACTATAAAGTCACAGCAACAAAGACATTGTGGTACATGCAGATGAATACACTAGAATTAAGGACCCAGAAATTGATTCATATAGCTAGAGCCACTTAATTATTTGACTTATATTCTAATAATATATATTGGAAAAAATCTCTTTAACAAAGCTTGAAAAATTAGATATCCGTGGGTTAAAGATTAAAATTAGAGTCCTGTATCTCTCCCTGCACAAAAATCAATTAAAATTGAATTAAATACCTTAACATAAGACCTTAAAATGTGAAACTATCAGCTTTTTCCTTTTCATTATAGATCAGCATGAAAATGACCACCAACAACAATATGACACAGCCAATACCAAACAGACTTGAAATCTCTGCAAATGCCATTAATCCAAACTAATTTAGACTCAGGAAGATTTTTTTCCCCTTTTCTTTTTTTTAGGGGGGGAGTGGGGGATAATTTCAGAAAGCATTTTTTTGCCAAGGTATCACAAGGACGTTCTTTTGGCCATCCTAATCTACATTGCTATCAGGGCCATTGTCTTCCATGTTCCTGCCAGTATGGACTATTGCCTTAGTTAGGGTTTCTATTACTGTGAAAAGATACCATGACAACAACAAGTATTATAAAAGAAAAATTTAATTGGGGCTGATTTACAATTTCAGAGATTTATTCATCATCTTCATGGTAGCATGCAGGCAGACATGGTACTGGAGAAAGACATGAGAGTTCTATATTGTAATCTGCAGACAACAGGGAGTGATCTGTGCGTCACATTGGGCATAGCTTGAGCATAGGAGACCTCAAAGCCCACCCCCACAGTGACACACTTCCTCCAGCAAGGCCACACCTACTCCAACAAGGCCATATCTCCTAATAGTGCTACTTGCTATGGCCAAGCAGTCATACACATGAGTCTATGGGAGCCATACCTATTCATACAGCCACAACCATTAAGTCCCACTTAAAACATTCAGCTTCTTTCCTAATCCAAATTCTCAAAGTCCTCATCCTGCCAAGAAGCATGGTCCAGCCAGTCATATCATAACACCACTTCTGGTAACAACCTGTCTTGGTCAGTCTGGTAGTAATGTCTGTCTTGGTCAGCATTCTATTTCTGTGAAGAGACACCACAACCACAGCAACTCTTTTAAGAAAAGCATTTAATTGGGGCTTTCTTACAGTTTCAGAGGTTTAGTATGTTATCATCATGGCGAGGAACATGGCAGCACACAGACAGACATGATGTTGGAGAAGCAGCTGCAAGTTCCACATCTGGATCCCAAGTAGCAGATAGAGACACAGGGCCTGGCATGGACTTTTAGAACCTCAAAGCCAACCCGCAGTGATGTACTTCCTCCAACAAGGCCACATATACTCCATTAAAACCAAACCTCCTAATCCTTCACAAGTATTGCCCCTCCTTGATGACTAAACATGCAAATATATGATCTAATGGGGGCTGTTCTTACACAAACCACCCCACGGGTCTACCATCTTTCACTATTTTCTTCAATGTCTAAACATTTTTGGTTAGGTTTAATTCTAGGAATTTTTAAAAAGTTAGTATGAATTGATTATTTTTCCAGATTTCTTTCCCAGAAAATTTATTATTGGTATACAGGAAAGCAAATGGTTTTCACAAGTTGATATTGTATCTTGTTACATTACTAAGACTATTTATTCAATCTAAGAATTTTCTAGTGATGTCTTAGAATCTTTAAGCATTAAATTGTGTCATCTGAAAATAATAATTAGAATTTTCTTTTCCTGCTACAACATTTCATTCTTTCTCTTGCCTTGTTTTTCTAGTCGAGTCCTTGAGCATAATATTAAATAAGTGTAGGAACCTTGGTTCATTCTAGATTTTGGAGAAAATGCTCTCTGTTTTCTCCCACTTAATATTATTTATACCTTGTTGTTTGATAAATGTTATCTTCTATATTTAGTTTATTCAGAAATTTATTGTGAAGGAATATGAACTTACACATCTTGTTTGTATATATTCAATGGTTGTATGGTTTATATTTTTAATTTATTTCTGTATTATATCTATTGATCCACATATGTTGAAACAGTCTGTATCACCGGGATGAATCCAACTTGATCATGGTACATGATCTTCCTGGTGTGTTCCTGAATTTATTTTTCAAGATTTTTCTTAAGAAGTTTTATATCTATAATCATATAAAATTGAGACATATATATATATATATATATATATGTGTGTGTGTGTGTGTATAGTATTGTGCACTTTCATATATATGCTAATTTCCTTTTCTATGTAATGAATTAATTTATATTATTCAAATATTTGAATCCTCAATATAGTCATTTGATCTTGTAAGAGTTTGATTCTGAAATCTTGCGGTAGCATTTAAATATCTCATAATTTTTTGGTTGCTAGTGTTAAGGAGATATCATGGTGACTTATTTTTTCATTTAATTTATCATCTGTGTTTTGCCCATCTCTTGAATAGGATGTATCCAAGAGTTTTTATTTTTACTTATTTTAGCATTCATTTTCTTCCTTTGTTTTAATATATATATGTGTATATATATATATATATATATATATTTTCTTGATGCTTCATATTTCCATATATTACTTGGTGGAGGTACCAACTGCAACAGTGGGTGGATGCCACATGCCACATTTAGGCATGAACAACAAGGCTGCCTCTTGAACTTGTTTACAGAGAGTATAAGGACAAATTTGAATTCTTTTCTCTTCTTCCATCTTCCATCTGTCTGTAATTTGAAATTAGTGGCACATCTGTAATCTGTTTAGTGTATATGTCTTATCTGTCTGTCATTTTTACCTCTCTGTCTTGCCAGTCACTATCAAAGGGCTTCACACTGTATTTATTTAATAGCAGAAACAACATGGTCTTTGGAAAAGAATCAGGAAAATGGTTTTTAAAAATAGAAATCTTTAACAGAGTTTTACAAGGGAAGAAGTTACTTTACTGACCCTAACTGACCAAGAATAGTACTAGAAACCACACATAGATGTTATCAACCTATGTACATACGTTGCTTTCAACATTTATGTGATATGTGTCATTTAAGGTTACTTTTATATTGTATGCTTTCAAAAAATAATTACCAAAACAACACATACACACACACACACACACACACACACACACACACACACACACACACACACACACACACACAGAGATAGATAGATAGATAGATAGATAGATAGATAGATAGATAGATAGATAGATAGATAGAGGTAGAGATTTTATTTCTGGATCACGAACATGGAAAAGTACATAAACTAAGAAAAAAGCTATGCATAGAGCTTAAGCTGTAAAGGCAGGTTAGATTTAAACTGAGTAAATGGTAGGATAGTAGATTGAGTACATAGTTTTAAATGTTCTCAGGTCATATTATTAACTTGGTTGCAAGGTCAGGCAAAAGTTCTATCTCTTCAAAGGCAAGAGGAATCTTCAGGAAAATATATCACTACAGAGAGATAGCCTATGATGATTTAATTGCAGTCTTGTTGTTAATTTAATAGAGAAGACACTTGTGTGCTTCACTTGAGTCCCTATGAAGGTTCCAAGGTTGCTTCAGTAGAGGACTGCGTGGGGAAAATATTTAACATAGTATGTTATAAATAAGGTATTAAAAATTAAGCAGTAAAATAAGGATGGAATGGAAGGAGAAGAGAAAGACCAAAGTATGAATAAGAAAGAAAGTATGTGAGTTAAAGTCATGAGGAGTGATAAAGCAAATGTAAATTTGTATCTTCACAGTAATAGAGATAAGTCATAGATTCTTATTTAGAAGATACACATCAAAGACAATAAAAGTTGACATTTAAAAATGTAAATTGAAAAGATAAAAATAAGAAATAAAATGAAGCTGGGTGGTAGTGGCACAGGCCTCTAATCCTAGCACTCAAGAGGCAGAGACAGGTGGATCTCTATAAGTTAAAAGTCCAGTTTTGTGTACAGAGTGAGTTCCAGGACAGCCAGGGATACACAGAGAAACCCTGTCTCAAAAAAACAAAAGTAAAAATAATAAAGAAATAAAATAAAATGGAAGATGTTACAATCTCAACATTTTTCCTAGTTGAAATGACTATGAGTTTTGCACCCCCTTCACTTCTGCAGAATTTAAGAGGGCTCATATTTTTGCATGAATTTATAATTAATATACATTGACAGTATGTCCTTCCCGATGATATGTCATAACAAGATGCCATTCTAAAACTGTATCCACAACAGCTCAAGCTGAACAATGGTGTGGTTTCCGGGTCAACAGTCATGGTAATGCAGCTGTAGGATTTCTGCTGCTTCTTGCTTCTCTAAGCTGCTGGTGGTCTTGGGAGATGCCAGACTTTATGTTACATCTTCTTTTAGGCCACCATCCATAACAGGGAGGGACTTCACCTCACCGTGATGAAGCTATTTGCATGTCACCTATGCTCTTGCAAGGAACGCATGCGCCAGTATACAATCCCTTGCCTGTGCTCTGTAATACAGCCCAGTAAACTCCTTGGCTGCATCGAGTTGGATGTTAGTGCTGTCCTACTTTGACTGTCATTGCTGTCCATCTGACGAAATTGGATATTCATCTGAATCTTCCCTGGAAAACTTTAACCAATGAGGTTCTCTGTGTGCGACTCTTACTTTCTACAGTCTGAAACCCCCTGAGTCCTTCAGACCACCAGGTATTCAGGCTCAGTATCTTGTATGGAAAAGTTTAATAATGGCAATTACTACCTTTTAGAGCTCTTATGAGATTTAAATATGATAATATATGAAATGTACTTATTACATGTAAGTACATGGCGCTTGTTCATAGAAACACCCAAACTTGGGCTCTTATGTTTAGACATAATACTAATATGAAAATATTTATGATACAACTTAAACTGTCCCTATAAAATTTTACTATGTACATAAATCCCCATGAATTATTTTAAAATGCACATTTGGATTCTTTAAATGGAGGAAGGGGTCTGAGAGTCTGCATTTCTAACAGTCTAACAGTGACACTGAGGCTGTTGGCCTGAGACCCACACACCAAAAAACAAAGACTTGAACACATTCACAACCAGCTCTGGTGTGGGGTGGTCACATGTGTTTGTAACTTCCTTAGCCTAAAAGAAGTGTCTAAAACCCCAAACACAATAGATATTTATTTAGGTTGCTTTGTTATTCCTAAGATGGCAACATCAGGGGAATGTCCATAGATGAACAACATTTTACAGTAAAACTTGAGGAAGCGTGAGCATTTCAGTTCATTAAATTAGCTAGTCTTTAATGTAGAACACAACAGAGGGAATGAGAGGCATAGATGTTCTGTTCTTTGTGAGGGCAGCTTGGCAAATGGCCTGAAGGTCTGTCCTAACTCTGCATTGGCCACTGAAAAGAACCATGAGCACTAATAGAAAAAAAAGAGGAATGAGATGAATACTTATCTTTCAGAGTTCAACACAAAGAAGTCCCAAAAGAGCCTAAGTACAATATAGTGGGGATTATAAGGCAAAATTATTTATTCATACTTGTTCTAAAAGAATATAGTAGTTTGTGGTGCTTCATGTTTTCTTAAAATAAGAGTGGAATGTAGCTGGGCGGTGGTGGCGCACGCCTTTAATCCCAGCACTTGGGAGGCAGAGCCCAGCACTTGGGAGGCAGAGCCAGGTGGATCTTTGTGAGTTCGAAGCCAGCCTGGTCTACAGAGTGAGATCCAGGAAAGGCGCAAAGCTACACAGAGAAACCCTGTCTCGAAAAACCAAACCAAACCAAAAAAAAAAAAGAGTGGAATGTAAAATCATTCTTTGGCTTAAAAAGTTAAACTTATTCGAATTGATGATTTATTTTCTTGCCAAAATCATAATTGCTCTGGCTAACAAATGAAGGGAATGCAAAACCCCACTAACATGCTTATTATTGCTTTATTTCTCAGAAGCCCCAGATTTACAGGCAGCCTTAATCTAGTTTCTAAAATTTAATTTACATCCACTGTGTGTGTTTCCTGAAACAAGCCCTGATTCACAGAGAGAGCAGAACTTTGCTGTCCAGCATCAACTCCTCCACAGCAAATCTACTCAGGGTTTTTCTGGGCCAGGGCTAACAATTTAGAAAAGAGCAGTGTGGTCCTTTCCTTGTTTTAATTACATTACATTCCTCAGAGCAGTTTTGTAATTCATTCTCCTGTCAGGAGAGAAGTGTACCTGCATCAAGGGCTTGGGAGCTGAGGTAAAGAGCAACAAATCTGTGGTGCTTGGCAGACATCCTTATAGTGTGCATTTAGCAGTGTGTGACATGATACAAGGATGCTAAGTACTGAACATTACTTCTCTGAGAAGGCTTTCTCATAGTTTTTAGTCTAGAGCTGTATTAAAACTTTATGGAGTGAAATAAGAGGCCATGATTTTGAAAAAGTACAAGGAGGAGTGTATGGCAGTGTTTAGAGGGAGGAGAGGAAAAGAAGGAATGATGCAATTTTATTATATATATATATATATATATATATATATATATATATATATATATATATACATATTTAAGTTAAGGAGTGTCTTAGTCAGTGTCAGTGTTCTATAGCTATGAAGAGACACCATGACCATGGCAATTCTTATAAAGAAAACCATTTAATTTGAGGTGGCTTACAGTTTCAGAGGTCTAGGTCATTATATGCATGGCAGAAAGCATGGTGGCACACAGACAGACATGGTGCTGAAGAAGAAGCTGAGAGCTCTACATCTGGAGCTTAAGGCAGCATGAAGACAGAGAAAACCACTGGGCCTAGCTAGGACTTCTGAAATCCCAAAGCCCATCCCCACTGACATACTTCCTCCAACAAGGCCACACCTACTCCAACAAGGCCACACCTACTCCAACAAGGCCACACCAACTCCAACAAGGACACACCTCCTAATTTTTCTCAATTAGCAACACTCCCTAATACCAAGATTTCAGATGTATAAGCCTATAGGGACCATTTCTATTCAAACCACAACATATGGAAATTATTCACAACATATGGTGATATGTGTGACAACTTTACTGCATCTGTAACTAGAACCCCATGCTAGAAGACACACTTGTGAGGGATTTTTGCTTAATTTGAAGTACAAAGATCTGCTTCTAATCTGGATCTTTGAAGCAGGAAGACTCACCTTTAATCTAGATCTTTGGAGATGGGAAGAGATTGCATTTTATCAGGGCCATACCTTCTCTGGAAGCCTATATAAGAACACAGAAGAAGAGAGCTTTTGCTCTTTGCCTGCTTGTCCTTGCCTTATGACTAATAGAGTCTACTTCTGGACTCCAGAATATACTGAAGATAATTAATAATAATTATGCTAATAATCTGAGAAACCCAGCCTTGTGGATTGAGTAACTACTAGATTCTTAGACTTTCCATTCATAGCCAGCCATTGTTGGATAAGCTGGACTGCAGCAGCCTGAAATACATTCTAATAAATCCTTTCTCTCTCTCTCTCTCTCTCTCTCTCTCTCTCTCTCTCTCTCTCTCTCTCTCTCTCTCTCCATATATATATATATATATATATATGCATATTTTTAATTCATGAGTGTGACTATCTTTAATGTTTCCCTTCCCCTTGTATTAGTGGTGGTTTTCTAGAATAACAGAACTTATAGAATGAATATATATGTGTGTGTACACATACATATGTTCATTCTATATATTCATATATGTATAGAGATATGCATTCTATATATAGTCACACATATAGAATTAATATATAAATGCGTGTGTGTGTGTGTGTGTGTATATATATATATATATATATGGAGAGAACAAGAGAGAGATTCATTCTATAAATTCTGTTACTCTAGAGAACCCTTACTAGTACAAGGGGAAAGGAAAAGTTAAGGATAGCAGTCACGGTTATGAATGAAAAAAAGGTATGGGATGGAGCACTGTAGACATTAACCATCCCACAAGAAGAGTAATTAAATCTCCACATGATCCCAGATAAAGCCCATTGTTAACTTCAGTGAGGGACAGTATTCTCAGAAAAGGACCTCTTCTTTGGAAATTAGATCATAAAATTCCTACAGGAGATATAATTCCCAAAATAATTAGCTTAGCATCTTTCATTAGAGGGAACTATAAATTCTCTTTTTCTCCTCCTCCTTTAAACTATTTTGCAATGCCTTTTAGGGCCAAATTGAAAATACACATTAATAAAAGGAAAGCCTTTTAATGCCTAGAATTAACATTGTGTTTTGTATTTTTCAGACTATTTTCCCTTTATATACAACACACTAGATAACATGTTTTCAAGTGGACTGGTTAAACGTCTAGCTCTAGGTGTTTAAATGTCAATTACTGTGTTTACAGGAACCTGGGGGTGTTCAGCAGAGCAGGGGCAGGCACTAGTGTGAAGGAAGTAGGTTTCTCATTGTGGTTGTGTTCATTTGTCTGACTCTGACTAACTACAAAGACAGCTGCTGAAGTAAAGTCAGAGTAAAGGGACTATGTGCCTGTGGAAACAAGGGATTGCATTGGTAATAATACTATATTCTCTGAATAACAGATAGTTTCCTCAGAGGATTCAACAATCACATGTGAGCCATGAAAGTACTTCATAGGAAAAATACACATTTAAACCACCTACTTGACTTGTGTGGTAATTCCTACCTTAAAAATAAACATTTAGATTTAAATCTGACTTTAATCAAAAAGCACTACATGAAATTTTAAATAGTTAATAAAATATAAGAAAACCTACTTTACCTTCTTTTAAAATTTGTGTCCAAGTATACATAACATAAAATTTATCATTTTCATAAATTTCCAGTTACAGTTTTTTGGCATTTAACTCTCCTTGCAGTGTTGTTAAGTGCTATTACCACCAATTTCTACCCTTTTTTCATTCTATAAAACTGAACTTATGCATCCACTAAAAAAATTCTTTGCTCAGCTCTTTTTAGCTCATGCTTACCTGTACTTTTAACATCCACACTAAGGAAGCCCTCTGTCATCCTTTTGTTACTGCTCTGTTTCTTTTAGCACAGTATTGACAATGTAGCACACTTTGAAATTACTTTCTTTTTAGAGTTTAAGTGCTCCTCCACTGCGTGGATACCCTGCATCTTCTTTTTCCATTCAGCAGTTCGTTGTTTCTATCTTCGAATTCTGACTGATGATGCTATGAATGTGACTAGACTTTCACTTTTCAAATCTTTTTTTTTTTGGCAAATACCCAGATTCAGAATTGTTCCCACTATATGGTGAATTCTACTTTGAAGTTTCTGGTGGGATCACCACAATGTTTCTCAAAAGCCTGCAACAGTTTGCATTCTCGGCAAAGTGCACAAGTGTTCAACAACTTTTAGAATGTTAAGAAAATAATTCAAAAGAAAATTTCCCTAAAGACAGCTTTCTTTGCCATATGATGTTTGACTTGCTGCCAGAGAGAAACCAAAGATCAAGAAAGATTATGCAATACAACAGAAATTAGAAGAGCTTGATAAAAATCTACTGTTTTATTTCTGTTATTATATTGTACATGAAAACAGCCATCTCTCGGTTTCCCCATTTTCTTGACAGTTCTTTCTTTCAGATCTTTTCATGATGCCACATGCTAGTACAGGTAGAAAAGCAATTTGATTGTTACTTTGCCCAGTATGCATATCATTTAAAATTATTTCAAATTTTAGCTTGGGCTGACAGGGCATGACATTATTATATTGTCAAACACAAAGTTTCTCACCCACTTTAGTGCCTGGGAAGCACACCAGCACACATGTGTTGGCTGCTGGCAACAGGGTACAAAGGAAAGCATGAGAATCAAATGGAAATTTTGAAACAAAACGTCATTCAATGCCATCATCAGTAACACTAGGGTGTTGAACTTTTCAGCTTCTCCTCACAATTATAAAGGTTAAAAATTCTTGACTTTTGCTGCATATGTAAAATTGATATTTAACTTGATTTGCCTTATTTACTGATCTTTTATTTTGCGCTTTCAAATCTATATAAAATTACAGACTTCTAGTTTTGACTACAATAGGACCAGCATATGTGGACCATGTGGGATTTATGAATAAAGCACGTTGCTGGGCCAACAGCTTCAATGCCAGCTTAATTGTTCCAAGCAGTGTTTTGTTCCTTAATGAAGATTCCACAACGCAATTGTTGTAGAAACATAATGATTACTTTAGGACAGATGGCAAAGTGGCAAGATGGGGAAATTGTCCACATAATTCTAACTAAATCCTGAGTCTGATGAAGAATGTGCTTGAATGAAAACTCCAGGCGGGGTATTTATAGAGCTCTGAATTGCTCACTTATTGCCTGGGACTTCATTCTCTTTCACTTAAATAATGCAATCTTGAACTGTAGAGCTAAAACAATGAATGGCATTGTTAATCCCTAAACTAATTAAACAGTGTGAATGAGGCCAAAGAATTTTCCATATGTGTATGTTCTAAATTCCGAAATGCAAAGAAAAAAGAAAAGTGAATGTCAACACATTTGAAAACTAAAGCATGACTGGCTTGACTATTCAAATTGTTGATTAAAGGTGAACAGCTACTTTTTTAACCTTTGTATTTCTGTAGCTATAGACCTTGGCTTGAATATCATCCGTGGATATACTTCAGAACATTCTTATCTGAAAATGTATGCAAACACACACATATTAATAAAGAACGTACTTGGTATGCTGTATTGGAAGAGCTAATTTCTAATTGACCTATTATTATTCTAGAGCAAGAATTTGCCTTTAGGCTATAAATCTACTCATAGAATATACAATAGTTTTGAAGCTTTCCTGATACAACTTTTAAATACACCCAACCAAGCAAGGAGGAAATTAAATATTGATTATAGCAGGACTTTTAAGCTGAACTCGATAAGGATAATAAAATTTTATCTATAAACTTAGGGTTGTAAATTTATACAGTTTTAAATCTTTTCTTCTAAAGGCACTTTTTATAGTCATCTAATTGCCATAAAACAGTTGTGTGATTTAAATCAGATGATGCTACCTATATCATATTTATTATTACAGGTATGACAAAATGATACACAAAATTTTTCAATTTCTTCTATAATTGTTATGTAGTTCTCTTTTGCTTTTGGTCCTCCATAGACAGATATAAATTCATATGCACTTTCATTTTCTCATCGGCATAGCACATGCATGCAAATTTCTTTGTCAGCTGTGCTCACTAACACTGCTCTCACGGATAGACAATGTGCTTAACTTCAGAATATTCTTTTGCTGCCTATAAATGTCTTTGTCTAATCATGTGTGATAATCTGTTTTATTGCATTGTTAGCAATATCTTTGAAACACCACCAAGTATTATATATGATGAACCATGAGTTATTTAAATCAATATAAGCACTGGAAAAGCAATCATAGGTCAGTCATATCTTCAGAAACCTATACCAGGATAAGGATTTGAAATTTATATTTGTAGATATTAAATATTAATAGGCATGTAAATATTAAAAGGCATGGGAGGGTTTTAGTCTTGTGAATATGTACTGAATTTTGATGTGACAGTAAGCTGAATGATAACTACTTATAGGATGATAAAGTCAGAGGCAGAAGTGGGATTGATAAGGAACCCCTTAATGCCAAGCAGAGATTGGAATATGAAAGAGCACACTAATTTTAGAGACTTATAGCAGGAAACAGCTGGAGTACGGAAATTCACTTAGCAGCAATTGAGACAGAGAGGACAGAACTGGAAGTTTTGGAAGAGATCCTAAACTTTCTGTTAGAGTTTTCATTTTCTGGTTTATTTTATGCCCATCTGGAATGATACACAGACATAGTAACAAGAAATTTTTAAGCTTGGGATATGACTTCGGTTTTAAATAGTCTTGAATTTTATCAATTTCCTATTTTTTACAATAAGCACATGAAGAAGAATATTTGAACGTGACAGAAAGAAATAGTCAATAGAAGACACTTTATGATGTATTGTTAGGAACCCAAAGGTATAGAAAGTGCAAGGCAAGGAAGTCTTGCAAGTGATAAAGAGGTTGGGCAGATGCAAATAGTAAAGCATTGGCCTTTTGATATTTTCTCTTCATTGTTTATTGATCAATGAGACTATCTCCACAAACCTGATTGCCTCTTTCAGTAAATGTGGAAGGTTGCATTAAGAACAATATAAGGAAAACACACACACACACACACACACACACACACACACACACACACACACACACACACAAAAGCTGGGCAGTGGTGACACACGCCTTTAATCCCAGCCCTGGGGAGGCAGAGCCAGGTGGATCTCTGTGAGTTCAAGGCCAGCCTGGTTTACAGAGCAAGATCCAGGACAGGTACCAAAACAACACAGAGAAACCTTGTCACAAAGAAACAAACAAACAAACAAACAAAAAGAGAAGAATATAAGGGTTTGGAAAGATGCCCCAGCAGTGAAAAGTAAGAGAGCGCTGCTGCCGGTTCAGGCGGGTCACAAACCCAGCTGCAGGTAATCTGACACCTCTCCTCTCAGAGGTATCTGCATTCATGTGCACATACTCTGTCTCTCTCTGTCTCTGTCTGTCTGTCTGACTGTGTGTCTATCTGTCTGTCTGTCTGTCTCTCACACACACAATTAAAAACAAAATAGGCCAGGCTGTGGTGGCTCATGCCTTTAATCCTAGCACTGGGGAGGCAGAGCCAGGCAGATCTCTATGAGTTCGAGGCCAGTCAGATCTAGAGAGCGAGATCCAGGATAGGCACCAAAACTATGCAGAGAAACCCTGTCTTACCCCCCAAAAATAATAATAATTTTTTTAAAAAAATATGAATATTATATTGCTATTATTTTCCCTTTATATACAAAGCATGCATGTTTGTTTACATGTTACATTTCTTTATCTCAAGTGTACAGATAAAGGGGGTTATATAAAGTTACTCATGAGAGGTGTAATACAATATCATTATTTTCCATAAATATCTTTTCATTTTGCTTTGTGTAGTAATATAAACCAACTATTAGCTGAAGTTTGCCTCAGAGGGTGTCATAATTTTAGGATACACATATGCTTTGGTCATGGCACAAAGTGAGCTTCTTATCAGTGGGCAGCCTGACACTTAGGAGAATGAGTATTGAGTCCTGACGTCAAATGTTGTCCAATGCCACAGTTGTAGGACTGCCATTATTGTTAGATGAATTTACAGAAGCTGGACTAAGTATCTACTTAATTATAGACTGATCTTAGTGACTAAATAAAAGATAGACATTGCATCACTGCAAGAGGGAGGATAGTGGGACCTGGGTAACCTGAAAGTGAAAAGGGGGATGCTGGGGGCGAAGGTGTTTATGTTGGGTTTAGTGGTGATGGAGAATGGGGCTATGGGGAAGGGGAGGAAATGAAGGAGGTCTCAGCCAAAACCAATCATGAATGAAAGTGTCATAAGGAAATCTTTTTTTGCATACTACTTTTTAAAATTAGAACGGAAATGTAGGGACTCAACAGATAACAAGGTGGGTATTGCTCTTCCCAGGAATCTGAATTTAGTTCCCAGGACTCACATTGAATGTTTCACAACTGCCTATAACTCCAGCTCCAGGAGATCCCAATGCCCAACACTGGCCCCTGTTGTTACCTGACTTATGTGCACATACTCACACACAGAGAGATGCATATAATACAAAAAAGGTTTAAAAAGATCTTTTAAAAATATGTTTGACATCTTACCAAAGTAATATTAAACATTGAAAAAAGTATATCAAAAAGCTTGAAATCTTTCAGAATGTCAGTTGTGGAATATTCCTTTACACTGTGTGAATATGTATCACTGTGATTGATTTAATAAAGAAGCTGACTGACCTATAGCCAGGCAGGATAAGATTAGGTGGGAGAGCCAAACACAGAATTGTGGGAAGAAGGAGAGCAGAGTGAAGAGTTGCGAGGAGATGCAGAGAGAAACAAGATGGGCATGTGCTGTACTGAGAAAAGGTACCAAGCCAGGTGGCAAAGTGTAGGTAAGAAATATGGGTTAAATTAAAATGCAAGATTTAGCTAACACAAGCCTGAGCTATTGGCCGGGCATTTGTAATTAATATAAGCCCCAATGTGTGTATATTGGGAGCTGCTGGCATGACAGAAACTTCCACCTACAGTCAATTTTATTTTTTTACTAGCCTGAGACAAGTACATTTTTCTCTGAAATCCACAGTGATATCCACATGTAAGTCATGACAGTGACACTCAGGAAACTGCTTTTGTCCCCTTAAACTTGAAATGCCAAAAATTTTAAGTGTTACATTTTTTTTTTACACCGTACACTTTTGCGACTCACTGAGCATAGTTTAAAGTGTGCCTCTGAAAACAGGCAGGTAATGTGGTAAGCTGTCACCATCCACACTCTTCTGCCTGTCACTCTAGTTTGGGAGCAGCAGCTTTCCTTGTGTCAATTCTCTGGTGTACCCATGAGTATTTGATTAAGTTTTCAGTATTCCCATACAAAAGTTGTCTTGTGGAAATATACATGATAAAGTCAAATACTTTATAAGCCAGATTGGGATATTTACACATTCTAAGCACAATGACCAGGGAAGCATGTCAGCTAACTGCAGACCTTCAGACCATCAAATAAAAAGAGAATCTCTCTGTCTCTCTGTCTCTGTCTCTGTCTCTGTCTCTCTTTCTCTCTCTCTCTCTCTCTCTCTCTCTCTCTCACACACACACACACACACACACACACACATCACACACATCACATACACACAAAAATAAACAACAGGAATCAACAAACACTGCTCATTGACATTTCTCAACATCAATGACTTCAATTCCACGACAAAAATGAACAAAGTGGATGCCAAACAAGGATGTATCCTTTTGCTGCATCCAAGAAACACAGCTCAACATCAAGGATAGACATCAATCACCTCAGGGTAAAAGGATGGAAAAACATATTTCAAGCAAATGAATGTAGAAAAGTAAACTGGTGCAGCTGTTTTATATCTGACAAAACAGACTTCAACCCAAAAGTTATCAAGGGAGATGGAGAAGGACACTACATATTCTTCAAAGGAAAAATCCACCAAGAGAAGACTTCAGTTCTTAACATCTATGCACCAAATTCAAGGATACCAAAGGTCATAAAAGAAGCACTGTTATAGTTTAAAACACATATTAACGTTCACACAGTAGTGGGCAACTTCAATACCTTCCTGACTATAGTGGAAATTAATGAGGCAATTCCTGGGTGGGGGCAGGCAGCTAGTAGTTACCTGTTGCCTACTATGATTGGCACTTCAGGGGTGAAGCACAGACAACTACCCTTACACCTGACTCTCACCAATAGACAAAAACTAAACAGAGAAATGCTGGAGCTAACTGATGTTATAAACCAAATGGACCTAACAGATATTTTCAGAGCATTTCACCCAAATACAAAAGAATATCTTATTCTTAGCAGCTCATGAAACTTTGTCTAAAATTGACCACATTTAGACACAAAGCAAGTTTCAACATATACAAGAAAATTGTAATAACACCCTGCATCCTATATGAACACTGTGGGTTCACGCTGGATAGCAACAGCAAAAGAAACAACAGAACACTTACAAGCCCATGGAAACTGAACAACTCACTACTAAATGATAAATGAATCAAAACAGTAATAAAAAAGAAATTAAATGGCCTATAATTGAATGAAAACGAAAATACAATATAACCCACCTTATGGGACACAATGAAAGCAGTTCTAAGACGCAAGTTCATAGCACTATAAGTACCTATACAAAAAAAAAAAATCGAGATATCACATACTAGTAACTTAAAAGCACTCCTGAAAGGTCCAGAACAAAAAGAGGAAATCACAGTCAAAAGGAGTAGAAGACAAGAAATAATCAAGCTCAAGACTGAAATCAACTAAATGGAAACAAACAAACAAACAAAAATGTAATACAAAATATCAATGACACAAAGAGTTGGTTTTCTGAGAAAACCAATTAAGATCAAAACCCTTTATCAAAATTACGTAAAAGACAAAGAGAGAAAATCCAAGTTAACAAAATTAAAAATGAAAAGGAGAACATAACAAGAAACATTGAGAAAAGCCAGGCAATCATAAAGACATACTTAAAAAACCTGTATTCCACAAAATTGAAAACCTAAAGTAAATGGGTATTTTCTCATATACACCACTAACTAAAGTTAAATCAAGATAATATTAGCATCTTAAACATATCTATAACCCAAATGAAATAGAATCAGCAATTAAAAGCCATTAAAAGTAAAGCAACCTGGGATGCCTTACTCGGCTTTGATGCAGGGGGGAGGGGCTACTCCTGCCTCAACTTGGTATGCCACCCTTGACTACCCAAGGGATACCTTACCCCATATGAGGAAGGAATAGGGTGTGGGGAGTGGAGAGATAGGGGAGAAGGAGAAAGGGAGGGAGGGAAAACAGTGGTTGGTATGTAAAATGAAAAAAAAAAAAAAACTAAAGAAAAAAAAAGAAAAGTTGACCAACCAAAAACAACCCATTGTCACATGGATATTATGCAGAATTCTACCAGACTTTCAATTAAGAGTTAATGCCAATACTCAAATTGTTCCATAAAATAGAAAGAGAAGGGATATTGTCCAGTTCATTTTATGAGGCCATAGTTACCCTGATACCAAAACCACATAATGACTCAACGATATGCTGGACCATACAGCACAGATGACAAACTGTGAAGATGGGCAATGGCCCTCTTCATAGGTATCATCAGTTGATTGTCATATTAACTCAGTTTCAAATTCTTCAAACTACATTTCTAGAGACTATCACGTTGGAGCTTGTTAAATGAATCCCAATGACTATTTCTAGCTATTTGATGTTTTAATATTACTATAACAGCAGTATTCTACAACATTCACTTTTTATGTGTAGTGTGTGTCCTTTACTAGATAGAGCCTAGGATCTGTAGACAAATTTCTAAGTGGTCTTATTAAATAAAAAAACATGGAGCCAGATATAGGGGTGAAAACCTGAGAGATCAGGGAAATTGGGAAAGCCACAGCTAACCTCACCTCACCAACTCCACAGCTTCCAAAGAGCAATATACTTCCTGTCTACCCTCACCTGTATGCCTTGCTGTTCTACCATCTGATTTACTCTCTCTGTCCAGCTACATCACTTCTTCTTCCTGCCAAGCTCTGTCACTTCCTGTCTGTCTGTACAGACCTCCAGACCTCCAAGGATAGCTAGTGTTGGAATTTAAGGCATGTGCCACCATGCCTGGCTCTGTTCCCAGTGTGGCCTTGAACTTACATAGATCCAGACAGATCCTGCCTCCCAACTGATAGGATTAAAGGCATGCTAACATTGCATGACTTTTGTGTTTACTTATAATGCCTGGCTTATTCCTCTGATATCCAGGCAAGCTTTACTTATTAGAACACAAATAAAATATCACCATAGGGATCGTATTTTACCAGTCAGCTGCAATCTTAGTGATTGGCAGGAAGTAGACCAATAATAAAGATGGTTTAAGACTGTTAATTGAATAATATTGTTTTGAGGGGAAATGATGGATAGATAGATAGATAGATAGATAGATAGATAGATAGATAGAGAGATAGATAGATAGATAGACAGATTGATAGATCAGTAAATAAATGTAGATATTGATGTAAATATATAGGGATGTACTTTTTGTATTCTTACATTTTAGAAATATTTTCTGCCCTTTTGTTTCTTAGATCATAGCTTCATTCAATTGATGTCTTCTTAATCCTGCAATTGAAATCAAGAGGTAGAATTAAATTAGCTTAAGAAATAATTTCACTGTACCATTTAGATGCCATAAAGATTGTTAATCTGAGATAAAACACTGAAGTTTTCTTCCTTTTGGCTTGAATAAAGAATTAGAAAGTATCCTATCTATAATCTACAATCATAGAGAAGATGAAAAATCTAAGTCTTTGACCCTTCTGTCATAATTCCTTCTTGTCATTGGGCAAATATCTTTTTCTTGAATATCTTCTGCTGTGGAATAATCCTTCTGTTCACTGTGAATATGTATTTCTCTCATTGGTTAATAAAAAGCTGACAGCTCAGTAGCTGGGCAGGAAGTTAGGGGGTAAGGCCAAACTGACAATGAGGGGATAAGGAAGGGTGGAGTAAGAGGAGATGCTAGCCAGCTGCTGAATAAGCAGAATGTGTAGAAAAGAAGGTAACAAGCCATGAGCCATGTGGCAAAGCATAAAAAGAAATATGGATTAACTTAAATGTAAGAATTAGCTAGTAACAAGCCTGAGCTATTGGTTGAGCATTTATAAATGATATTAAGTCTCAATGTGGTAATTTGGAAGCAGCTACCAGGATGGGGAACAGGTGATCAGGACAGGAAAACTTCCTACTACAATCCTCTAAGCTTCTGATTTTAAATGTGCAAAGGTTTCACACCACTGACCTGCTCTTAATAACGCCCTCTCTCCTTAATGGATCAAGACAACTTTTTACTGGAATAGAATTGGCATGATCAAAAACAAGAGAACCAGAAGGAGTAAATTTTCATAGCAGAGCAGAAAGTACTCATAAATATCTTAGATGTAAAACCATTAACACTTCCAGGAGACTTGTTATTAACACAATAATATTTATAGCATGTGGGCTTATTTAACAAGTATCCTCCAAATAATTCAAAATAAAAGGAATTTGGTGAAGAGAGTTGGTCAGATAAACTGATTCTCTAAATAAATAATTAATATTGGTGAAAAAATAAAACAAACAACTTCCTAAGCTCTTCAAATACTTTCTAGGCATTAAGTAAATATTTGGTGAAAGAATTACCTAGCAAGATATGTGTGGCCTATTAGCCAGAATATCCATCAGTGGGTTGCATATTCTAGACTATGCTGCAATTTTCCCTAAAACATCAAAGGGATTTATTGTAGAGATTTTATTATTGTTGTTGTTTTACCAAAGATTTTTTGATGGATTGCCTATCTGACCTTTTTCTCACATCACTACACTCATTGGTTAACAAGGTCTGAACTAGACATTTATGTTTAGAATTCCCAATGCAAATTACCATAGCTAGACTTTGGTGTCTTTTGAAATGTCTTTATTTTTTGTTGTTACTGATTTAAAGAGTTATCTAGAGTTATAATTTCCATGAACAATAACTTGTGTCCATCTGAGAAGACACTGTATGGGAATAAAAGTTTGAGAGAAATTAAATAATCTAATGTTATTAATTTCATAATTGCTTGACTGATAATAAAATGCAAATGAACAATTCACATGCTCATAAGTAGTATTATACTGGTTAAGAAATCAGGATGATGATATTTTTTTCTAAGTTGATAGTGAAAATTAGCAGCTCTTAAAAAAATCAAGGTTCATATTATAATATACAGTGTTAAGAAATGAGGATTGCATGTGCACATATGTGGTGGTATTGTGTTCCCCAAAATATTGTGCACCCTAATAAATTTATCTGGGGTAGGAGAACAGACAGCCACTAGATAGAGAGGCTAGAAAATGGTGGCACTCATGCCTTTAATCCTAGCATTCCAGAGACAGAAATTCCTCTGGATCTCTGTGAGTTCAAGGCCACATTGGAAACAGCCAGGCATGGTGACACACGCCTTTAATCCCAAGAAGTGAGCCTTTAATCCCAGGGAGTGATGGCAGAAATGCAAAATATATAAGGCGTGAAGACCAGGAACTAGAAGCATTTGGCTGGTTAAGCGTTCAGGCTTCGAGCAGCAGTTCAGCTGAGAGCCATTCAGATGAGGACACAGAGGCCACAGTCTGAGGAAACAAGACCAGCTGAGAAGTTGGCCAGGTGAGGCTTTGGCTTGTTCTGTCTCTCTGATCTTCCAGTTCACCCCAATACCTGGCTCCAGGTTTGATTTTATTAATAAGAACTTTTAAGATTCATGCTACACATATATTTTCTTATTTATGCATTTTTCTTTTAATGAACATAATCTTCTAACACTCGGTGCTAAAATTTGTGATATGATTATATGATTATAAAATTATTTTAAAAATAACGAAGTATAACTTTCAAACATTAAATAAACTACACTTGAAGGTTTGATTATTAGAGATTTGTTTAAATGTGGAGCTTGGCCCCATCACTTCTTGCTCAATTTGAGTAATTACATTTAGACCTTGTGGATTATAGAAGTATCTATAAAAATGTTAAAATATTATTTAATCCAAATCTTCTGGGAAGTCTTGAAAGAGATACTATATGGAAAGAATATTCTAACACAAAGTAACACTCAGTAAGTAAGATGGTAAAACATAGAAAAAAAAACTAGCCGGGCGATGGTGGTGCACGCCTTTAATCCCAGCACTCGGGAGGCAGAGCCAGGCGGATCTCTGTGAGTTCGAGGCCAGCCTGGGCTACCAAGTGAGTTCCAGGAAAGGCGCAAAACTACACAGAGAAACCCTGTCTCGTAAAACCAAAAAAAAAAAAAAAACTTTTCTTGGATCCCAGAGTTCATTTTAACAAGAGTTTTGCTATAATTTGCAGGTTACATACTGAGGTGAGATTTCTCACTATATGAATTTGAAGTCCTGAAGGTTTCAAATGATCTACTTGTTAAATGTAATTACTTTCTCTATGTTCATTCTCCCTAGCCACTCTGGCTTCCAATTTTCTTTCTCAGTTTCTGAATAGTGGTAATGTCCAATGCTTAGGCAACTTAGGCAGATCACCATTGAATCCCAGCTCTGCTGCACAGGATGCTCAGGAAAGTCTCCAACCACTGAGTCTCCAGAATTACGGGAGAGGTCTCTTGGTGGCTGGGATTTAGGAAGATCCACTTTGGCTTTCAGATTGAAAAAAGAAAGAAAGAAAGAAAAAGAAAAGAAAAGGTTCTCATTAAATATTCCCTTTCTTTTCCATGAACAAATGAAAATTTCACTGAGCCTATGGTAGTTTTCTTTTAAGTTTTCTTGTTATCTTCTTTGCTGCTTTCTTTCTTTTTTGAAAGATCTTCATCTTCTTGCACGTGCTACTCTTTTACAAACCCCAGACAAATGCAGATATTCCTAATATTAATTCCTGGATGACCTATTTCAGTCATGAATATAGATAGAACAGGAACAGACAAGCAGAAACTAACTTGATGATACCATTGGTTACATGTGCATGTTAGTTTTCTCTATAGTATAATAAATGCTATTTGGAATATGATTGTTTGCATGTCAATGTATTTCCAAGGCTGAGATTTTGCCTCATCTGTAGGTACTAAGAAAGAAACTATTGCTTGTTCACTGTAGGTAGGTGAACCTGAAACCTATTTCATTTCACAATGCATCCTACATTTCAAAAGAGAAATAAGAAACTGGCCATAGCAGAGAGAATTTCTACATCTTAGTCCATGCTTTTGTAAGACATTATTAAAGCAGTAACTAGTAATAACTGAGCATGTGAAAAATATATTTACTAAGTTATAATTTATATGACATGATGTCTGTTTCAGATTAGTATGGGAGAACAGTAACTCTATTTTTGACACTTGCCCTGCATAAAAATGCATCTATTATTTCAGGTCTTTCAATAAAGAAGGTATCAAGATAGGGCTAAATTTAAGAGACACCTCTTAGGATTATCACCATGAAAGATAAATGGGAGATGCTGTGGAAAGGATGAATAATTTTTTAAAAAATTAAGATGGAATGGGTGATTGGTTCATCAGTTATTTGACTAAAAGCTTTCTTATAATGTGGAAAGCATTGAGGCAGCTTGCAGGGTATATTTGAAGCAAGGATGAGCCTTTGTAGATTTCCCAGAGAGAGATGGGCGTATGCAGTGAATGATAAAGCAATCCAAGTTTTAGTGTCTACAGAGCAACAGTTTCCTAAGATAAGAAAACAGTAAGAGATGTGGACCAAGTGGTAGAGAGGTCAGCTGTAATGGTTTGTGAGAAGAGCTTCAAAAATACATGATAGGAAGTTATTTCTGCAGGTTCAAAAATTCCTGGAGAACTGTAGAACATGCTTTCCTGACAAAAACTCTATTACGAAAGAGTTTAACAATTGTGTGAAATGGATTAGAAAAGGGAGCTGACAGACATACTACTATGTCCTCACTGTAACCTAATCTTTCATACATCATGTAAAAATATGCTTCTTTTTGCAGTCAACTCTGAAGTTGTGGCTAGGTGACAGTTTAATGCTTTTTGGCAGCTGTTCCCATAAACTAGCCACTAAGTCACATTGACATGGGTGATCTCAGTCCCCATAGTTGTGTTATGTTGACAAAGGGGTTTGGAAATGTTAAAAGAGATCCAAGTTTAAAGAGAATATTAAGATTCAACTGTTAACTGCAGATGCTGGAGGAGTCCAGGCTGAGAAGAGCTAGAAACTAGGGTATAAAATAACTTATTCTTCCTGAGTGGAGTCTCTAGTATGTATAGATAATGCAAATGACCTAGAAAATTACATCGCCTGATTGTTACAGAAGAGGGAATTGAAAATTTGATCTTTATTCTCAAGTAATTGACAGTTAAAGTATTAGGCATAAGTGGGTGTGGAAAGGACCCAGTAGGGTTGACAGTAGTTGAGGAATAAATGCCTGAAAATCATCTGAGGGAGCCATCCCAGATAATGGAAAATACATTAATGACAGAGAAGGAAGTGAGGTAAGGGGGAGTTAGTGTTATGAAAACTATGCCTGGCAAATAGATTTAAAATCAAATAAAAAATTAAATAATTAAGTGATTGGCTATAATAAGAATTTTTCTTTATGAAATGGAAAACTGAAATGAAGAACTTTTGCTCTAGACAACTTCCTAACAGTGGTTTCTGGCAAAGCTGAGATTTAAGGTGGATCTTAGATACTACCTGGCTGTTATACCAATCTGGTGGGGCTGCTGGCCTTCTGTGCAAAGGAGACATTATCCCACTTAAGCAGAGGAGGGAGATCAAGGTGAGCAGCTTTGTCTAGAAGGATAGCAATGAAGGACTCACACCTTCAAAAACCAAGTGACTTCACAAAAGAGAAGAGAGATGGTTGTGCTGTTTGTCATGTTTGCCTTGAAGCATAGAACTGTGTGATGGGGGAGGAGGAGGAGGAGAAGAGACAGAGATAAGAGAGAGAGAGAGACAGAGAGACACGAGAGAGACAGAGAGACAGAGAGCCAGAAAGACAGAGAGAGAGGAGTGGGAGGACTTCATTTACTTCATTTACAACCCACTGCGGCTGGGAGCCTGGGGGCGATAGAAGCTTACCTGTGTTTATTCTGAACTGAACTGGAGGTTAGGCTTCTATCAAATCACAATGTTGCACCTGCTATTTTTAGAACTCATTAGTTTTGTTTCTTCAAGATTTTACTGTGGCGTAGCCTGTCACAAAAACTCAACCTCATAAAGGTCAAACCTATTAAAACGCAAAGTCTCTGAGAGATTCCCTCTTTCTCTTATGTGCTACACCTTCCTTTTGAATTGTTAATTGGAATCCATCTTCAACCTCCCAGGCCCTGTTGTACTTGCAGACAAACTCATTTTAACAGAATTGGTTGTCAGACCTGCTTGCTTCATTAGGCCAAGTCTTCCCTTTCTACCCTTCTGATGGAAAACAGCAGGGTATTTAGATCCACTGACATTGAGACAAGCAGACACAGTCCCTTCCTAGCTCTCTGTTAATGTTAAACATTCCTTTGAGCTCATTCAAGTGCTTGGCTTAATCATGATGTTGTCTCTCATCAGATTTCATCAACTTGAAAACCTGGCTTTGAAAGGCAAAAGTATTACGTTTCTCTGAGCAAGTTCACATCTTCTCTGGCGAGGATCACACACATCTGCTCTCTGTGGGGTTAATTCTCTTTGCCAGCCATGATTCTCAGGGTTGAACAAATCTAGGGCAGGCAACTGTTTGGGGACTGAGTTCCTGCAGTAGATCCCAGTGGAGCAGATCAAAGAAGCCCTTGGTGAGAAGAGCCCAAACTGAAACTTTGAGAAATAGGTAAATCTAACAGCAGGCCAGTTTTATCCTGAAAACTGGAGGTTCAGAGTACCCGGTGGGAAAGGACCCAGGTGACCGCAGTCAGCCGAAGAAAGATCCTTTCGCTTTAGTCCTTTCAAGTCAAATAACCTGCTTCAGCCACTACCCTTTCTACTGTTTTCTTCCCTTATTTATATTTTGCAAAACACAGGTTCTTCTGCCACAGACATTCTGTTCCTTTATTGGATGCTGAAGGGACCCATGCAGTACCTATGAGATGCTCTCTTTTAGACCCCTGATAAGACACAGACCTGACCCTAACACCAGTCTCCAACAGAAAGAGATCCTTTATTAAGCAAGACAGAAGACAGGGTGACTGAATCTGAATCTGGCCGAAACAGCAGCAGGTGGTTCCGCAGGAGAGGTTTTTAAGGAGAAAAAGGGGAATCCATGCTGGTGAGGTGTTAAGTCCTGATTGAACAGGTTAGTCAGTGTAGCCAAATAAGGGATTTTGATAGCTGAACCTTGGTGGTCAGCGTCAGGAATGAGTCAGGCATGGGAAGTAACCAAATAAGGAGTCTATCGATTTAGCAAAAGAGAAGGTCAGAAGGACAGGACCCACTGAGAAACCTGCCTGACTCCATTTTGAAGGCCGAAGCCATTATGGAGTATCATTAGAAATAAGTTTCCATTTACTGTAAGAGCTGATTTGCTGTTCTTAAAGTCGGTTTCTTGGAGCCTGACCTGCCCCAATCCATGACCTTGACTTGTTTTTGAGTATTCCCTGACTCTCCCTAATAATCCTCCCTAGTCACACGGTGTTTGTTGTTGTTGTTTGTTTGTTTGCTTGTGTTTGAGATTTTCTTACTACCCCATTGTCTTTCCTGTAAATCTGCTTTGTAACTACTTGTGACTTAAAAGAGGCCCAAGAAATGGATTAACCCACCAGTGCCATGTTTGCCATGGTTGGGCCTATTAGAGCCCTTCAGAAGCAACCTCTGAACTGCAAGTAAGGCAATTGGGACTTTAAACTAAGTTTGTTACAGTTTTGTTTTTGGATGTTTGGAATGTTTTCTAGACTTTACTTTCTGCAACTACAAAATTGAGTTATTAATGGAAATTAATAGAACTTTTCCTGTAGGTTAATTGTTAATCCTTCCCTTCTAGAATAAGACCACTACCATAATTTAACCAAATTTTAAGCAAGCCTTAAATACTGGCCATTTGGATGGGCTCTGGTGAGGTCCATCTCTTGAGTTTCAAAAAAATGTCCTTGAATCAAGTTTTGCACAACTTAAGTATTTCCCATCAAGCCCAATAAGGGGCAAGCATACATACTAATGTTATTTCCTGCCTGTGAACCTCCTGCCCACATGTGATCGAGCATCCAGGGCAGATGGTCAGACAAACATGTTTGGGGGAGTGAAAACATGTGGCTTGTTGTCTCCCATAAACAAGTCTCCAGCATTTTAAGAACTACCTGTCCTTGAGCAAGAGGCTTGCAGATCAGAGGCATTTTTGTTTCATAGATCTCTAATCTACAGTAATTAAAACTTAAAATGTAACTTTGGCTCTTACATAATATTAAAGGAGGTGGCATTCTGAATCTTTTAATGTATTATCTTAAAATATTAAGTATGGCCAGGAATGTTGGCATGTGCCTTTAATCTCAGCACTTAGGAAGTAGAGGTAGGTGGACCTCTGTGGCTTAAAGGCCAGCCTGCTCTATAGAGTGAGTTCCAGGACATCCAGAGCTACACAGAAAAACTCTATCTTGAAAAACCAAAACCAAAACAAAACCAAAAAACAAAACAAAACAAAAGGTTGTGTTGATCAAAAGATTTAAATCACATAAAAGGTAGGATTTGAATTTAAACTCACTTATATTTCTTCCCTGTTAAAAATGTGTTAAGTTTCAAACCCTGGACAAATGGCTCAGGTGCCTACTGAACACATCAAAGTGGACCTGACACCAAACTCTCCTTCTCAGGGGCTAGGCTGCCCTTCCCCTAGAGGCTCTTCCCTCTATCATCTAAACATTTTGGTTACTTGCCCTTTTTTGTACTTTTGGCTTCCTGGCTGCTGGACCTGGTTCCCTTTCTCCCCTCTCCCTTCCCCTCCCTCCCTCCCTCCCCTCCCTCCCTCCCTCCCTCCCTCCCTCCCTCCCTCCCTCCCTCCCTCCCTATATGGACCAGCTAAGCCTAGTTATATCCACACTGGACTCTCCCAGATGTCCTTGCCTCTACTTACTTTTTCCTTTTATCTACAATAAACTTTCTCCTCCACCATACCTAGGAATAGTCACAATGATGACTGGTAAACAGATGTAGTTGGTTGTTATGACTACTACAACTGTGCTCAAAAAGGAAGGAGGGGAGGAGAAGGAAGAAGCAAAGAATAAAAGTGGTAGTTCCCGGGGAATTTGCTGTTAATCAGGTTGCTTTCCCTGTATTACTTCAGTCAATATAAGGTAGGGAAAACTCGTTTAAATGATAAATACCATTCAGGAACTATGATGTGGGCTAAATGAATAGTAAATGTTTGTGTTAAGATTTAGATTGAGGGAGAGATTACACAAGGCTAATGTGAACAGGCTAACTTCCCGAAGAAGAGATTTGAATCAGACATGGAAGTGTGGCTCAGAAGGATCAATAAGAAGGATGGAAAAGAAAAGAAGGTTTACTCTAAGCAGTACTTGAGCAGACACAAACACTTCTGGAGATGGGAGCTAAGGAGATTTAGCTGTTGGATGATGCAGACAACAGTGTGCATGGATTAATAGTGGCACAGGTCCTGTAGAAGGCTGCCAGGGCCAGCAAAGCTGGAGATGAGACTTTTGCATGAACAACATCAAACTAATGAAAGGCTCTTGGGGGACCGACCATATTAATGTCATACATTTGACCAAAACTGTTGTGCTCCTTGGTCCAACATTTATTAATCTGCTGTAGAATGATCCTTCTGTATGCTATAAATATGTATTATTCTTGTGGATTAATAATAAAGCTGTTTGGCCAGTAGCAAGGCAGGATAAGGTTGGGCAGGACAATCAAACTGAGGACTGGGATGAAGGAGGGAGGAGTGAAGGAAAATTCAAGCCAGTTGCCTAAGAAGCAAGATGCCCAAGGACTGGAAAAGTCACATCCATGTGACAATACATAGATTAATAGAAATGGGTTAATTTAAATGGATTAACTTAAGAGTTAGTTAGCAATAAACTTGAGTTATCAGCCAAACATTTGTAATTAATGTAAGTCTCTGTGTATTAATTTGGGAAGTGACTGCCAGGTATTTGGGAACAGGCAGTCAGGGCAGAAAATTATGCCTCCATTATATTAATTTTATGATATTTTACGTCAGTAGAATCCATCTTGCCATCTTTTCTATAGTCAAAGCAGAAAAGGCTTCGAGATCCCTTAGAAAATGTGAGAATCAACAATAACCTTGTAAATGAGAGAACTCCTAGTACAGCAAAAAAATGAGTAAATCAAAATCAAATATTTGTATAATTACTAGAAAATAATTTATATGCTGTGTTTCATATTGTTGAGGAGAGTGTATAGTCTCTGCTCAGCACTTATGATGCTGTTTTTATTGCATGAATGAACCTGTTTTATTGACACCGAGGCAGTGGAGCGAATCTGTGGGCTGTAAAATCTCTGCTAGGTGTTTGTACAGTTGCCTTTGTTAACATCGTGGGCAATCAGTAAAAGGAGTCCTACATATTGCTTGATTATATAAAAACCAAACACCCCCCTAAACCTGTGCCCTCCCTTGCTTTCTATTGTTCTCTACCACTTTTCTCCAGCTCTATTTAACAAATGAAATAATCATAGGGTGGTTTCAGAAGTCTGTTGAGTGTGGCTGAGAGTACAATCAGCGGTGTAGTGAGAGATCACAAGCATCTTTCCTCAGCAGCCTCTTTTTTCAGAGACTAGCCACTTAGCTCCAGAAATACTGCTATGGTTTAGGACTTGTACATGAACTCACTGGTGACAAGATGGTCACAGATGCTCTTTGCTTCTCTATAAAACGAGCTACTTGGACTACTTACTTTCAAAAAAAAGCTGAGCTAAAAATAAGAGGTTGTCATTTTTATACTTACGCTCACAGCTATAAAAACAGCTCCAGTTAATTGAGGAAAACTGTTTTAGGTCACTATATTGTCATGTGGAAGGAAATACATTTATTGAGTAATACATGGGAATATGATATTAGGTGTTTAACCAGAGTAATAGGTTGCTGACTGAGTGCAAGTATACACATGCTGTGGATACTTCAAAGAATATTGATTTCTGTTTGTTTTTTTCTGTATTTTATTAAGGTAGGAATCACATTATGTAGCTTAGGCTGGTCTCAAAACCACTATTTGGCCTGGGCTGGCTTCAAACTTATGATCTTCCTGTTTTTACCCACCAATGCCGGGATTAAAGACATGTACAATGGGTCATCATGGGGTCACTGACTCCTTTCAAAATTCACCCCTATGATAATGCTTTAATTTCTTTCCATTTTTAATTCTAAGAGGCTTACATTGAGAGAATAGAATGAAAAAGATAGACTCAGACACACATTGCAACTCAACCGTGAAACAGCAGTAATAAATCATTATAAATATACATTCAATGGTGAAGCCACAGTATTAAATCATTATAAATATACATACAATGGAATCCTAGTAACCATGAAATTCTGCCATTTGCAACAGCATGGGAGGAACTGGAGATCTTTACATTAAGTAAAAGGAGCCATGCACAGGGAGAGAGGTACACGTCCCTTTATTGATGTATAGCATATAAAATTGTTGCTTTTCTAGAAGTTGGGAGTACCTAAGTCTAGGGTGAGTGAGAGGAAAAGATGTTTGAGATAATACAGTTAATCTGATTTAAACATTACAGATGTATTCAAACATCACAATTAACCCATTATTATGTATAATTCCTTATAATTTCTATGCAGTGAAAAAAGTTAAATAAGAGGAAGACAAAATGGCTTATCAACAAGTCGAAGAGATAAACCATTTATTAATAATAAATACTACTTACATTTAATAAAAACCTAATAGCTTTTAATTAATTTTCTAAGATTTTATAATATTACCATCCCAGTGATAAGGAGGGCAAGAGAAATATTATCTTCATTTTCCAGGGAATACTGTTAAAAGCTTGAAAATATGGACATCCTTTTATTCTGTTGTCCTTTTTTTCCCCTCAGGAGTCCTATGCTATCATGCTGCACTTTTGGACACACACATATACGTAAACACATGTGCACACATGTATACACATGCACATGTGACATCTATGTGGACAATGTGAACAGAGAGAGAGAGAGAGAGAGAGAGAGAAAGAGAGAGAGAGAGAGAGAGAGAGAGAGAGAGAGAGAGAGAGAGAGAGAGAAGAACCTATTTTTTTTCTAACATGAAATTGTCTCTCCCTTCTTTACCCACAGCCATCAGTTCATCTAGGAGTGATGTATTTCTGAGCAAATGGGATGGTATTTTCCTACTATTGCAACAGAAACAGACAGGGAGCTCTCCTGACTGCTCTGTCTCTGGTCCTTGTTGCAGGTTTGCTTTATTTAACTTGCTTTCTAGAGAGAATAACTTTAAATTCCTTTCATGTTCTCAGTTACTTACAAACTCTGTGTCTGTTCCTAAATTAGCTGGTTATTCTGTGAGCAAGGGACACCAATGACTTTGAAGTTGTGGTTTTGTTTCCTTGTGTGTGGCTGGTAACACTGCAGTGGTGGTTGTTATAGTAACCAGCTGTCTTCAGCAGAGGAAGGGACATGAGAGTTTCACAATGCTTAATACATATTAGAAATAAATAAACTTCCTAGATTTCATGTTTCACCAGGAGATGATTGTAGGGAAATTTCTAGGTTTTAGTTTCTAGTTTTAAGTAAAAGGGGAATTTCACTGCTAATACTGTCAGTCTCTCTGAATTAACACGGATAAATTCAGTCTTCATCAGACATTTAAATTGATTTATGTAGTTATTCATCTAATGAATGCCCCCATTACCAAATAATGAGCTCATTGTGGTCAGTTTTGTGTGTTGCTGCCACTCACAGACTGAGTTCGATTTACAAATGACTGAGTTCTCTACTGGTGCTTCCTAATTTATTTCTCAAGCTTTCCTCTCCATGCTGAAAACAGAACCAGATTTGTGCATGCATATCATGCTTTCTACTACTCACGTACATCTGTTTCACTTATTTTTCTTTTCTGTTAGTTTGAAAGTCTTTTATTTCCTTTTTAATCTCAGTTTCAGTTTAATCTAATGTACAATTAGATTACTATGCCCTACTTAAATCATCGTTTATTCACACAGAAAATAAACATTCCAAATGCATATATTGGATCATAGAATAAAGAACATAATTTTTATGTATAATTTGAAACATTTTTAAAATTTTAATATAACTGCATCATTTCCCTTCTTCCTTTTTTTTTTCCCTTTTAGACCCTCCTATGAAACCTTGTCCCTTCTCTCTTCAGAGGAACATGACATTTTCTGTGAGATTGTGTCTCCTAGAAATGTCAGAGAGGCTACACCCATGATGTCTCATTAGCATGGCTGCCAAAACAGAACTTGAACAATGACACCACCACTATGCTACCATGGAAAGGGGAAAGCTCGTGAGGTCTCAACCCTGGACAAAGAATTATAGGTAGCTACGGAATGCTGAGAGCAGGAAAATCATTTTTTTATTCACTTGAAAACGCACAGTATAATTTCTATGTTTAGAGACTTCACTTATTAAAATAAGATTTCAATTTTTTCCCCATAATTAATAGAAGAGTCTACTGAACAAGTGCTTTCTAACTTATGCACTAATTTCCACTTATATGAGTCTATTTTACACTTCATTCTTCTTCATTGATAGATTTGTTAATTCCTGGAGCAATTCCAATACACATAAACATAAATACATACATAATTTACAGATTACCCTGTTACATATTTGCAACAGCATACCCTTCCATGTAGAAATATTTCTGTTTTTGCAGATTTTTTTTCATTTCTATAGGAGAATTTACATCATCTCCTAAAAAGTTTTAGAATAGTTTAGGTTATAGTAACTTTTCAACATATTTTAAATTTTGTTCCCACTGAGATAGCAATAGCCCACAAATAATTTTAAACATAAGGTTATATTTTCCTTAATATTTCCTCATGGCATATATTATATAAAATAATAGTTTAGATTTTGTTTGTTGACCCTTTGCCCGAATAACTTACTTCTTTTTTTTATATTTATTTTATTATATTATATTAATACTCTTCAGTGGGATTAGTTCATTTACTTATAATTTAAATGATATCAGTATTATTTTCTAGATAACATATTTTATCAGGTTAGGTAAATTTCTGTGTCTGATGTTTAAAATACTTAGAAGCACTTGGTTTATATTAAGTGTTGAATTATACAAACTTCTCATGGAGAGAAACCTGAACTCATTGAAAAGTAATTTAAAAATTTTATCCTTAATAGTGAAGTGTGACCCTCCATGCTAACCCTCCCATAAATAAGAATATAAAGTAAGAAATATAAAATATAAAATAAGAACTATAATCTCTACAAAAGTACAGAATAATTTGAAGACACTGAACAGCAAACTCCCAAGAATTAGTGTTTTGATTCCTAGAAAGATAGCTAAGACATCTTAGTGAGGTCTCTATTTGTTTTTTATGTTATTCTCCAGTTTCTAAGAGGAGAAACTCAAAAATAGGCGTTAAGAACAATGAACTTTGCTTAATACCTAAATATACAGATAGGAAAGATGCCAAGGAGCTTGGGGACCAGGAGCAGTGAAGGAAGAAACTGCTAGGAATATGTGCACTTTCTGAATAATGAAAGGGGCGGATATTTTTGGATACTTTTCCAGGCAAGTGAAAAGTTCATAACCACTATGTATTTTCATTAGAAACCAGATGAATTATTGCAGTAAACCCATATACTACAACTAAGGGATTTGCCATGGATGAAGGGAAATACTGAAACAGAAAAATCACCAGTGAATTTTTTTTAAAAAATGAAGTTTCCATGATATCCAGATGATTTACTCACTTTAGTTAATAGGGCCATGATTAACATTTTTCAGAAGTAGACAATAATGTTTGGTTATAATACTAATAATGGGAAACCACAAAAGATGAAGTAAAACAAAAATACATGTCTTAATGTTCAAGTGGCATATATAAAGTATATATAAAACAGCTAAGATGACTCCTAATTATAATAATCAAATAGGAACATAAAGGACAAGAGTAAAGAAAGTGAGAGTTGAGGAAACATTAGGAGAGAAACAAAAATTGTACTTGAAGAAATGTGGAGAATTCCTGTGAACACACAGATCGCTCTGGGCAGGGCAACACAGAGTGTAACTGCAGACCTTTTGTCTCTCCCTCTGTTCCTCCAAGTCAAATCCCCCAGTCTCATCACTGGTTCTGCAGAAGAACACTTGCTGCTGCAATGTTCCTCCACCCCACTCCCATCTCCAGGGGATCCTACAGACCTTCCCCTCCAAACTACCTTCCACAAACATGTTATTAAAATGTCTTTGTTGCCGGGCGGTGGCGCACGCCTTTAATCCCAGCACTCGGGAGGCAGAGCCAGGCGGATCTCTGTGAGTTTGAGGCCAGCCTGGTCTCCAAAGTGAGTTCCAGGAAAGGCGCAAAGCTACACAGAGAAACCCTGTCTCGAAAAACCAAAAAAAAAAAATGTCTTTGTTAATGTGTCAATAAATAGTTACAGAAAGGGCTAAAACTTAGGACCACAGTTAAACACAAGACTAAAATGTTCCATCTTATGATATAGTAATACAAGGGTGACCTGAGTTGTCTGACAAATAACTTGGAACCACTGGCTTAGAAAAATGTTTCTATTTACTTAAGGTCTATTCAAGCTATCAGAGATCAATTAAAGACATATGTCTAATCTTATTTTTGCCAGTATTGCTAAGTTGAAGCTATTTTGGTACACTGAGTCATATAGGGAACTATTATGTTCTATAATGGTACACTATATAAGGGTCAGGAAAGTTCCCAGTCCTATATGGACTATGTTATAAATCTTATCTTGATACTGAAAGAGCTTCAATTTAGAAATTGTTAATTTTATTATAAACTGTTAAAGATGACTGATTAAGCCTTGAGATGTTCAAAACTATACTTAATAGACAAACTTCCTCTCAAACTTAAAGAGATTTGCTATTTAATATATTTAAACTTATATGATGAATAGGCTCCCAGATCCTAGCAGTGACCCCAAAGGTCTCCAAGAAGGCAATGAACACAGTGATGGATGACTCCACCTGGACTGTGGTAACGATAACCACTGGGCAAGACTGCCCTGAAACCTCACCTGCATCTAAGGCTCAGTCCAAACTGTGAACCAGCAGGACACTGGAAAGTGGAATGCCCCATTTTGCCTAGACAAAGTAAGGTTAATCCCTCCCTTGCTCCTCCACAGGAAAAGTCTCTGATCTTTTGGGCCTGGTAACCAAGACTGCTGCCCTGGTACCTCTGCCTCCAACTCCATGGGGACCACAATAGCCTGGGATGACTGTCAAGTTAAAGGACTATGGACTAGTCTTTGTCATTTTGGTTCATCCTTCTCAAGTCTCTGATCACACTGACAGCTAGGCTAACCGTAGCCTTTTCAGCTAGGCAGCAGTAGACCATCAGCTCCTTGCCCCAAGATTTCAACTGCATTATTAGTTCATTCATGAGTACATTAGTTAAAGCTACTAGGTCTCTTGTTAAAAAAAGACAGGTTTGCCTTGTCCACAGGCTTCATATTAAAGGATAAATAAGCTTTAGGTGTAACTTTTCACTAAAAGAACATGCTTTACAATGACTGTTCTCTATAATTATGACATGTCTCTGATAAATCATTAAAGTCCATGCAAGGCCAAAGTTCTGATGTCTAAGAAAATATTCTAAGGTATATAATGGTCTGTGGATAGAAAAACAAATAAGTTCTAAGGGTCTCAAAAACTGTTTAAGATATATAAATACAAACTGGAAGTATATATTGTTATACTGAGATTTCAAGGGTTCAAATTTTTAACATGGACAAATAAAGTTCTGATCAACTATAGAATGCAGGCTACTTACTATTCAGTCATAAGCTCAGGTTTTAAATTTCCTTTGGTTGTCTTCTAAGTATAGACTTATAGATGCTTTTCATTGGGATAAAACATATATCAGGCTCTCTAGACATAGGAAAAAAAAGTTCATTCTTTTTAACCTAAAGCCATAGCTTTTGCTATGACTCCAAGGTATAAATCTTTTCCAGCCATTACACATACCTGATGACTGTTTTTCTGTACAATGTGCATTTCAGTACCACGGTAATGTTAGTAGAGTTAGAACTTTTATCTCTTTTGGTAAACTAAAATTCATGTAAGCTTCAAGGAATTAAGTTCATAATGCTTGGATTCATCTGTCAACAAGTCAAATGAGAAAGTTCCAAATGTAAGGTTTTTCTATAAAGTTCCTGAATTTTAACTTCTGTCCCTAGTTTCTATTTGTCTCAGTAGATTTCCACTTGGCTGACAGACACTATCCTTGGAGCACTGGCAAACTGCAAGCTGCTGAGCTCTAGACTTGCTGGAAGCTGATGTGAGCCAGTCCAAACAATGTGGTTGTTCCCTTTCCCTTCATCCGGATCAGCTAATCAGATGCTTCTGATAAATACCCCTGTTTCCAGCCTTTGACTATACTTTTTCCTTTCTGGGCCCTGACAACCTATGTCGTAGTTCAGCTGGAAGCACCTACAGAAGAGAATGCATCATCTCTGCCCCCACAGCAAGCTGAAAAAGGCCAAGTTAAAAGGAATCTCCTTGACATAGGGGACAAAATGGATACCTATAATGCCCATTTGATTTGCCAGGAAAAATGGACTCAGATTTCTCAACAGAGAGATTCATCAACTAAAATGGTTCTACAATTTGATAGGACACTTGGCCTGCTTTATGCAGAACAAAGAGATATTATCTGTCATAGGACCTTTGGACCTTCTGTTTCTGCTAATTACTATTGGCTCTTACATCACTGATATAATAACTAAATAATAATTCATATCTGGGTACCATTAAGCTGATGGTCATTGTATCAAAATGTAGACCAGTACCCATCATAGACTCAAGGATTTTACCCAGGATATAACTTCAGGGGGGAATATTAGACCCTAAGTTAACCTGTAAATTCCACCTGCCTATGGAACAGGTAACTTCCTGGGATTCTGGGAGATGTAGTTCTTAAAAATAACAACAAAGCCTCATGGAAAAGTATGGTGGACTATGGATTTTGTCCATGTACCTCCCAACAACACATGCCTTGGTGCCTCTTACCTGGAAAGTTTCCAGGTGATGATCCTGAGTGGATTCCACCTTGGCTAGTATTTAATATTTTAATAAAAGCTTGCTTTAATTTGAGAAAAAAAGAAATATCTGAACACACACACACACACACACACACACACACACAAACACACAAAGCAAAATGAAACAAAACAAAACAAAAATAGTGGAAGGAAAGGAATAAAACTGTTCAAGACCTGAAAGTGGATAGAGGTTCAATAAATAAAGCCAAAAACTAAAGGAAATCTGGAAATGAAAAGTTTAGGAACTCAGATAAGAACAACAGAAACAATTTCATCAAAACAATACAAGGAATGTAAGATACAAGTTTAGGCATTTAAGATACAGTAGAATAGATACATCAGTCAAAGAAAATGTTAAATCTGGGAGCCTTGTATAGACACTGATAATCATTGCAGCAGTTGTTCAAGATGGGAATAGATCTACTTCAAGAACCAGCTCTATTATTTTGGGGCATATACCCAAAGAATGCTTCATTCTACCACAGAGACACTTGCTCCGCAGTGTTCATTGCTGCTGTCCACATTATAGTCAGAAATTGGAAATAACCTATATGTCCCTCAACAGAAGAATGAATAAAAATAATGTTGTACATTTACACAATGGAGTATTGCTCATCCATTAAAAAACATGACACCATGAAGTTTGGAGGCAAAATGGATGGAAGTAGAAAAAGTCATCTTGAGTATGATACCCCAGACTAGAAAGACAAAAATGATATGTATTCACTTTAATGTAGATATGAGCTGTTAAGTCAATGATACCCAAGCTGCAATCCATAGAAACACAGAGGATAGGTACAGAGTAAGGAACTAGAGGGGGAAGATCTCATTAGAGAAGGGAAATAGAAAAGATATTAATTGATGAATGGGGGTGTCCTGAATGGAAGGATCAAGTAAGGATGAGAAAAGGAGAAGTGATTGTCAGATGGAATATAGGAGAGACAGCTAAAATTAAGGAGCATTTGAGTTGTAGTATGACAACTTAATACAGTAGAAACCTCCTAAAATATGTATGTGGATATATATATATATATATATATATATATATATATATATATATGAAAGCAATCTAAATTAAATCACCAAATAATTGGGAGGCAGACACAAATGGCTATCTCTTGTCTCTAATCAAAGTTTCCATTACATAGTTTGGATTACATCTCATTAGGTTGTTGGCCAAAAGAGCCCCACAGAAATTTCCAAATAACCCAGGTTTTTGCCAAGACTATAGGTTACCCTCCACAAGTTGATAGCAAAGTCCCATTGCTGAAGACAATACCCACATAACTCATTGAACATGGAGAGATCAGGCTGATGCCTACATAGAAGCTTCACCCCTGTATTCCAATAATGTCTGTGTTACAGGAAGATACTTTGCATGCTATCAAAGATAAATGCAAACACCAAGCCAGCCCTAAAACATTATCTACAACTGTGTATTACCTGCAAGATATGCTAAGGCATGGTGGCATGTAGCTTGCAGGAATAATCAAACAATGTCTGATTTGTTTAAGGTCCACTCTACCACAAGATGGAACCCATACTGAACACTGTTTGACTAATCAAGAAACTGAGACAAGATAGCCCAGGTATTTAGGACAAAACTAATTAATACTGGTTAAAAAAATAGAGTGATAAAATGACTACTGGTGATATTCTGCCGTACTCATAGACAAGTACATTGTTCAATCATTATCAGAGAAGCTTCTTCCTGAAGCAGATGGAAACATTATACAGAATGACAGTCAGACATTACTCAGAAAGTCTGAAAGTCAGAAAGTCAGAGAGACCTTGGATCACTCAGTCATAATTGAGATGTCTTCATCAAAACCTTCCCCTCTGAGCTCAGGGAATCCTGAGAGAGGGGAGGCAGAAAGAGTGTAAGAGTAAGAGGGAATGGAGGATACCAAGAGAACAAGAACTTCTAAATCAACATAAGCAAAGCTCATATGAACTCACAGAGACTGAGGCAGCAAGCATGGGGCCAACAAGGGTCTGTACCAGGTCCTCTGTGGGTCTATTTTAGCTTCTAGTTGAGTGTTTTTATTGGATTCCTCAGCATGTGAACAATAGGATCTCTTATTTTTCTACCCTGTCTTGAACTATTTTCCTTTTGGGTGGTCTATCTTGTCTGACTTCGGTGTAATAATTTTTGTTTTATCTTATTAAATTTTATTTTGTTAAATTTAAAAGAATAAATGAATGTAAACTTGAAAGAATGAAAGAAGTGGAAATTATACAGCTGATAGGACATTGACCAAGATGGAAAGTTCTTTGGATTAAATACTGAAGTTAGAAGAATAAAGGTTAAACAAATGTAGAAACATTATATTATAATTTATTCTATCTGAAGAACAGACAAGAAAAATGGGGTGGGCAATAGGCCTAAATGATGTGTGTTACAGGAAGGATAAATTTCAACATACACAGAATTTTAACTCTTTGTAGGGAGAGAAAATAGAGATTGAAAGATATTTGAAGAAAGAATGACCTAAAGTTTTCATATTTTCTGGAAATCATCAAGAATTTAAAGAACCTGTGATGGTAGATAGTAGTAAAATACAACTAATTGCTCAAATTTCACTTGAAAATCATATAAAAGGAAAAAGTTTTAAGAAACACCCAGGAAATCGTTTATTGTTTTTGTTGTTGTTTTAAAGAAACAACAGCATATGCTGGTGAGGATTGGGTAGAGTCTTTATACTCTTCTGGAGCCCAGGTCAGTGTGGTAACTATGAAAATCAATATGAAGATTCTCCAGAACACCAAAATACTAACATATGAGCTATCTATACATTTATGGGAATATACATAAAGAACTGAAGTCAGTGTACCATGGGCAATACACCTTCATGTCCATATTTATTGCAAGACTATTGACATTAGACAAACTATGGAACTAGAAAGGTGCTCATCAATACAGAAACAGATACATGAAATGTGGCATATATAAGCATCTCATTCAGCAATAAAGAAGAATGAAATTATGTCATTTGTGGGAAAAATATACAAATGGAGATAATTCTATTAAGCAAAATGAGCTATAGTCTGTATGGCAAATACTACATTTCCTCTTTATATGTGAATTTCATATGTGTATTTATATGACATTATATATATATATATATATATATATATATATATATGACATGAGACAGAAATTAGACATTATTTGAGGGCAAGAAAAAGACCAGCCAAAGGAGGGAGGAAGATAAGGGAAGTTAATGGAAAGTGAACATAAACAAATTACAATTAGTTATATTCACTTAACTCATTATTTTTACACTGAAAATTAAAAAAAAAAAAAAAAACCAAAAACCTGACAAAGACAGTTAGGGGCAAAAACGTCATGCATATAGTATTCCTTAGAAATGATGTTCCCCTGACAAAACAATGGTTGCTAGTCTAGTGTGTCACACCTTTCTAAAACTAAAAGAAAAAAGAAAAGAAAAACACACACTAAGCTTGAATTCTACAATTGATTAAAGTACTGTTTAAAGTGAATGATGGATTTGTTTTTAATAGTAATAGCATAAGAAGGAATTTCTACAAAACAAGTGTTTTTACAGATGTTTTCGGAGACAAAATGAAATGCCATCAGAGAATAAGCTGAATAATAGAACACTTGAAAGTACATGAATGTTAAGAAGTGATAAAGGAATTTTTAATTTACTTTACACTCATACATTAAACTCATATTATTTGTCTGAAGGAATAACGATGCAAACCATATATGTGGTAATGGATGCAGAAATTAAATATTTGAGGCAATGCAAATTGGGTATATATCATCATTTCATTCTCGTCTTAGAATTTTCCTGTAGAGTTACTTTTGAATGCACATAGTAGCTATTATAAGTATTTCATTTATGTTTAAAGACAGAGGAGAAGGAACAGACAAACTACTATGTATATTCTTTGAATAGATATGGTTGATATACAAAGCTACATAACATACCAGTTAAAATAACATAATGAAGTATTTTTAAAATCTATTGTGAAGAATGTCAATTATTTCCTCTTGAAAAAGTCCAACTAATTAAGAAAACATAAATATAGTGTGTACATTTAGAATCCAATATTCAAACTGTCCAAATTATGAAGGATAATCTATTAGAACAAAAATGAAATATACAGAAATTCACATTAATTACAGAGAGGTGCTACACTCTCAGGTAGAAAAATAGATACAAAGCCATGAATATGTGACTTGAACAGTATACACTAATCAATCAACTATTGCTAATTAACATTAATAGATTATCTTACACCTGAAAAATTGAAGATTAAGGACTTCTTGGTGTATGTGTATGGCTATCCAGAAGTCACGTGAGAAAGAGCAAATGGTTATAGTTAAGGTAACATTAGGAACATCAATACTATTTTTTTCCACTCCATCAGCTTCTGTTTAAGTCTCCTGGATCCACATGAACAACACCCTGACAAACTTCCTCTACCATTGAGCTGAACTCGTCACAGCTGCCAAATTCTTCTGACTCAAGCAATCCATAGCAAACCCAGTTACAAGCCCTCTTACAACAAATCTATATGAGCTGTACCAACAGGGATTTTATACAAGGGGTCCCCAACGACTGCCACTGGAACCACCATTAGTACCCCAACAGGAAACTGTGAAACTTTTGGCCCTAAGTGCAAGCTTTAAACGGTGCTTGAAGACCCCATGATCACCCATAATTATGAGCCAAATAGAGAAGCAGCAACCACAGCTGGATAGGGTTTGTGTTGGCTATGCCCAGGTCACAGAAGACATAGTACATAGAAGTGGAGTGGGATATCCACAAAAGAACAGGATGGATACAAATCAACAGAGACTTGAATAGGACACAGCAACCAGGTATACCAAAGAGATGAAACTGTCTTGTATTGTATTGTGTTGTGTTATGTTGTATTGTATTGTATTGTATTGTATTGTATTGTATTGTATTGTATTGTATCACACCCCCACCTCCAACGCTCCTCAATTTCATGTCTTTATTTTTCATAATGACCCAAGAGTGCTTGCCAATATTTCATGTTATAGGCAATATTGATTGTTCACAAGTTAGTACCCAGCATATACAGTACTATCCTGATGAACTGCTTATTTTCTCTTTTCTTTTTCGTTCTTTCTTTTATTTTTTTTTCCATCATGCTGAGGGAAACATGAGTGATGAGCAGTACTGATTATTCTTTTGTGACTATTTAAAGTACCGAAGTGAGAAATCTGCTGCTTGAAATAGAAAACAAATGAATGCAATCAATGTTCTCCTAGCAACAAACACTCAAGCCATTGTGTACTCCTGTAAACTGTGACAGTGTGGAAGTGGGATTCTGGGGTGTGTGCATTGATAGGAAGTGACAGCTACCCTTGTCATTTAGAAATGCCCTTCTATAGGTTGACCTTCCTCAGCTCTCTCTCATTTCTCTCTGAACCTGTTCCATGCTCTCCATGTCACTGTGTTTCACAGTTTGTAGTCCTATTCTCTAACTCTGATGATAATTCTCTTCAATAACATTCAGTCTCATTTGTCATGGATTTCAAATTCTGTTGGGAACAGAGAGAAGCCAGGAATTAGAATAAATAAATCCAATCTTAGCTAGACCAGCTGCTACTTCTGAGATCACTGGCAAACAAATTAGTAGACTGGAGCTTTAATAAGACTATGCTATTTTAAAAAAATAGGTATTAATTCACATAAAATGTAAAATTATATATATTTCTGGGATAAAACGATGTTTTGGCACATGTATACATTCTGTTATATGAAATTCAAGTTATACATAATAGTCTCCTGAAATATTTATCATTTCTTTATGACAAATTCATTTCTTCTAGCTTTTGAAATGTATGGCATGTCATTGTTAATCTATAGCATCAGCCATCAGTTGCAAACCAAAACATTATCTATTAAGATCAATCCATGTGAATGGGTAACAATTTATTAAGATATAATAATTGAGGCAATACACTCATGATTACAGAACAAATTAGACAGCAGAAGTCGTCCTCTGATCTGACTCGTAGCAAATCCATCTTGCAGGCAGGAGCAGGGAGAAGGGGCATGTGACCCTTCTCCAGCTCTTTATCAGAGGTCACATACAATGGCAGGAAGCACCGCCTCCTTTGGGCCATATAGCCCAGGGTCATGGGTGGAGCAAATACATTTCCCCTTTTTGTCTAAATAAGAAGGTTCTAATCTTAATGCAAAGTATATACAATAAAAAATAATTGTCAAGTATTGTCCAGGAAAAACAAAGTGTAATAACATAAACAAAAAGGAAACTACAAACAACAAGAATAACATCAAACAAGAGATAATACTAAAATCCAGAGAATTCTGGAATATAGGTAAATGGCTCATTACAGAGATCATTCCAAAAGATATCCTATCCTGAAGAACCTGAATCTAATACTTAACATGTTCTAGCTAAGATACAAGAAGATTGTAACTATAACTGTTAGTCTTCAATCCCATCAAAGACCTGAGAAGGAAAATAATAATACCTGAGAAATGGAAGAAGTATGCAAGGAACTTTTGGGAGTCTTGCGAGAGTAGACAGAGACAGCTGGCAGTCAGGATAGTCACCTAAAGTTTCTCAGCATTGTTGGTGCATTCAAATTGGCTATAGGCCTAGAGTATCGGACAGATCATTTTCAGAGGGCAGGTGTTTTGAAAGACTATCTTACCCTGTTTTGGCAAGGTTCAGTAGTTGCTTTTCCTTGTGTCCTGCTCATTCAGAAGGGACAGTATTCGTACTGTACTGTCAGCAGTCCAGGTGAGGGCAGTTCTTTGCCCAGCAGGCCATTATGCGGAGTGTCTCAGAAGCCCAACATTCTCTCAGGATCAGATTGGTGCTGCCAGGAGCAATCATGTCTCATATCAACAGAATTCTAAGTTATTTAAATGCCATATTCTCTAGGTCTATGAAGTGTTTGAAGGCTACCTGTCAATCTGACCTATATATCTGTAAATCTGGACAACCTAACTAACATAATTATAGAGATGACAAGCATAAGTGACTATAAATTTGTAAGTCTTATCTACCTAAATAACCTAAGGACTAAGGCTTCACATAAACAAGGTAAACAATCTGTAAGCAAATGTACTGTATAAGGACAATGACCTCAAAATTGTGACACTATACAAAATAGCTTAAACAGAGGTAGGAATGTATAGTGCAATATGCGATATGACAATAATCCTAAATATGTATCAGTATACAAAATATCCTAAACAGAGGTAGAACATACATACAGTATGACAAATTAATATTACATTTGTATCAATATACAAAATATTTCAAACAGGAGTAGGAATATGTGTACAATACAATAAACACAATTTTGTATTTGTATCAATATACAAATTGTCTTAAATAGAAATATAAAAATAGTTTACATTTGTATCAATATACAAGAATCCATATCAGTGCAAATTATCTAAGGCTGATATTTTACTGAATTAGTTCCTAATTGTAGCAATATTTCTTGATAAATCTTTCTGCTATCCATTTCTTCCCTCTACATTCCTCAGCATCCAATAACCACTACTCAATTCTCAGTGTTTACAAGTTCAATAGTTTTATATTTTGCATGAATGGTAACATAGGGCACTTGAAAGAATAGGTTGTTTAAATGTATATGTGTAAAAAGCAGTCTTTATTTTTGCAAAGGAATAACAAAAATCTATTACCTTTATTTAACTTATGTGTATTATATGAGGAATCAAATAATTCCCATTATTCTCTTATTTATTTTATTTACTAAATAATCAATTGAGATACCTGTTGCTGTATTGATTTCCAAACTAAAGACAGAACTAATAGCAAAACTACAGTAAAATAGGAAGAGTGAAGAAAATGGAATGAAATGAAACCTGAACTTTAACAGTAGGCTGTGTACACTCATGAGTATCTTATTGGCTAATGTACTACAAATAATAATTGCTTATGGATTCTGTAAAATCATTTTAAAAATGAATAATCCTATTGAGTTATATTCCAGGAATACTAGTATAAACAAAGCTGACTAATTTGAAGAAGTTACTTATGTTTCTTTTCCAAGTCCCATGAAAATTGCTGAAAAATGTGATTTTGAGATTAAATCCATGATAACACCCACAGGCTGGAAAGATGCCAGTGGCAAGCTAGAGCAGACAGGGAATCAGATAGCTACAGAGCAGATGCTGTAGAGTTGAGAGTGAAACCCATGGGCAGCATGAATTCTCCAACCTCAGAGAAGTGAAAATGAAAATCTCCCTGAAAGAGGAATGTCCCTAATAGAACCACAAATATCTCATTATCACAAATAGTGAAGGCCTTGGGTCAGAACTGTATTTGTTCAATCATTCTCAGATTCGAGAAGCATATACAATTCTCCAGATGAGGAGGATGTTATTGCCAAGGACACTTACGGAGCTGGCACTTGGGCAAACTATTAGATCAGTGAGAATCATGGGTACTCTATCTAATGGGAGGTAAATCATCTTTAGTGGAAGAAAGGTTCCTGGGAGACAAACGTTGTTCTTCCATGTACATGTATTGACTTTGCTCTTCTGAGACTCCACCTCTCTTCATACACAAGCAACAGTACGCTCAGGCTTGACTCTTCTCCACTTTGTTAGGTTAGGTCATATCCTATTTCCAGGGAAGACTTGAGAGTTCATCCTTGGAATACATTCTCATTTTTGTTTTCTGTCTACTATTTGTTTATTTGGAGCATTTCAAATACATGCGATTGACTTGATTGCCTCCTTTTGTCCATTTGTTTCTTATAATTAAACATGTAAATTCTATTGCTGGTCTTGTTTTGTGTTCCTGGTGCTTTCCCCTTTATAACTCTGAGCCTGGTGTCCCCAGGAAAATGAGGCCTGCAAACACCTGTGGAGTGAGTGCTAGCACCAGCCTGGGTTCACTTGTAGAGAAAATGCCTACAAAATTAACTCCACAGAAACTGTCATATTTTTGTTTGTGACTTTTGAATTTTCAGTCCATGATCATTTCTCCTTTCTCTGGGCCCATGATGAGCTACCATGACATGGCAAGGAGAACATGACAGAACAATACTGTTTACCTCCTGAATGCTGGGAAGCAAAGAGAACAGTAAAGGAACAGTGGTGGAGGTCTCTGTATCTTCTTTGGACCATGCTCCATCCAATCATGTCCCAGTAACGCCACTAGCTGACAGACCTCTAGAACACATTTCAGATCCCAACCATAATCATCCACTTCTAAACAAGCCGTATTGTTAGCTAAATTAAAATGTTGCATATGTAAAAATAATGAGATATTATTAGAAAGCATTACAATAATGTTCAAGAAATTAGTGAGAAATGAAACAAATCCCATCTCTAACTAAAGAAATATTATAACTTAACTTTTAAGGTGAACCAGTATTCTGCTGAGTTCACATTTTAGAAATATCTAGAATGTACAGACTATATAGGCAAGTTCGTATATTTAAAATAAAACATTTTGGGATATGATCATTTTACCTAAGAAGCTAAAGTAACAAATGAAATGAAATATCAGGAAGAAATAAATTTAGATTTATTATATAAAATAATAATATTTTATTATATATAAAATTATAATATATAATTTATAATATATAATTAATATATAATATATATATATTCATTTTAGAGAAAGGAACAATAAACTAACAAAATTCTGGAATTTGAGCAGCACCAAATCTAGATGTTTCCAGAGAGGCCATTGCATAAGACCACAAACTCGTGGTTCAAACTCATTCTTTTCTCAGAGTGTATGGTAAATATCAAACCAGGGCATTGGTTACTTGGTTTTGCCTGAGGCAGCTCTTGGCTTTCAAGTGGTGGATTCCTTATTTTTGTCCTGCCTGAGTCTTTTTTCTTTACCTGGACTCCTGAGGTGTCTCTTATCCACACATTTTTTTTTTTTTTAAAGTTGGAAATTACATATGAGATGGATTAGTGCCCACCCCGGTAACCTCATTTCCACTTATCATTTTAAAGTCCCCACTGGAGTTTACAACTTCAATATCTAGTTTTGTTTATAGGTTAAGAAGTACTTCACCCACTGAAAAACAAACATCTTCATTAAACTTAAGTTGAACTTTTAGCCAGTTAGCTCAGTATCTAGTGAACAGAACCAATGAATCTCAGAAAATGAAAACATACAAACTGACTGATTAAGCAGTACAAAATTTGCTATCCTCTATTAATGACAAATAAAAATAAATAAATGATAATTAAATGTATCCCCCATCTCAGTTCACACACTTGAGTCAGCAGACACTGGTATTAGCACGTAGTACACATAATTTCACCCCATAAATAGAGAAAAACACATATTCAAAAACATATTTCATCAAGATTGTATCATTGATTCCACACAGCAAAAGAACATTGCAGAAATATATCTCAAGATAATATAAAATAATAACAAATGTTCCAAGTTCGCAATTGTCTATATGACCCAAAAGCAGCACAGCGTGGCCCTGAAGTTTTTCTAAAAGTGTAAGTGAGGTTTAGCACTTGGGGGAGTCAAAACATCTGGGAAGCATTACATTTCCAGTGGAATGGTTAGGAGTAATTTCTCAAAAGTAACAACTTTACTGAACTGGCTGGGAAATTCAAGTGCTTTTCAAAACCAGTAATTTGCTTTTGAGAAAATACTTCTAACATTTCCCCTTGAGATGTAGTGCTTTACATACAAGGCTCGATGCGAAAATAGCTTTTTGCAACCTACTCTTTATACAATAATAGTCTTTAAGTCCCATAAATAGTTGCTTTTCAAATAGGATACAGCAGATCCTTGGATTTCTAAGTAAATCTATAACATTTACATATTAAAGAACTTATACATAAAAATTAATGTTCTTGAATATATAAATAAATATATATGCTCACAGTTCTGTGGGAGGAAAGAAGCAGGTATTGGAAGTTTTACAAATACAGTCTGAATACTTATTGTGTCAAGACGATGTAGAAATAGCAATTCCCTCCTTAGCAAAATGTTGACCAAAGGGAAATCTATTCTGTGTGTGTTAGACTGGAATCTTAAGAAAGGCGAACAATATTATTTCTGCACAGCAGGTTATTGTAGATGTCTGGCAGTTCCAGTGTTTGGGGAAGGTGAGAATCAGTGGGAGAGGAGACTTTAGGTTCCCATAGCGTCAATGTGTAGTTGCAGACTGACTGCTGCTGTTTGCTCTTGGCCAGTCCCATAGTAAGCAAGTTTGGTGGAAGCCTTGGAGGTAGGCTGTGCTGAACAATGCTTTGCCTCTCCAGTCATTCTAGCAATCTTATTGTCACATCTTCTAGTAACTATTCTTTGTATGAAATAACTATGAATAGGATGCTTTCCATTTCCCAGCCTGCAGTGGTATAAAGGGATCCAAAGACTTCAGAGAGCTTTATAGAAGATAATAATGAAGCCTGAATAAACTGTGAAGTGTAATGTTGTAATGAAGATCTTGAGGAGACAGTGCTAATTAAATACTAGCAGCTGGTATTCATTACCATTCTTTGCAGAACAATAGTAACATTATAGAATTAAACCCAAGCAATGATTATTAAGAGTGGAGGGGTTGTAGTTTGAGGAGGTATAATAATCCAGATTTCTAGCTCTTGCTTATATGGGATATTCTTCTGTTTTATTCATTATCCAAACCATCAGAGCTCTGGCAGCTTGCCATGTTCTTATATACAGCCTTTATAATGTTGTGTGAAATCTGTTCCCCTTTGGCATATAATTTTTTTTTCAAAAATCAAAGATCCAAGACATCTTAAAATTTACTCTAAAAGAGAAAATTGTCTTGAAAATCTGCTTACCAAAGATATCCAAGTCTTAAGATTCAGTAATCCACAAGGATGACTCCAAATTAGCCTACTAGCAGTAGTGGAGAGGGTGCCTGAACTGGCCTACCCTGGTAATCAGATCATGAATAAACTGTCATCATAGAGCCTTCATCCAGAGCTGATGGAAGCAGATGCAGAGATCCAGAGTCAAGCACCAGGACGAGCTCTAGGAGTCCAGTCTAAGAAAGGGAAGAGGGATTATATGAGCAAGGCAGTGGGGGGTCAAGATCATGATGGGAAAATCTACAGAGACAACTGAACCAAGCTAGTGGGAACTCACGAACTTTAGACCCACAATTATGGAGCCTGCATGGAACTGGACTAGGCCCTCTGCATAAGCGAGGCAGTTGTGTAGCTTGGTTTGTTTGAGAGGCCACTGACAGTGAGATCAGGATCTATCCCTGGTGCATGAGTTGGCTTTTTGGAGCCCATTTTCATTACCTATGATGAGACTCAGTGCTCAGCTTTGATGTAGGGGGGAGGGGCTTGGTTCTGCCTCAACTGAATGTACCAGGGTTTGCTGACTCCCCATGGGAAGTCTTACCCTTTCAGAGGAGGGGATAGGGCAGGGATGGAGGGTCAGGTCAGGGGGGGGAAGCTGGGCGGGGAGTGGGAGGGAGGATGAGAGGGGAGCTGAGGTTGGTATGTAAAATGAATAAAATTTCTTAAATAAAAAAAAGTTTCAGTATAGCTATGGGTATTTGTCACTGACATAATTTACACCAAACAAACAAACAACAACAAAAACACCCTAGAAAAATTCAGACATTGCCCCAAAGCCCATAAATCCTGAGGAGTCTTACTTTATTCCCCCAAGATATCTGCAGGTCAGCTTTGTCTTCACCATTTGTAAATGCTATGAGAAGTGAAAAGATAATGCCATAATTACTTGGGAAGAGAGTAGAAAATCTTCTTGGGGAAGATTTTGAAACTTGAATCCTAATACAAAAACTGAAATATAGAGTTTTCTGTTAATTAGACAACATGAAGGTGATGTAAGTTCACAAGATTTGTAGACAGAAACATTGCTTATGTGTGAAATTTGGTATTGTTTTTCTAAAACATGTGTTGCATGCCCACAAATCTCTCTCAAAGTCATTGGGTTTATAATTCAGAAACATAATTCCACACACATTACCATAAGAACTGAACACTTCACCTCAAGTGTTATAAAAGTCCTATGGAATAGTTGATTATGGAAAAAAAATACCACATGAGCTATTTTTAAAATAACTGGATTTGAGAAATATATATTTTAAAACTCAGAGATTATGTGCATGTCTAAATCTCTCTCTATATATATACACTTATATACACATATATCTTTGTGCACTTGTGGTATTCTTCTATATAGAATATCTAATACAAAAAATAGAAGCAAGTTAATTTCAGTTCCTAAGTGTTTTTTTTTTTTTTAATTTTTTATAGCAAGTCTGCTTGAGTTTTTTTCCCAACTTTGGTGATGAGAGCTTGGCACATGGGTTGGAAATTGATACTCTGAAGATGTCTTGCACTGTTTCACACAGACTAAACTGATTGCAATGTCTCCCTGTGCTTGTTCTTGGGTTGGTGGGGGGAAACGTCAACCTTTCATTTCCTGAGTATAATGTGAAAATATCAACATTTTATTAAGACCGTTTCAAGTCTCAATATGTAACTTGCTAAAAATGTAAATAACTCAATCATCTAGACTAGGAAAGTAAAGTAGAAGAAATCTAGGTGTAGACCTGAGCAGCTGATTCTTGGGAATGCCAGCAAATAAGGTCTATTCCTATTCCTAGGTGATATTCTGGATTCCCTCAGGCCAGTGAGAACAAAGAAAAAAAAACTCTTAGGGTTGTATTACCCTGCAGGTTGTTGTTGTGGTTCATAGCTGGTTGGGACTGTTGGTGGCTTCCCTCTTTTGGAAGCTTGTATGGCACCTTCTGGTACCATAAAAGCTATTTCTCAGGGAGGAGACATTCAGATCAGCAACTTCCAGCATTATGAAAACTAGCTATTAAAGATGAAGCTGCCAGATCCTCGAATTTTCTATCTAATTACTTTGCTGGATGTATTTATTACCTATAAAAGTTTTCTGGTGGAGTCTTCAGTGTGTGTTACGCACAGAATCATACAGTGTGCAATTAATGACATTTTTAAGTGCTTTCTTCCCTATTTGTATTCCTTTTAAGCCATTTATTTCCTCTTATGACTTTAGCTAATATTTTAAGAACTATGTTGATCAGAAATGGAGAAAATGGCCATTGTGTCACTGATCTTCATGGGAATGCTTTGATTTTTTCCTACTTGGCATGATGTTGGCAGTAAGACCGTTATAAATTACCTTTATTATGTTGACACTTGTCTCTCATATCCTTTGATTCTCTAGGTATTGTTTCTTGTTTCCCAAGGCCATTAGGTATAGGATTAAGTTATTAATGTGAGATCTTTCTAAGATTTGTTGTTGTTGTTTTGTTTCCTAGAGATCAGATCTAACTGTATAGCTCTCACTGTCCTGGAACTCACTACATAGATCAGGCTGGCCTCAAACTAACAGAGATCTGCTTGCCTTTGCCTCTCAAGTGCTGGGATTAAAGGTGTGCCCCACCAAACCCAACCTGCAGTTTTCTGATAAAGGAAATTAATATCATGATTGATATTCTCTTAATTGATTTTATATCACACAATAAAGAAATTGAGGAAAGAAAACACAAATATCTACAAATCCATTCTTAACAAAATATGTCAGAACTATGCTGTGGAGTGTCTTTCTGTATGCTGTGAATGTGTGTTGCTCTGATTGGTTGATAAATAAAATGCTGATTGGCCAGTAGCCAGGCAGAAAGTATAGGCGGGGCAAGCAGAGAGGAGTCACCAGCCAGACAGAGAGGAAGCAAGATGACAAGGCAGAACTGAGAAAAGGTACCAAGTCGTGTGGCTAAAAATAAATAAGAATTATGGGTTAATAGTGTAAGAGCTAATCAGTAATAAACCTGAGCTAATGGTCGAGCAGTTATAAAAAAAAGTTAAGCCTCTGTGTGTTTACTTAGGGGATGCGAGTGGGAGAGACTTTTTCCTGACTGCCAGCCAGCCAAGACACAGGAAAACTTCCAAATACAATGAATTACTCATGTCAATTCTAATCCTCTTTTCTGTAACTGGTCCCCTACTGACCATTCTGTATTTCCTCTACTCTTGGCATAAACCTCAGCAGGTCTTGGCTCTTTTCTTGGAGGAGCACCCCATACCTACTTCATTCTTGACCAGTCTGCACCCTTTCTCGTTCTGCCTATATTAGGCTGTTGTAGTTTCCCATTGACTTGAATCACAGAGTATGGTAGCACCAAGAGATGCCCTAAAGCATACATTCTCAACCTGTGGGTTATGACCCCCACAGCAGTTTCATATCAGATATCCTGCACATCAAATAATTATATTATGGTTCACAACAGTAGCAAAATTACAGTTATGAAGTATCAAAAAAGTAATTTTATCATTGGGAATCACTACATGAGGAACTGTACTAAAGGGTCACAGCATTAGGAAGCTAGAGAACTACTTTAGGCCCTAAAGGATCTCCTGCACTCCACACACAAACTTTCTTATCCACTGTGGAGAAGCAATCCAATTTCCCCATGGTTATCTGTATCAATCACCTCTCCTAAGACTGTTTGTTATCCTACTCTTGACCTGTTGGCTTAAGGGTTTCAGAAGCACAAAATGGCCAGGGCAAAGTCTGAGCTTCCAGTTCAGTGGAATGTTTATTGAGGCTCTGGGCAGGAGTGCTTCTGTCTGGAACCAAAATTTCTAGGCTAGCAAAATTAAGGTCGTGTGAACAGGAAGCAAAAATTTTCCTAGTGGGTCACTAGGGCTGATAGTGAGTGGAATAATTCCCTTTTCTACCTCTTGATTCCTGGACCCATGGATCCTCACTATGGGAAAAACTGTACCTTATATTAGATGCTAATTCAAAGCATATACCTCTTTTGAGAGAACACTGCCCAATCTCTCCAGACTGATGCCACCTCATTGGCATGGTAATTATGTGCTCAAAATGTCATTTCATATTTCTATTGGGCCATGTGCTTCAGGATCATGGGGAACATGTTAAGACCAGTGGATTCCATGATCATGGGGCTGACTGTCTCACTTCTCTTGCTGTGAAGTGAGTTCCTTGGTCAGAAGCAGTTCTTTTTGGAATACCATGATGGTGGGGAAGGCATTCTGTGTGTTCACAGAAGTATTTTGTGCAGGAAAATCAAATCTATAACCAGAGAAAGTATCTACTCCAGTAAGGACAAAGCATTGTCCTTTCCATGGAGTAACTGATCCACTGTTATGGCACAGAGCTAGAGAGTTAATATATCCTTGAGGTAAAGCTATAAAGGTATACTGCTGGCCTTGCTTCTGGTGGTCCTTGTGGACAGTTACAGAGAAAAAGGAACTTGCTAGATCAATAGCTGCATATCATGTAACAGGAGATGCAGCTAATTTATTCAAGTAAGGACACCATGTCTGGTACAGCAGCTACAATTAGAGTCACTACCTGATTGAATTTTCAATAGTCAACTGTCACTCTCCATGATCTGTCTGTATTCTGCGATGGCCAGATGGAAGAGTTAAAGGGATACATGGTGGGAACCACCACCACTGCATCTTTCAAGTCCTTGGTAGTGGCACTACTTTCTTCATTTTCTCCAGGGATGTAATAATGTTTTTGATTAACTATTTTCCTTGGCAGAGGCAACTTCAAAGGCTCCATTTGGACTTTACAACTTCTAAGTATATCTATCCCATTCTGGGACTGAGGAAATAATCACAGATTGAATTCAGGGACCAACTGGCCCTACTGTGAGTCAGACTCCAACCAAAACTCCATTAATCACCTGACCTCCATAAATCCCTGCTTTACCTAGAGGGCCGCAGTGTTTTTTTTTTTGTTTGTTTGTTTTTGTATCTCCTGGATTCAGCATTAATTCAGAAGCAGTATCCAATAGACCCCAGAAAGTCTGATTGTTTCCTCTCCCCTAGTGTATAGCTATATACAGAGGTGTTCCTCTGTGGAAGGACTGGAGAAAGGCTAACAATAAAACTTAGATGTTTTATCAAGGTCCTTCCTTAGAGGAACCCAGCTGTCCATTTATTCAGTGTTTTCTTGGTCTGAAAACTGGCTCAAGTCTGGAAATTGACTTACTGGCCAAGATTCCCTTTGGCCATGATCCAATGTAGCCTTTCTTTCATTTGTTTGAGAATTTTTTTCACTTTTAAGTTCAAACAGGAATACAGTAGGCTTCATTCCTGGAAACACCATGATTAATTAGCCAGTAAAAAGGTCCATAGAAGTCAAGCCACCACAAAATTCAATTTACCTCTGCTGGCAATGATGGGTTAGGCCATTATGGACATTTCTTTGTCAGTGTTGTCCATTATGATAATTATGATCCCTTTGCCTTTGACAATTCAGGTGTCACAGGGCCCCTGTTACCTTTGCATTTAATTCATCCAACCGAGCAGCAGCATCTCCAAACTTAAGGTCCGTCACAAGAAAGAGATTGACAACAAAGCTCTTCAATGTGCTGGTGTTCTTCTCACCACTTTGCATCTTAGAGCATTAGTGAAGGGCATGTCTTATGGGCCTTTCCATTGTGAAGGGCCAAGTTTTACACAGTGTACTCACTCTAGTATTGCAGGTTCCCTGAGCCTTACTATCTGTATTTATCAACACCAAGCTGTGAGATGCCATGCATCTCCAACTCCTTTTTAGTAGTCCATCTTTTGACAAGTTCTTCATCCAACAATTCAAACAAACTTTTGACCTTTTTAAACTGTGGAAACTTCCATATCAAAGCTAGAATCTCTACTCAGAGGGAGATAACTCTATCAATAAAGTCAGGTTGATCAAGTTTTATGTTCTTTCCACCATTATCCAACACCATTAAAATCCATTCCCACATATAGTCCCCAGACTTCTGTTTGAATGAGTTAGCAAATTCATCAAGCTCTTCAATAGTATAGTCCATGTCCTCATGGAATACACTATCTATCTCCCCTCTAGGAACCGGCTTTCCTGTAAGTCTGGTTATAGGTGTGGAGGAAACTATTGGTGGGCATTGAGGAACATCAGTATTTTCTTACCAGACATTTCCTTCAAAGAAAGTCATTTTTGGTTTATCAGATAATGGAGGATTAATTTCCTCAGTCAAAGATGAAAAGAGCAATATTTCACGGGGTGGGGCTGAGGGTACTGACTGCTTCCTTAGGTAAGATAAACCCTTGAGAATCGGAGGTTTCAAAGTTCACAGCTTCAATAGGGTCCTCCCAAGCATCCCCATCCATCTCAAGTTACAGGATCCCATTCTTAACCAATTAATCTTACTTCAGCCACTGACACCCTCTGAGATTGGAACTTGAATTTTTACTATAATTTAGCCAACCTTATAATGAGGGCTTTGATTTGATTTACTGCAGCCTGTGCTCTGTGACTTCTGGAAGGAAGATTCCCTTCCAGGGCACACTTAGAAATCTTTAGACTGCTTATGCACATCTGGAGCTGAACAGTTTCATCACTGAATTTACCCCCATCCTTCGTAAATTTATCCAGAGATGCTCTGAGCAACCAACCAGCATCATCATTTTGCTTGTTTTTCTCAAAACTGTCAGAATTCTTATATAGAGAATCAACAATCCATTGGTGCCTACAATTGTTGAGTCAGGGTAATCAACTGTATTTATCTCTTTAAGTTTGTAAAATAGTTCATGCCATGAGCTTTTCATCCTTTCCAAACTCCCAGGAGAGGCTTTAGTAATGGTGGGTGTTGTCAAGTTCAAAATCCTATTCAGTTCTTCTAGAATCATTTCTGTACCAAAATCTGTATTAGTTGGGGTTCTCTAGAGTAACAAAACTTAAAGAGTTAATCTCTCTCTCTCTCTCTCTCTCTGTCTCTCTCTCTGTCTCTCTCTCTCTCTCTTTCTCTCTCTCTCTGTCTCTCTCTCTGTCTCTCTCTCTCTCTCTGTATAAATAATACTTTTCCATGTCTGTATATGTATAATATGTATCAATATAGATATAGATGATATATCTATATCAATATAGATATAGATATAAGATGTATCAATGTAGATAGATAGATAGACAAAGATATAAAAGGGGTTTATTAGAATGGCTTACAGGCTGCTGTCTATCTAATACAACATTGGCTGCCTATGAACAGAAAATTCAAGAACCTAATAGTTTCTCAATCCACAAGACTGGATGTCTCAGCTGGTCTATAGTATATACGAGAGTCCCAAAGAAATAGGCTTTAATGCTCATGAAGGAATGGAATTGTTAGCAAGGTAAGAACAAGCAGGCAAAGAGCAAAAGCTTCCTTTTTCCATGTCCTTATATAGGCTTCAAATATAAAGAGTGGCCCAAATTAGAGGTAGGTTTTCCAACTCAAGATCAAGGTCAAAGGTATGCCTTCCTACCTCAAAGATCTGGATTAGAAGAGGATCTTCCTACTTCAAATTAAGCTCAAATCACTAATTCCAGATATAACCAAGTTGAAAACCAATAATAGCCATCACAATTTGCAAATGGGATATCAGAAAATATCTCAGTAAAACTAGGTATAGGTTCAACCTCTGGTCCTGGAGTTTTCAGGGTTGGTCTCCACATGGTCTTGAAGCAATGCAGTGAGTTGTAGTTGATGGGACTGTTACTCTGGGGTGTCTCCATGGGATTCCAGGTCAGACTCCATGGTCTTGGGGCTGTTCCATAGGCTGACAGTGGACAGGCACGGGAACTGGTTTTGAGGGTTCTTACCTGGAGTTCTGTGTCAGATTCCCTGGGGTCCTGGAGGCAAGATGTGGGGGAGTGACTGATACCCAGATAAACATGTCAGCCTGGAATTTTTTTCTTCTTTGGCTATCATTTTCTCCTACTGTATTCTCTCATAACTTTAAGTGAACTTATTCCCATTTGTTCTTTCATGGACTGTTAAGAAATTAGCCTACCTACTATTTGTTCTTCCACAAATAAGATATCTTCTTCCAGGAAATGGAACTATGTGGACTCATGTCTGTGGAGTGCAATAGGGTGCCAGCAGCTAAGGAAAAATCGATGTGACCCCCTGTCCTGACATATTTGTGTGGAGTCAGAGTTCTAGAAAATTAACAAGCTACTAGCATCTGAAAACTGTCTGGGATCCACTCCTGTAACACTCCAGAAAACACTTTGTTCTTAAAAAATTAAGATATTTATGTAACACTTTATGTCTACACTTTACATTTTTAACTTTGGGAAATACTCATTTCTATTAGGATTTATAGCTTTATGTTATTGTCCCAATTGTGAATTCACTAACTACATGAGACTAAAAAGAAATAATTTAACACTAATTTTAGAATGTAAACATTCTATGGGAAACTATTGTTGCTATGTTTAATATTTTTCTTTAAAATTGAGTGATTATTATTTTTACATTTATTGTGATATGATTTTATATTTATTTTGATATGATTTTATAAAAACTTTCCGAAATGAACAATACTCCCTGATTACTGTATTTGTATCTCTTCATTGAAGAGTTTCATGAAAAATTTCTGACTTAACAATTTTCTACCATTAGTGTTAAAATTTTAACAAAGAGCAAATAAAAGATATTAACAGAAAATCTTACATTCCTGTCAAATAGAAATCCTACTCTTCCTCTCCTAACCCCCCACTCCTTGCTTTGTACCATTTCCCAACCCCAGCAGGCACTCCCTAGGAACCCACGGGCCAATCTGGCTGGAAAAAAAAGGCAGGTTAATGATGGATCTTCCTCTTTCTCTCTCTCTCTCTCTCTCTCTCTCTCTCTCTCTCTCTCTCTCTCTCTCTCTCTCTCTCTCTCTCTCCCCTCCTCTTAATCCAATTCCCAGTCTCATCCCCAGTTCTGCAGCAGAACCCCTACTGCAGCCTCCCTTCTCCTGCACCCATTTCCAGTGGATAACAAAGACCTACCCCTCCAAACTTTCTTCCTACTGCTTATTGCTTTCTCCCAGCTCCCAGCTCCAGCTGGTACTCTCTGAGAACTCACAGGCCACTCTGACCAGGGAGGCAAGTTGACTAATTACAGATGTTCATGTCTCTTTTCATTTCCCCAAGTCCAATTCCCCAGTCTTATCCCTGGTTTTGAAGCACACCCTCTTCTATGGCCTCTGCCACATTTCCAGGTAACTAATTAATCAGATCCTGGTAGAATATCCTGCTTTCCTCCCTCTGGTCAATCCCATGCACCAAGCACATCCCCATTCCTAAATCTCAGATCCCAATACTCAGACTCCAGTAGCAACACCTGTCAGAACTTTAGAAGATTTTTTTCTGTAGGCAGCATACAGCCATCACACTCTCCTAAGAACCAGAGGGAACAGAAACCAAAGAACAAAGCACCCACCAAATAAATACAAAACTAAATGTAAACACCTAGAATTACAATCTTCTCATTACCAGATGCCTAGATAACAACTTAAAAAACAATCAATAAGAGCCAGGCAATATGTCTTCACTAGAACCCAGTCACCCTACCATAGCTGGTCCTGAATATTTCAACATACCTGAAGCACAAGTAAAAGATCTTAAAAAAAAACTTTTATAAATATAATAGAGGTCCTTAGAAATGAGGAAGTATCTTAAATAAATCTATGAAGACACAAATAAACATGGGAAGAAAATGAATCAAACAGTTCATGACCTGAAAATGGTGACAGAATAAATAAAGAAAAACCTAACTAAGGGAAACCTGGAAATGAAAAATTTAGAAATATTATCAGGATCCATACAGACAAGCTTCACAGCACACTACAAAAGAAGGAAACCAAATTTCAGGCCTTGAAAACAAGACAGAAGAAATAGATACATCAGTCAAACAAAGAGTTAAATCTAAAAAAAAAAAAATCCTGGCATAAAACCTCCAGGAAATCTAGGATACTATCAAAATATCAACTGCCAAAATACAAAATAGCAGATCTATGAATAATAGGAATAGAGGAGGAAGAAGAAACACATTTCAAAGCCACAGAAAATATTTTCAACAAAAATCATAGATAAAAAAATTCCTAACCTAACTAAGAAGATACTTATCAAAGTACAAGAAGCAAACAGATTGGACCAGAAAAGAAAGTCCCCTCACACAATAATCAAAAAAAATAAATGTACAGAACAATAAATATTAAAAGCTTCAAGGGAAATAGCCCAAATAACATATAAAGGCAGGCGCATTAGAATCACACCTGACTTCTCAATGGAGACTCAAAAAGCCAGAAGGTCCTAGAAAGGTGTGCAATAGACTGTAAAAAACAACAGATGCCAGCACAGACTACTATACTACTATACCCAGCAAAACCTTCAATCACTATAGAGGAAGAAAATAAGACATTCCACGATAAAAACAAATTTAGCAATATTGATCTACAAATCCAGCCCTACAGAAGATGCTAGAAGTTAAAGTTCAATCTAAAGAGGTTAACTACATATAAGAAAACACAGGGAAGAGATAAACCCATAGCAGCAAAGTAAAAAGAAAAAGGATATCCCACCATCACCACACCACCAACAACAAAATTACAGTAATCAACAACCATTGGTCATTGATATCTTAGACTCATTGATATCTTAGTCTCAATTTCCCAATTAAAAAAAACACAGACAAATAGAATGGATGCACAATTGGATCCATTCTTTTGATGACTCCAATAAACACACCTTAACATCAAGGATAGACATCATCTCAGGGTAAAGAGTAGGAAAAAGATATTCCAAGCAAGTGGATGTGAGAAACTAATTGGTGTAGCCATTTTAATATCTGACAAAATAGACTTCAAGTTAAAACTCATCCAAAGAGATAGAGAAGCACACTACATGCTCATCAAAGGAAAAATCCATGAAGATGACAATTTAATTCTTAACATTTATACCCAAACACAAGGGAATCCAAGTTTGTGAAAGAAACACAGCTACAGCTTAAATGACATATGGACCCTCAGGCAATGATAGTGGGAAACTTCAATACCACATCCTCACCTATAGATATATCATACAAACAAAAAGTAAACAGAAAAATGCCGGAATTAACTGAAGCTTAAACCATATGGACCTAACAAATATTTGCAGGACATTTTACCAAAACACAAAAAATTGTACCTTCTTCTCTGCACCTTGTGGAACTTTCTACAAAACTGAGCACACAATCTCAACAAATACATGAAAATTGAAAAAATGCCCTGCGTCTTATCAGACCACCATGGATTAAAGCTGAATATTAACAACAGAAAAAAAAACTTACAAACGCATGGAAACTACACAACTCTCTACTGAATAAAATATGGGTCAAGACAAAGATTAAGTAAGAAATTAAGGGCTTTGTAGAATTGGATGAAAATTAATACACAACATACCCATACTTATAGAACACAATGAAGGCTGTTCAAAAGGGCAAATTAATAGCACTAAGTGCCTACATAAAATAACTGGAGATATTTCATACTGGCAAGTTTACAACAATCCTGAAAATCCTAGATAAAAAGAAGAAAACACACCCAAAAGGAATAAACAGCAAAAATAATAAAACTCAAGACTGAAATAAATAAAGTAGAAACAAAAAAATATAAAGTATCAATGAAACTGAGAGTTATTTTTTTGAGAAAATCAATAAGAGTTTTAAACCCTTATCCACATTAACTAAAAGGTCAAGACAGAATATCCAAATTAAAACAAAAATTAGAAATGAAAAGAGACATAACATCAGAAACCAAGGAAATCCAGAAAATTATAAGGACATACTTAGGATTTTTCTGCACTTCACCCAATTGACAAATCTAAAAGATATGGATACATACCACTACCCAATATTTAATCAGGATCAAATAAACAATTTATACAGACCTAAAACCCCTAGTAAAATAGGAACAGTTATTAAAATACATTCAAACAAACAAAACAAACAAACGAAATAAAACCCAGTGCAAGATGGTTTTATTTAACCATCTGGTTAAGAATTTAACCAGACTTTCAAAGAAAATTTAATGCTAATACTCCTCCAATTATTCTACAAAATAGGAAACAAAGAAACATTTTCCTATTCTTTTACTTGGCCACAGTTACTTAGATACCCAAACCATGCAAAGAGCCAGCAGAAAAAAGAGAGGTACAGGCCAATTTCCCTTAACAACATAGATGCAAATATACTCAATGAAATGTTTATAAATGGAATCTAAGAACACATCAAAAGATTTTCCATCATGATCAAGTAGGCTTTATCCAAGAGATGCAGGAATGGTTCTACATCTATAAATTGGTAAATGCAACCCACTCATATAAACAAACAGAAAGAAAAACACTTCATGATCATGTTATTATATGCATAAAAGACCTTTGACAAAATTCAATACCCCTTCATGATTTAAAAAAAAAAAGTACTGGAGAGATTGTGGATACAGGATACACACCTCAACATAATAAAGGCAGTTTACAACATGACCATAGTCTATATCAAATTAAATGGAGAGAAACTGAAAGCAATTACGCTAAAATCAGAAATAAGATTGTGACCAACAAGACAATGTTGTTCACTCTTTCTATACGTGTTTATATAGTACTTGAAGTCTTACAGAAAGCAATAGGACAGCTGAAGGAATACAAATTGGAAAGAAATAAATCAAAGTACCTTTATTTGCAGATGATATGATAGTATACATAAGTGACTCAAAAAATTCCACAAAGAAACCACTAGAGCTAATAAACACTTTATAGCTCAATACAAAATTTATTAACAAAACTCAGTAGCTCTCCTATATACACGTGACAAATGGTCTGAGAAGAAATAAGAGTAGCACTTTTAAAAACATCCTGAAGTAATATAAAATAATTTGGGATATCTCTAAACAAGCAAATGAAAGACTTGTATGATAAAAACCATCAAGTCATTGGAAAAAAGGAATTGAAGCTGATATCAGAAGATGGAAAGATCTCCCATTCTCATGGATTGGTGGGATTAACGTAGTATGAAGCTGGAAGATTTCCTGTGTCCTGGACAACCAGAGGTAGGGACAAATCTCTTCCTCTCACGTCTTGTATCCCCCAAGTAAGTACACAGAGGCTTAATTATAACTGCTTGGCCATTAGCTCAAGCTTATTACTGACTAGCTCTTACTCTTAAATTAACCCACAATTCTTATCTATGTTTAGCCATGTGGCTTGGTACCTTTTCTCAGTTCTGCCTTGTCATCTTGCTTTCTCTGTGTTTAGCTGAGGACTCCTGACTCAGTCCTCCTCTTTCCAGAATTCTCCTCTCTGCTTGACCCACCTATACTTCCTGCCTGGCTACTGGCCAATCAGCATTTTATTTATCAACCAATCAGAGCAACACACAATCACAGCATACAGAACAATATCCCACATCAATAGTATATATGGCCACTCTACCAAAAGCAATCTACAGATTCACTGTAATCCCTTCAAAATCCTCTTCAAAAATCTTGAAAGAACAATTTTCAGTTTCACATGGAAACATGAAAACCCCAGTATAGCTCAAATAATCCTAAACAATAAAATAATTGCTGAATGTCTCACCATTTCTGATTTCAAGTTGCACTATAGAGCTACAGTAATAAAAAAAAAAAAAAAAACCAGCATGATATTGCCATAAAAGCAGACATGTTAATTAATGGAATTGAATTGATGATCCGAACATTAATCCACACACCTAGGGACACAAAGAAACTAGAAACACAGCTGGAAGAAAAGACAGTATTTTCAACAATTGGTGGTAGTCAAACTGGATGGCTCCATGTATACGAATCCAAACATATCTGTACTTATTACCCTGCACAATAGTATAATCCAAATGGATCAAAGACATCAACATAAAATGAGATATACTGAACCTAAGAGAAGAGAAAGTGGGGAATAGTCTTGAACTCATTGGCTCAAAGAATTTCTGAACAGAACACCATTATCACAGGCACTAATTAATAAATGGGACTTCACGAACCTGAAAATCTTCTGAAAAGCAAATGACACCATCTCTCAGACAAAACAGAAGCCCATGAAATGGAACAAGATTTTTACCAATGACACATCCAATAGAAGACTAATATCTAAAATATATTAAGAACTCAAGAAACTCGATATCAAGAAAATAAATAACACGATTTAAAATTGGGGTATAGATCTAAACCGAAAATTCTCAATAGAGGAAATCAAAATGGCTGAAAACACTAAAGAAAGGTACAACAATCTCAGCCATCATGAAAATGCAAATCACAACTACTTTGAGATTCCATCTTAGATTCCATAATGGCTAAGATCAACCAAATAAGTGACAGCTAGAGCTGGCAAGTATGTGGAGTAATGGGAACACTCATCCATCGCTGGTGAGTGCAAACTCTTACAGTCACTATGGAAATCAGTGTGGCCTTTCCAAAGGAAGATAAGAATTGATATGTCTCAAGATCCTGCTATGCAACTCTTGGGCATATGCACAATAGATGTTTCATCCTACCATAGAGACACTGGCTCAACCATGTTCATTGCTATTCTTCATAATAGCCAGAAACTGGAAACAACCACATATCCCTCAACAGAAGAAAGGATAAAGAAAATCTGGTACATTTATGCAATAGAGTATTATCAGCTGTTAAAAACAAACAAACAAAAACAACAGTAAAACAGCATCATGAAATTTGTAGGAAAATGGATGTAACCAGAAAAAAATCATTCTGAGGAGGTATCTCAGACCCTGAAAGACAAAAATGGCATGTACTTCCTCAAATGTGGGTATTAGCTGTAAATTCAATGATAACCAAGGTGCAAACCATAGAACCACAAATTGTAATTATAGAGTAATAGAGTATAGGGTACAGATGTATCTCAATAAGAAAGGGAAATAGAATATATTGATATGGATGGAATGACTGGAATGGGAGGATCAAGTTGGGAGGGAGCAAGGAAAATAGGTTATGGGAGAGAATTTGGGGAGAGGTGGCTAAAATTAAGGGACATTTGAAGGGTATTGTGGAAACATAATACAGTAGAAACTTCCTAAAATCTATACATATATGAAGGTGATCTAAATGAAATCACCAAATAATGGGGGAGACAGAGTCCTAACTGGCCATCTCTTGTCAATAAATGAACTCTTTCAGTACCCAGATAAGGATGCATCTAATTGAGTCAATGGCCAAAGGGGCCCCATTGGAATCCACAAACAACTCAGGCTAAGTTGCTAAGACGATAGATTGCTCTCTACAAATTGACAGTAAGGCCCCATTGCTGGAGATAACACCCACATAACACTTAGAACACCAAGAGGTCAAACCAGTGGCTACATAGAGCCTTCATCCCATGTTACAGTGTTTTTGGTACAGGAAACTAATGTACACACTATCAAGAGAGAAACATGAACACCAAGCCACCTACAAATCTTTTCTTTACAATCTTGTATTATCTGCAATATATGCTAGAGAAAGGGTTGCAAAAAAACTTGTGGGAGTAACTATACAATATCTGATTTGTTTAAGGTCCACTCCAGGACATGGAACCCATACTGAACACTGCTTGGGTGATCAAGAACCTGAGACTAGATAGACCAGGTACCTTGGGGAAAGTTAAATAATACTGGTCTAAAAAAAAAGAAGAAGAAAGAAAGAGAAAAGGAAAAAATAAAAAGAGAAACATAGTGGTCAAATGTCTTCATGAGATGAAACCTATGTCTGACACTGATGAGGTAACCAAGTATCTGAAATTAGATAGCTCGGGGATGTAGGGTGAAGCCAAATAATACGTGTCTATAAAAGGGGGAAAGGTAATGATAAAATGACTCCTAATGATATTCTGCTATTCTGAATAGATCAGTCTCTTGTTCAACAATCAGCAGAAAAACTTCCTCATGCTGCAAATGGGAGTAAATATATAGACCTACAACCAGATATTACTCAGAGAGTGAGAGACCTAGGAATACTCAGGCCTAAAATGGGATATCCTTGTCAAATCCCTCCCTTCAGGGCTCAGGGAAAACCAAGCAAGAGGAAGCAGAAAAAGTGTAGGAGACAGGGGATGGAGGATACCAGGAGAATAAGGCCCTTGAATGAACATGAGCAAAGCTCATATGCTCTCTCAGAGACTGAAGCACCAAGCACAGGGCCTACATGGGTCTGCACCAGGTCTCGATATATATACTTTAGTTTTGAATTTAGTGTTTTCATAGGATTCCTAAGTGTGAGAACACCTGGGTCTCTGACTCTTGTGCCTTCTTTTGTGTTCTTTTTGGTCTGTGGTTTGTCCTGTCCAGTTTCAATGTGATAGTTTTTATTTTATTTACTATATTTTATTTTTATATTTTAAAAAAAAATGAAGGAAATGATGGATGAATGAATGAATGAATGAATGAATGAATGGAAACTTAACAACTAAACTGTTATTTATACCTACTTGGAGAGGAAAAGTCAGGTTTTTCTAGTGTAACAACACTGAGTGTATCAACCACACCAATGCAGGCCTCATGTTCAGGAGTAGTTGACCACCATATAATGTACTCCACCATTTTTTGTGTGTGATTTTATTTGGTTACTGTTGGGTGTTTGTGTTTTCGAGGATGTGTGTGTGTGTGTGTGTGTGTGTGTGTGTGTGTGTGTGTGTGTGTTGTTTTTGTTTCAGAGTGTGGTTTTATTTTGTTTTCTTGGTTTGGGGGATTTTGTTGTTTTATTGGGTTTATGCTTTTTTTTTTTTTTTTTTAAGAAAGAACTGTCGAGTGGATACAGATGGGGAGAGGACCTGAAAGGACATAAAATTGAAATAATTTTAAACTTAAAATTGTTTTAAATAATAAAAAATATAATTTAAAAATGAAAATAACAGACCTACCTTGGGAGTATAGTCAGATGCGTTACACAGCACAATTCTGAAGACGGTTTTTAAAAAGGTAAAACAAAACTTGCCAGAGTCAATGGTAGTTGACTTAAGATCTAAGGAAAATGACATATGGGGCATGGATTTCCTTTATTTGCTCTCTTTGAAACATTTTCTGCCTTTCACAGATGGAACAAGTGAATGATAATGTTTATGCTAACTATTTATGGTATTTTAAATTGCTACTACAACATTAATATATGATGTTAGCATTGTGTTTGTAGACCTTAAAGTCCTTATTTTCAAACATCAACACAATATTTTTAGATTTTAACAAATAACAAAACTAGAACCTATAAATGAGAAGGTCAGTGGCAGCTTTAACATGGATATTTCTTTATTTTAAACTCACCTTAAAGTTCTTGGGAGACTAGATCTAGGTGTAACTTCACCATTGCCTACATTTGTCATAATGGACAATCTGATTCTTGGTGCCTAAACCATATCTCCTGTTCTCTCTTGTACTGCACCCTTTCTTCTGCTTTCCACATTATTTAGCATTATCTACTAGATACAGCTCTGTTATGGAATTGTCTTTCTGTACACTGTAAAGATGTGTTGCTCTCATTGGTTTAATAAAGAGCTAAATGGCCAATAGCTAGGCAAGAAGAGGCTAGGCAGGATTTGTAGACAGGAAAAGAGCTCTGAGATGGAGGGCAGAGTCAGCAGGAGACTTGGGGAGAAGGAAGACGAACATGCTGTGTTAAAGAAAGGTACTGAGCCATGTGGCATGTACACAAGAAATATGGGTTAATTTAAGTTGTAAGAACCAGTTAATAACAAGCCTAAGCTATAGAATGAGCATTTATAATCATTAATAAGTCTCTGCTTGGTTATTTAAGAGCTGACTGGTGGGACAGAAATGATACCTACACAGCTCTAGTATTTTTCCTTTTGAAAAGTGGGATAAGTATGTCTATATTTTGTATTCTCAGTTCACATATTTTTTCTACATGTAACTACTATGCAAAATGCTTTTTATTGCACTTTTAACACTGAAAATGTTGGGATTTGCTATAATCACTCATAGAAAGTGAGTAAATATAAACAAACTACTTACTTTTCTTTTTTATTGCAATGAAAGTGGATAAATTCATTATACATATGATTCTGCATCTTCCACCTCATTCACTGTCATAAAATCTTTTTTTTTCATATTTCCCTCTATATTCCCACAGTCTTGAAAGGTGGATTTTCATTTGCTTCGTTGGAATGAGAAAGAGCACATGAAAAAGCTTGCCTTATTCAAATACTTATTCTATTTACCATTCAACAACTGACATCTTATTACTCTCTTCAAGAGACTAACTAGCTTCATTAAGGCTTAAACAAGAGTTTCAAAAATTTCTATAAAAGTAGCATTGATTACTCAAAACAAGGAAAAGAAAATTAGCCGTACTCTGTTAAACATTAACATCTGAGAAAATTACTTAATAACTCTACATCAAAATTTAATTTACATAATCAAACTATGGCAGCATTCCATGAGCTATTCATTTACATTTTTCCTCTCTCATTATGGGAATTAAATAAAATTGATATGATTATACTCAATTTAATTTGCAGTCAAATTTCAAAAATGAAAGAAAGCATTTTTTAAATATTTAAAATTAAATCTTTAAAGACATAACTGTTGTTTTAATTTAGTTAAGTGCATAAACCTAATTATAATAGGATATTTTCAAATACTTTATTTTCTCCTTTTTAAAAAATATAATGTGTAAGTTATTTCTTCAGTTAATTCCATTTACCTTATTCACTTTTTAACCTGTATTAGAAAAATTAATTGGCACTTAGAGCTTGCCACAATTTAGTCAAGCTGTAAACAGAATGCATAAACATGAACTCTCTAGTAATAATGAAGGTTTATTGAAATTCAATAAATCATAAGGAACAATTGCAGTACCATTTATATCATATGAACATATTGTTAATTTTGTATCTCTTTACAGTTGTAAGGATTGTTGACCTTTTCACTTAATAAATCAATGTACCATCAAAGTTGTGAATAAATGATAATCCATCGTTGTTGTTGCTGAACTTTTGTACCTTTCTTACATGATGAAATGAGGCTGAATCTCTCCTCTCAAAAAGAAGGAACTATAACTGAAAGATAAGTTACCAATTAATGGAAAGGGCAAAGCTGTTGTCTCCAAGAAGACAAAAGTAAAGGTATTATAAAACAAAGAGATGGGAGGTTTAGAACACATGCAACTCCTCTGTTGGGTTACTGTATTTTGTAGGTGGCATGCCTCTATTATCTATATTACAATTGCATATTAATGAAAAGTAATTCTACAATCTATGACACAGTGCCAACAATCTAGATATGAAAACTAAGAAATTCCTAATTTAAATCCCTTCTTATTCCTTAATTGAGCACATTTCTTTATATTTTTCAATTTTAATTTTATTTTATGCAAAATTAGGAAGAAGTATAACAAATGTATAGTCATTTGTAACACTGTAAGAGATAAAACACACAAAAACAATTAGCTGGCATCTTTGTACCAGTGTAGTTATAAGAGTTTTATCATATAAATTTTCTAAATAACTTAAGGCACATGGTATTATGATCTTCAGTTTACAAATGACAAAAGAAAGCGAGGTCCTGAGAGAAAAAACACATGGACAGTTGTTACACAACTTCTGCGATCAGGAATGTAACCCCCACCCATCTTTCCTGTCACACAGTAGGTTTGAGCTCAGTGCTTCCCATAGAGCTTGGATCACAGTAGGGACTCAAGAAGTGATGACAATTATGGTTTTAATTAGAAACATCTTCCACAGGCTGATGTTTTTGATACTTGATTCCTGCTGGTGCACTATTCTGAAGGCTGTGGATCCTTTAGGAGGTATAGGCTGGCTGGGTGAACTAGGCCACTAAGAGTTGGCTCTGAAGGCAGCAATCTCTGACCTTAGTCTATACAAGGTGAACAGGGCACAACGTTATACTCCTTTGCTGTGGATGATTGATTGATAAATAAAACACTGATTGGCCAGTAGCCAGGCAGGAAGTATAGGCGGGACTAGCAGAGAAGAGAATTGAAAGAACAGGAAGTCAGAGAGGAAGAGACTCCAGCCTGCCGTCCAGGGAGCATCATGTAAAGGCAGCAGGTAAAGCCACGGAACACGTGGCGACATATAGATTAACAGAAATGGGCTGAGTATAAGAGTAAGAGCTAGACAATGGTAGGCCTGAGCTAATGGCTGAGCAGTTTAAATAATATAAGCTTCTGTAACTTTATTTTATAAGTGGGCTACTGGACTGCTGGGGCTTGGTGAGACCCAGAGAGAAATACTCTAGCTACACTCCTTCACTGTGTCTGTCATTCTTTCCACATCATGATGACTCTGTCTTTGAATATAATTTTCTCCCTGAAGTTTTTTGTTGGTTATTCCATCAGGGATATGAGGAAAATAATGAAAACACTGATGCCTTTCATTCTTCCCAAGTATCTTAAAATAAAGTGGAATTTAGTCCAATTGAATTTTATTCTGTTTTGAGACAATGTATTCTTATGTCTAAGGCTTGCCTGGAGCTCACTATGTACCCCAGATTGGTATTAAACTCTTGATGCTTCTGCATCAGTAATCAGAACTGAAGTTATAAGCATGTGCCATCATCTAGTTACTTTCCAACAGTAAATATCTTGGAGAAAAGAATTTATTTGAACTTAAGAAAAAATGTGTTTACTAGGGAACTAAGGCTCAAATAGTATATAATACAAAACTTTCATTACTTTCAATATTAACAAAAAGAAACATTTTTTGAGAAACAAAATATTTAGGAGGAGTTTTACCCTTAGATCTGTGCTTTACAGACTCCTTTCATGGGAAAAATATTTATTGGACAATAAAGTTCTCTGTGCAGTGTTACTACCAAAAGCAAAGTCTATGGTTATTTTCTGTCTGTGGTTTGGCTTAGGTTGGACTGACTTCTAAGATGATGTCATACTGACAATCTAGGAACAGAAGTCCTCTGTTTCTCTGAACTCCAGACATGAAATTACGTACAACCTTCCCACTTGTCTTTCTCAACATTCAAGTATATGCTTTTATGCTCTGCCATGGAAGCAATCTATATTCTCTAATTATTCATGTATAGCTGCATTTGAAAAAAAGTTTTATTATTGTCTAATTGATATTCAGCACTTTATTCTTCTTATTCCGTGTTGCCAAGCTGAAGGTAAGGCAGCAAGGATAAAAAGACAATGTCCCTCTCTGATTAGTTAGCATTTTCTTACAATTTCTTTGAAAATTTTGCACATGAACACACTGTCCTACTATTACCATTCATACCTCTCCCCTCCACCTTCTGTGTCTGTCCATCCCTTTTCAAATTCACGAATCTTTTTAATGTTTGTGTGTTTATGTGTGTGTGTGTGTGTGTGTGTGTGTGTGAGAGAGAGAGAGAGAGAGAGAGAGAGAGAGAGAGAGAGAGAGAGAGAGAGAGAGAAAGACACTACTGAGTCAAAATTAGTATAGTCCTTGTTTGCTTGTGTTTAGGGGTTGAGGTCTCTTCTCCAAAACAAAACAATTCTCAATCTGTCAGCAGTCACTGACTACTTACAACTTTTGATCTGTGGGAGGGCCCTGAGAAATTTTTCTTCATGTATACTGGTAATTCAATTGGCATTGTCTTTGCCAAAGCTTGTGCAGGCAACCATATTGTTGCAAGTTCATAAATATGACACCCATCCCCTATCTAAAAGACACTATCCTGAATAAGCAATTCACACCCTCTGGTTCTTGCTATCTTCCCACACCCTTTCTTTTATAGTCCATGATACTAAGGTGCAGGGATTATAATAGAGATTTCCCATTTAGGGCTGGGCACTCAACAGTCACTTAGGCTATGCAATTTGACCGCTTGTGGATTTCTCTAGGCATCTCTGTCTCCTGGAGGGGTGGGGATACCAGTAGGAGCTGCATTTATTTATGGGTATGCAATAAGTATTTAAAAGACAGATGGAAACTATTCCACTTTTTTAAAAAAAATTTATTTTATAATTAATTTAACTTTACATATCAACCACATATTCCCCTGTCCTCCCCCCCAAATCACCCCCCATTCCCACTTCCTCCAAGGCAAGGTCTCCCCTGGGGAGTCAGCCCAGCCTGGTGGATTCAGTTGAGGCAGGTCCAGTCCCCTCCTCCCGACACCAAGGCTGAGCAAAGTGTCTCAGCATAGGCCCTAGGTTCCAAAAATCCAGCTCATGCACCAAGGACAGGTCCCAGTTCCACTGCCTGGGGGCCTCCTAAACAGTTCAAGCTCATCAACTGTCTCACTTATCCAGAGGGCCTGGTCCAGTTCCATGGGTGCTCCTCAGTCATTGGTTCACAGTTCATGTGTTTCCACTAATTTGACTGTTTGTCCCTGTGCTTTTTCCAATCATGGTCTCAATATCTCTTGCTCATATATTCCCTCCTCTCTCTTGCTGATTGGACTCCTGGAGCTCCACCTGGGGCTTGGCTGTGGATCTCTGCATCTGCTTCCATCATTCACTGGATGAGAGTTCTATCATGACAGTTAGAGTGTTCAGCCATAGAATCACCAGAGTAGGTCAACTCAGGCACTCTCTCGACCATTGTCAGTAGTCTATAGTGGAGGTATCTTTGTGGATTTCTGAGGACCTCTCTAGCACTCTGCTTCTTCCTATTCCCATGGAGTCTTTGTTTATCATGGTATTTCTTTCCTTGTTCTCCCACTCTGTTCCTGATCCAGAACAGGGACCTCCTGTTCTCCTAAGCTCTCTTTCCCTTGACTCTTGCCCTCCATTAACCCCCTCACCCCCAGTTTGCTCATGTAGATCTCATCCATTTCTCTGTCAATAGATGATTCCTGCGTCTTTCTTAGGATCCTCTTTACTAGGTAGCCTCCCTGGAGTTGTGAGTTGCAGTCTGGTTATCCTTTGCTTTACATATAGTATCCACTTATGAGTGAGTACATACCATGTTTGTCTGAGTCTGGGTTACCTCACTCAGGATAATTTTTTCTAGTTCCATCCATTTGCCTGCAAACCTCATGATGTCATTGTTTTTCTCTGCTGAGTAGTACTCCATTGTGTATATGAACCACATTTTATTTATTACTTCTTCCATTGAAGGGCATCTAGGTTGCTTCCAGGTTCTGGCTACTACAAATAATGCTGCTATGAACATAGTTGAATATATGTCCTTGTGGTATGATTGAGCATTCCTTGGATATATGCCTAAGAGTGGTATAGCTGGGTCTTGAGGGAGATGGATTCCCAATTTTCTAAAAAATTGCCATATTGATTTCCAAAGTGGTTGTACAAGTTTGCATTCCCACCAGCAATGTAGGAGTGTTCCCCTTGCTCCACATCCTCTCCAGCATAAGCTGTCTTCAGTGTTTTTGATCTTAGCCATTCTGATGGGTGTAAGGTGGTATCTCAGAGTTGTTTTAATTTGCATTTCCCTCATGATTAAGGATGTTGAGCAATTCCTTAAATGTCTTTCAGTCATTTGAGCTTCTTCTGTTGAGAATTCTCTGTTTAGCTCCATAGCCCATTTTTAATTGGACTGTTGGGTATTTTGATTTCTAATTGCTTGAGTTCTTTATGTATTCTGGATATCAGCCCTCTGTCAGATGTGGAGTTGGTGAAGATCTTTTCCCATTGTGTAGGCTCTCACTTTGTCTTGTTGACTGTGTCTTTTGCCATACAAAAGCTTCTCAGTTTCAAGAGGTCCCATTTATTCATTGTTTCTTTCAGTGTCTGTGCTACTGGTGTTGTATTTAGGAAGTGAACTCCAGTGCCAATGCATTCCAGACTACTTCCTACTTTCTCTTCTATCAGGTTCAGAGTAACTGGATTTATGTTGAGGTCTTTGATCCACTTGGACTTAAGTTTTGTGCACTGTGACAGATATGGATCTATTTGCAGTCTTGTACGTGTTGACATCCAGTTATGCCAGCACCATTTGTTGAAGAAACTTTCCTTTTTCTATTGTATAGTTTTGGTTTCTTTGTTGAATATCATGTGTTCATAGGCGAGTGGATTAATGTCAGGGTCTTCAGTTAGGTTCCATTGGTCCACATGTTGATTTTTATGCCAGTACCAAGCTGTTTTTATTACAGTAACTCTATAGTAGAGCTTGAAGTCAGGGATCGTGATGCCTCCAGAGGTTGTTTTATTGTACAGGATTATTTTAGCTACCCTGGGTTTTTTGTTTTTCTATATGAAGTTGAGTATTGTTCTCTCCAGGTCTGTGAAGAATTGTGTTGGGATTTTGATGGGGATTGTATTGAATCTGTTCATTTCTTTTGGTAAGATTGCCATTTTTACTATGTTAATCCTGCCTATCCATGAGCATGGGAGATCTTTCCATTTTTTGACATCTTCTTCAATTTCTTTTTTCAGGGACTTAAAGTTCTTGTCATATAGGTCCTTCACTTGCTTGGTTAGGGTTACCCCAAAGTATTTTATATCATTAGTGGCTATTGTAAAGGGTGATGTATCTCTGATTTCCTTCTCAGCCTGTTTGTCAATTGTATATAGGAAGGCTACTGATTTCTTTGAGTTAATCTTGTATCCTGCTATACTGCTGAAGGTGTTTATAAGCCGTATGAGTTTCTTGGTCGAATTTTTGCAGTCACTTATGTATACTATCATGTCATCTGCAAACAGTGAAAGCTTGACTTCTTCCTTTCCAATTTGTATCCCCTTGATCTCCTTATGTTGTCTTATTTCTCTGGCTAGAACTTCAAGTGCTATATTGAATAAGTATGGGGAGAGTGGACAGCTTTGTCTTGTTTCTGATTTTAGTGGAATTGATTTGAGTTTCTCTCCATTTACTTTGATTTTGGCTGTTGGCTTGCTGTAAATTTCCTTTACTATGTTTAGGTATGTTCCCTGTATTCCTGATCTCTCCAAGACCTTGATCATGAAGGGGCATTGGATTTTGGATTTTGTCAGAGGCTTTTTCAGCATCTAGTGAGATGATCTTTTTTTTTTCCAGTTTGTTTATATGGTGTATTACATTGACAGACTTTTGTATGTTGAACCATCCTTGCATCCCTGGGATGAAGCCTACTTGATCATGGTGGATAATAGTTTTGATGTGTTCTTGGAGTCTGTTTGCCAATATTTTATTGAATATTTTTGCATCAATGTTCATGAGGGAGATTGTTCTGTAATTCTCTTTCTTTGTTGCATTTTTGTTTGGCTTGGGAATCAGGGTAATTGTATCCCATAGAAAGAGCTTGGTAACATTCCTTCTGTGTCTATTGTGTGGAACAATTTAAAGAGTATTGGTATTATCTCTTTTTTGAGGATCTGGTAGAATTCTGCATTGAAACCATCTGGTTCTGGGCTTTTTTTTTTTTGGACTGGGAGACTTTTAATGACTCTTTCTATTTCCTTAGTGTTTATTGGTCTATTTAAATAGTTTATCTGATCTTGATTTAACATAAGTATGTGGCACCTATCCAGAAAATTATCCATTTCTTTTAGGTTTTCCAGTTTTGTGGAGTACAGGATTTTGAAGTATGACCTGATGATTCTCTGGATTTCCTCATTACAGAAAGCCTACAATCTAATGGAATCTTAATAATACTCAACTGAATCACCATTTGGTCAAGGAAGAAATAAAGAAAGAAATTAAAGACTTCCTAGAGATCAATGAAAATTAATATACTACATACCCCAACTTATGGGATGCTATGAAAGCAGTGCTAAGAGAAAAATTCATAGCACTAAATGCCCACATAAAGAAGTTGGAGAAACCTCACACTAGTGACTTAACAGCACAACTGAAAGCCCTAGAACAAGAAGAAGCAAAACCACCCGGGAGAAATAGATGCCAGGAAATAATCAAATTGAGAGCTGAAATCAATAAAATAAAAAACAAAGAGAACAATACAAAGAATCAATGAAACAAAGAGTTGGTTCTTTGAGAAAATCAAAAAAAAAAATAGACAAGCCCTTAACCAAACTAACCAAAAGGCAGACAGAGAGCATCCAAATTAGCAAAATCAGAAATGAAAAGGGAGACATAACAACTAACATTGAGGAAATCCAGGAAATCATCAGATCATACTTCGAAAACCTATTCCACTTTAACAATGTAATAGTAGTGGGTTTTTCTCTAGGGCCAATGACCTGTCTGGCCATGTGTTTAGGTTTATAGTACTAAGTATGGTAACTCCAATTTTAGCTGAATTTAGGTCTAATTAGATAGCTATTGGTTACTCCCAATATACAAGTGCCACTACGTTGGAAATCTTTTACTATTTAGTAATTATTATATTTCACAGACTATACACATAAGTAGGACTGTTGATATTTTCCCTTTCTTGGCTGCTTGTATAGCATATTCTGACACTGTGAGAGCTAGCCTCAGAGAGGTAACTTCTAGGTCAATAGCTTGATTCCTCCAAGTCCTATGACAAAAGGGTGTTTTCTATTCAGCAATAGGATCTTAACTCCATATTCTGTTAGGTAGTGAAGGACAGTGGCAATAGATTATTTGAGAGTCTCTTTGACCCATCTGCCCTACAATTTGAAAAAAGGAATCCTTTGCTTTCCACTAGGGTTTTTGTTAGATAATCAATAACTCCTGAAGAGAATATTACCCTACCATATTGGTAACTGCATTGAGTCTTTCTCTTTCTTTCTATACATACACATACACGTAATTTATACACACACACACACACACACACACACACACACACACACACACACACATATAATATGCATGTGGTCTGAAGCTGTGGCTTCTTTCAGCTGAAATTAAAAGCTTGCTCTTTTAAATATTCCAACACAGAAAGATGAACACAGGTATACTATATTCCTATCTACATCTCTGGAATACATTGTGACATAAAATTAAAACATATTGTTAATTATACTGTAAATTATATGGGTAGTATTTTCTAAGTTTACATACTAAGAAATTCAGCTCTGTTAATAGTATTGACTTGGTAATTAATAATCTCAGATGCAATTCTTCAGATTCCTAGTTTAGTTTTTCTGACAAAATATAGCATAAAAATAATTTGGGCTTTATTTCTTAGTACCTTAAGTAATACTTCAATTATTACTTTACTAAGGAAAAGTTTCCTCTTAATTTCTAATAAGAGATAGTCATCATATAGTTTTTCAATCATGTTATCTTAAATCTTAATAAAAATAGAACACTTGGTATTATATGAATGAATTGCCTGCTATCATACTTAGGCTGCAAAAATTTCCATAAAAAGAAACTTTCTCAGCATAATCCCTTAGATACTGAAAGCTATTATGAATATTTTAGACTTGCCATAGATCTGAGATCAACAGAATAATTAAAAAGTGAATCAGAGATATCTGGTTTTAGATCTGAGATGCAACACCTTAGAAGACATTAATCCTTTGCAACAGGAAAAGATTAACAATATGAAAATTAGATATTCGGGGGGTTGTTTTATTTTTTTCGAGACAAGTTTTTTCTGTGTAGTTTTAGTGCCTGTCCTGGATCTCACTCTGTAGACTAGGCTGGCCTCAAATTCATAGAGGTCCACCTGGCTCTGCCTCCCGAGTGCTGGGATTACAAGCATGTGTCACCACTACCCAGCTGATATTTGTTGAATGCATCAGAACTATAGCCACAGGTAAAACCATCACCATGCAAACTAGAGTGGTATTTAAATTTTATAAAAGCTGAGGTTTGCCTGTCTGAAGTCTCTAGATCATGCGTTACAACAAACAAACTCTTTCTTATCTATTCTGAGATACTTTGAGATCTGGGACCTTGGTTGACCCTGAAGACATTTTCTCTCTCATGGTTAGCCAAGTCCTCATTATAGTCAACACTTCATCCCAGCACATATTTCAGTACAAACTTATGGATCCCAAGCTTGTAGCCCAAGTACTTCCTTTGCTGAACTCACATTTTTGGCCACTATCCATCTGCCATAAACACCCCACACCCACACACTGAAAGGTGATGCATTGGCATCAGTGCCCACTGAGATGACTCACACTAGTTGACCATGAAATTGCTTGCTCTTTCATTCTCCTACTCCCTTGCCTCCCAAAGAAATCAAATTTTAAAGCTTGTTCTCAGTTTTTTTTCCATCCATATTTCTCTAACTAGCCCTGGTGCTTCCTTGGTGACATGAGTGGTTTATACCAGAAACATTGACAAACATGTTTGTGTCTGTCCACAATCTTGGATTTTTCTGAATAACAATTCATAAGTGTTAGCAGTTATGATGATGGCAATTTGTCATAAAATTTACCTCCCTTGGTCATTTGGCTGAGGGGAATGCAAGTTACTTATTCACATCTAAATTACTAATTAACTCTCATATCACAAAGCACATAGGACCCCCATCTCTCTCCTCTCCTCTCTCTCTCTCTCTCTCTCTCTCTCTCTCTCTCTCTCTCTCTCTCTCTCTCTCTCTCTCTCTCTGTCTCTCTCTCTCTCTCTACACACACACACACACACACACACACACGTTGTAGAATGAATACAATTAAAGAGGCTGCAGAAGAATTCAAGAGGCTTCAGAGGTAGGTTGAGAAGGAGTCTGTATAGCTAAGGTAATGAGACACACCATTCCTGAGAGAGAGTTATGCTGGAACTGAACGTGGAGCTAGCTGCTGGTCAGATTTGAGATGGAAGACGCGCATTCACTTGGTAAGGCATGCACTGAACCAGGTCGGGAGCAGAGAACAGCAGGTTAGGTTGAGACGGAGTAGGAGGATGAGGAGACAGTTCAGTAGGCTGAGCCATAGGCAGTGAGCCAAGCTGGGTCAGGGGTTCCTGTCCTTTTGGAGCCATATCATTCCAGTGTTAGGTGTTCATCAGTTTATGTGCTCAAATGAGGGGTTACACCCTTCCTTCTCCCTAGTGTGTCTGATAAATTGTTGGACCTGTTTTTTTTTTTCTGATATGATTTTAATACACTCCTGTGGCACATCAGATATCCTGCACATCAGATATTTACATTATGATTCATAATAGTAGCAAAATTGAAGTTATAAAGTAACAATGAAATAATTTTGTGGTTGGGGGGTCACTACCGCATAAAGAACTGTAGTAAATGTTCACAGCATTAGAGAGGTTGAGAACCCATGCCCTAAAGTTTTAATTTTTCCAAATCAATGGAAAAAGTGTCTCCCTTTCTATTCCCAGGCATTTATTAGTCTGTATTAGACATGTGGTGCCTGACAATGCAGTTTCTGAGTTTACCCAGAGACTGGAATCATCCCTTTTCCTCAAAATAGAATAAAGAAACTGCTGCAAAATGAAGTATTCTAGCACAATGCACATTCTGAAAAAAATATTTTACATACTATGAGGTAACCTTAAATAGGGCAGAGCCTGTATTATTGCCTTCATTCCTGCTTGATGCTTGGCATAATATTCCTTTTCCTTGTAGGAATTGTAACTATTGTTTCAGTGGCTACTGCCTCCTGATTTGTTGGTCCTTCAGTGTCTCAAATATTATTGCATCACTATACTGAGTATTTTATAACTTATTTTTATTTTCAATTGTGTCTGTTCAATTATGAATGTAGGTATGTGATTGAATGAATACAAGTGCCCAAGAAGGCTAGAGGCACAGGAATCCCCCGAGCTAAAGTTACAGGTGGTTTTGAGTCTCCCAGTATGGGTGCTTGGAGCTAAACTTGAATACTCTGAAAGGTCAGTTAATACACTTAACTACTGAGCCATCTCTCCAGCCCCTAATATACTATCTTTTTAAACCAAAAGTTGCTAAGAACCCTTAAATAATAGTTTTTGATAGACTGTTAGCAACAGACATAGCAGTAGTAATAGATTGAAAGCAAGAATCTCCTGGGAGCCAGTTCTTGGTGGGGCAACTGCATCTATGAGGGTTTTACCTGTAGGGATCACATTAGATTCTCACAATGAAGAGCCAAGATGGATCTCTAGCAGCTTCAGCAGAAGGAAGGCTACTTTGAAACAGGCCAAGGCCTTTTCCATAATCAAAGCCTCACTAGGGAATGCCATTTCTTTCAATATGCTATAGTTCGCATGTCTCCTCAATGCAGTCAGTGAAAGAGAAAACTAAGAAAGGAGGTCACATGTAAGGACACAGCCTCAGGAAAACAGATTTAGTTTGAAAATGTACCCATTCTCTTCCATATTTCACCAGGGCACTCAAATGCACCGCAGTAACAGTACAGCGCCATTTCGGTGATATCTGAGGACATACACTCTATCTGGATAGGTCGTTTCAGGAAAGCCCAGGACTAGAGGGGAGGTAAGAACAAAGGCACTACAGGAAGAAATTTAAAGCCTGTGGCTAACATTAGACATAATCTATGCACCATGCATATTAAAGTAATAACCAACCCTGGGTGCCTATCAACCTCAGCTCCAGTTTCCCTTCATAGTATACTATTTTCAATAAAAAATTGTGAGTCATTTTCAAAGGTGAGGGAAAGCAAGCTTCATAACTGTAATCAATAGGATAGAGATCCACAATTACCACAGTGAATTTCAATCATTATTTTGATGAGAAGAGATCTAATATGGATAGCTGATAGTAGATAGCATTACACATGGAGGGTTGGAATCTCCAAAAAGAAAAAGGAACCCTTAGCATTAACTGTTAACATATCTTCAATATTTTTCTCTTGTTTTTAAGATTATAAGACAATTACATCATTTCTTCCTTCCCCTTTTCCCTCCAACCCCCTCATATAAGTCTCCTTGCTCTCTTTGAATTTGTTCTTTTTTTCACTAATTGCTATTATATACATATATATATATACATGTAATATATACATGTTATATATACATTTTCTCTACACACACACACACACACACACACACACACACACACACACACACATATATATATATATATATATATATATATATATATATATATATATATATATATATTTGATTACAGGTGAGGACATAGCCTCAGTAAAACAGATTTTATGAGAAAATATGTATGCCATATATACATATATATATATATAATATATACATATCTATATCATCTATATCTATTTCTATATCTATATCTATATCACCTATGTATTCCTGAATATAACCTGATCATTATGGGTAATGTTACTTGTGTGCATGTTTTCAGGGCTGGCTACTTGGTATTGGATAACCAGTTGATATAATCTTCCCTAAGGAAGACAGTTTTTTTCTACTCTCATTATTTCTTAGTTACCTATAGTTCTTTGTGTAGTGTTGAGGTCTCTTGGGCTTTTTCCATCCACTTTGACATGTCTATTGTTGTCTTTGCTCAGCTTGAATTTATGCAATTGTATCGGTAAGAGTTTATGGTTGTTGTTTCTGACATTACTAGCAGACACAGCCCCATAACAAACTCCCTGATCCTCCAGCCCTTACAATCTTTCTGCTCCTCATCTACAATTTTCCCTAAGCCTTAGATGCAGGAACCGAAGATTGGAGAAACTCAGGTTAGACATTTGAGAAGCAGGTTTGAACTCAGACAAATGGTGGCTTTCTTCAGACATAATATTCTTTTTTTTTTTTTTTTTTTTTTTTTTTTTTTTTTTTTTTTTTTTGGTTTTTCGAGACAGGGTTTCTCTGTGCAGCTTTGCGCCTTTCCTGGAACTCACTTGGTAGCCCAGGCTGGCCTCGAACTCACAGAGATCCGCCTGGCTCTGCCTCCCGAGTGCTGGGATTAAAGGCGTGTGCCACCACTGCCCGGCCTGACATAATATTCTTAATGGCAGTACAAAGGGTGCTTAAATTTTACTGCCCATCAAGGTCACTGGAAGGCATATTAATACACAGATTTTTCCCCTTTTCAAGAGTTTCTGATTCATTACAGCTCGAGTGTGGCTCGAAATGTTGCATTTCTGACACCTCTCCAGTTAAACTTCAAATTGCCAAAACAGGCACTGCTCTGAGAATCACGGCACTGTACTACATACGACCCGCTATGTTTTGTGTTTTTTTAAACACATAGGAATATTTTTAAATTGTCTGTCTTTTCTGGGGAGAGGACTAGGCCAAAATGAATGATAGGCCTTGAGGAACCTTTCGTGATTGAAAATATTTTAATGATCTCACATTCTGTCCCCCACAATCAAAAATAAGAAAAACAAAAAAAAAATATTTTGGAATGCTTTGGAGCATACACATGCTTAATATTTCATGATTTTTTTCTAGTAACTGTATTCAGGCTATTTGTTTACCATTCCTCTATTATTCATGAAAAAACTTAACTTTCTAAATATTTGATTTAATAGAAATACAATTTTTGACTCTGGAATTCTAGGGCACATAACAATTTGGGTTAGAAGTAGAAGGGGCCTTACCTACTCATCACATGCTCTTGCTTCTTATTGATTCCATGAATTTCTTCTGAGGACTACATGACCCTATGTTCTCCTTTATAATGTGTCCTAGATTAAACCTGAAGGTTTCTCCAGATTCCTGTAAATGACAGTTTAAGATCCAGCACTAACGAACGATGTGCATCAGATCAGAAGCCTGCTGCAGCCACTCTATGGCATTCCCACGGCTTTCTGTTACTAAAAAGGAGAAAATAAAGGAGAACTCTGCCAGCAGTCCACTAATCATGTCTGTGCAACACTGACAGTTAATCTCCTCTTCTTGTTAATATATGCAGGTGCCTAAGGGGCTTAACATTTTCCTACCGGCTTAATAAGAAGAAAAAGATTGAAACAGAGGGAGAGATGGATAATTGCACAGCTTGAAGCTATGGAAGCATCGCTTCAAGGAGGAAGCTCAAAGAGAAGGGACGACCAGGTGGAGATTCCTCATCAGCCATGCCAACAAGTTGTCTACAAAGCAAATCTAGAGCAAGTCATTTTGCATGTGGAAGGGTGAGGCAGGAGGATTTCTATGAGGTTGAATGTAGTGTTGACTGCATAGTCATCCTGGGCTACAGAATGAGACACTGTTGCAAAAATAATAAAAACAATAAAAATTAGCAAGGCACTTTGGTGACTTCATCAGTATTTGTATGTTCAATTAAAAATCCATATAAAATTTCTCTCAGTAACCTTTTGCACTTTATAAGTCAGAAGCCTTTACTGTTCTAATCTCCATGAACACGCTATTAAACATATACTGCAAATTTACAAAATGAGCACAGAGTCTCTGGCTTTGCAAGATTCATTGTAGTTACCAGTTCAAGAATTCATTAAACCTTATATTGCTCAGGTGTTTTGTGAGCATATGAAGACATGAAGGTTGTGATACAGAAAGGTTATATGTATGTGTGAATTCTAAATACTATGTGACTTTTGAGGCTTTCATTTTTTTTTCTAGTTTAGTTTCAAACTAAGTGTATAGTTATTCTTTACTGTTAAAATAATTTCCCCAACAAAGGAAAGCATTACCTTGAAAATAAGTTTAGCTAAAGAAGAAAATAAGAATTTATATAGCATAGGGCAAGTCTTGCACATTAATTGAAATCACTACTTAAAAACTTCATCAGTAACAACATTCTACAGGAACTGTTAGTCAATGCAAATATAGTTCTTCAAGAAAGATATGAAGCAAGTCAATACTTAAACAGCAATTTTTTTTGCTACTTACCTCCCCAGACTGCCCCAACTTTAGAATGCTGAGTCTGAATGGTAGACAATAAGAGATAACTAATATGGTAACTCAAATGATAATGCCCATCAGGATTGTGGATATGGGTTAGCTCTCAGCTACTGCACCAACACTATGCCTGTCTTGCCATTATCATAGACTGTAAACCCCAATATACTCTTCTATGAGTTGCCTTGGTCATTGCACTTTATCACAGCCAAGACAACTAATGTCTATTAAATTGTAAATGAAAGGTTGTGTCATTTAGCAAGAATAAGAGATCCCTCATGTGATTCTGAGAAAGGCTGCACAGGTCATAACATCTGAGCTAATTGGAAATTAGGGAATTTTCAATGTTGTAAAATATCATCAAGTTGCCCTCTAAAGAAACATCCATAGCCTCTACCTGTGTTGGTTAAATGATATAGAAAACTGCAGAGGCACCAACATATGTCAGTGTCAAATTAAGGAAAGAAAACTCATCATATCTCTTTGAATAAATTTGGCCAAGATCAAGCACATGTTTGAATTCTCCACTTCTAACCCTGTGTATTATGTCTGTTCGTATGTCGTTTGTGGTTACTAGTCTGACTGTGTCTATGTCCGATGTATCTAGGAGTGTGACTGTGTCCATATTGCTGTCTGAGTATCTATGCCTGACTATGTCTAACTATGAATCTGTCTGTCCCTAATCAAGGGATTTTCTCCACATTTATTGAATATCACAGAAAAAAAATCTCATGGGGAACGAATGAGGAATTCTCTACAGAAATTTTTAACAGAGCTTTATAAGGGATTAAGTTACTTTACTGACCACAATTGACTAATAATTGTAGCTAGAGTTTTCCTGCCTGGCCCACAGTCAGGACAAATCTCTCTCACCTGCCAGTCCCACAGCTGCTCAGACCCAACCAAGTAAACAAGGAGACTTATATTGATTACAAACTGTATGGCCGTGGCAGGCTTCTTGCTAACTGTTCTTATAGCTTAAATTAATCCAATTCCATAAATCTATACCTTGCCACGTGGCTCGTGGCTTACCGGCATCTTCACATGCTGCTTGTCATCATGGCAGCTGGCAGTGTCTCTCTGACTCAGCCTTCCACTTCCCAGCTTTATTCTCCTCCTTGTTCCGCCTATACTTCCTGCCTAGCCAATGGCCAATCAGTGTTTTATTTATTGACCAATCAGCAACACATTTGCCATACAGAACATCCCACAGCAAATAATAGCAAATAATACTTTAAACATGCATTATCAGTCTATATCCATTAGACATTTCCAAGTTTGAAGTGGACATTTGCTGTGTAAGTTTGATTTTCAACCTGTAGGCTGTTTTCAGCACATACACACATGTATTACTCAGTCAGGGGTATGAAAGAGTACATAATTTAAGAATAAAACTATGCATTAGTTTAACCTATGAAAGCTGATTATTTTGGAAATCCAAGGCATATAAAGTTGGTTGTTATATGGTTCTCTTAAATGTAGGTTAAACAAATAGGCAGAGGACACAGCAGGATACCAGGCTATCTCAAGTGACTACAAGGTGTATTATTAACTCAGCTGGGAGGTCCAGCAAAATTTCCAGTCTCTTTGAATATAATTTCAAAAAATTGCATCACTATATGTATTGTATCACTACCTACTGTTTCTATTGTCTACTTTTTGAGCAACAGTTGAACGTGTAACAGCTTGTCAGCATGAAAATGTAGGGGAGGTAGAGTGGTCCTTCTCCTCTTTTAGTAACAAATGAGGCCAGTAAGAGTAAAAGAAATTTGAGTAACAAATGTGTTAATAGGTTTTTGGTTTTTTGGTTTTTTTTTTTCCTTTTATTTTTCAGCACAATACAAATCAGAAAAGCCAGGAAAAGGGACCCTCATTTGAGGAATTCTAATTCATCAGGTGGGCCAGATGTCTGGAGCATTCTTCTTAATGATTGATGTGAGTGGGCTCAGTCCATTGTGGATGGTGCCACTCTTGGGAAGGTGATCCTGGGATGTATAGAAGTGCAAGCTGATAAACCAGTTGGGACAAGTTAGTAAGCAGCATTCCTCCGTTCTCTGTTTCTCTTCTTATTTCCAGGTTCCTGCCTTGAGTTCCTGCCTTGCTTTTCTTGGTGATAGACTGTAACATGTAAGCCAAATAAACTCTCCCCAATGTTGTTTTAGGTCATGGTATTTTATCACATCAACTAAAAGTAACTAATACAACCCAATCCATTTTATAAAACACTAAGGCATTCAGATGGAAGACTAAAAGATCCAGGCTTTTGTATCCATTTGAAGAACTATAGGCAGTTGTACTGAAATGTAGTTGGAAAAGGATGTGTGATGCCATAATAACAGAGTCGGTGGGAAAGTCTCACCAGGTCTATCTGCTATATTCTTCTCAGACACTCTGTACAGCATTCCCTCAACCTGAGTATGAAGCAAGACTACAAAATGAGGATCTCCAGTTCTGCTAACAGATGAGGCAGATTGGAAAATTTCTTTATTATTACCTCCAAGACAGAAAATTAGGGAAAGTTTATAATACTGTACTTGAACTTCCTGACTTGTTAGGGAGGATAGAATCTGGTTTCTATGGCCTGCTTTGGGGAAGACAAGTTATTGTTTCTGTGTTTAGAGGAGGGTGAGATTCATGCGTGTGTATTACTGTGTAAGTGCAAGTATACATTAGGCCAGATATCAAACCTGAGTGTCATTCCTCAGACGACATTCATCTTGTGGCAGGATCCGTCATTAGCCAAGGAATGAACCAATAGTCTGGACTGGATAGTCTGCAAGCCACAGGGATCATTCTTAAACCACTGCCCCAGCTCTGGGAAAACAACAAGCACACAGCCATTATTTCCAGTTTGATACGTGAGTGCTGGGGGCTGAACTCAGTCCCCTGTTTGTGTGGAAAACACCTTACTGCTTGAACTACCTCTTCAGCCACTCTTATTTTCCTTAGAAACTTTCTATTTCACCTATGTTTTGACTGAAAAGTGGTTTTAAAAACTCTCCCAATATATTATCTTTCTTTTTCTCTGTACTTGTTTTTAACTCTTTGTATGCCTGTCACTGGTCTGTGTCTTTCTACTTGACTTTGTATTATTCACTTAATTATTTAAGAACTTAGCTTACAGTAGGACAAAATTATTGGGTGTGAATTTTTATTTCAGACATTTCTATCTATATTTTAATTACTCTGTTATATAACATTTCAAGGTATATTAAATTTCAAAGTATGTATATCAGTTTAAGTAACCTCTCTGTTCTATTTGAAATCTTGGTTTCTTGATGCAGGCTACAAGAATATAAAATAGAGATTCAGCTGTATATGATAATGCTATACCTAGAAGGATCAAGAAATTCTTCTGGAGGAGAAGTCAAATATCAGGGAATATTTGATGTTATTTGGCTTTTAATATATCTGCTGTTTCCTGCCATCAATTTCTTGTGCACCCATAACTTCTAGGTCATAACAAAGCCTGTCTCCTACAGTAGGAGACAGGTGGATGTGTAGAGGCATAGCTTTGTTTCTTGTGCAAATGAAGCTCAGCGCCTGTTCCTCTCACAGGCCAAATTCCAGAGCAATTGACTCAGAACAAAAGGATTTTTTTTTTTTTTTTTGCATACCAGATGAAGGAAGATTGAGGTAGAAAGCCTGCCTTGGAACAGAGTTGAGTGGCCAGAGAAGAAAGAACAAGGCAGAGTTTTTTTGTAGATGGTAGGGACTGGGTCAGGTCAGGAAAGTAGAAAAGGAAGGAATGAGCATGGATGGAGGAAGTGAGAATGAAGATGAGATCTATAGCAAAAGATCTTAGTTAAAGCCATGAGAGGACAGGAAAAGAAGGGACAGAGAGAATCTAAATTTAAGAACAGAACTAAAGCTGTGTAGATAAAATTTTGTCTCAGAAAAATAAAGGGGATGGATGAAAGAGCATGGTGTACATAGATTCTTTTCCCTCAGATTACCCCATGCCAGCCATAGCGTCTTCCCCAAGACTCTGGGAGAAATCTTCTTAGGACAGCTTCCTGGGAAAATTTCGATAGTTTCTTACCATTAATATGAAGACTATTTAATACAGTTAAGGAAATTTTATGAGGATTAAATATCATAGAGGTTATAAGGTATTTAAAGATGCTTCAATTTTAAATACATTTTTAAAATGTAAGCATTTATGTGGAAAAATTTTTGTGCAATAGGTAAAAATTAAGTACAGAGATGAACAAATTATACTCTGAACAGCTAAATATTTGCTTTTTGCTGTGTTATATCTAAAAGAGGTTATCAGCCTTGAGTTTATCACTCACCACTTTGTGATAAGATGAATGTCATCAGAGTGATTATACTTTAATGATAATTTATAAATGTTTACTTGTCTGCCATTTTTCTTATAACAATGACTAATCACGCATAATCTACTTTTGATTATGTGAATGAGTTTAAGAACACTGAATTATTGTACATTATTAAAGATTTGAATTAGTGGAAATTGAAAATTGTCAAAAGATATACCTGTGAATAGGAGAGATTAGAAATGGATTGCTAATGCTTAAAATGTAGAGGAATCACATACACAAATACACACACACACATACATGCATACATACAAACATACATACACACATACATGCAATGCACATATACATAAAGTTACATACACATGTATGTATATACATGCTAGTGACCATGTCAGAAGAGCAGCAGGTGGCAAATGAAGTTCAAGGCATCAACCCACCAGGAGGCAACGCCCTGATGGGTAAATCTTAATTAGGATAAGGCCCTGAGACCCCAGAACCCAGAATGTCCTTTGCTTCTACTGTGCCTTTACATGTTTGCTGCTGCTATCTTTCTCTGGTATCTGGCATGGTGTGAATGCATGTGGGGGGATCTCTACTGCCTATAATATAGTGTGTTTATTTCATGAAAACATCCCAATGTATGGGGCATTTTTACCTGTGAATTATTATAAAGATGATTCCTCCCTAAGTTGTACCATCTAATTGATAAGAATGATGTTAGCTTATATAGAGTTTTAATGAATAAAAGTAAATGCAAGGAAATGTTACACAGCTAGGTCCTATGAGTTTCCCTGAAGGAGCTGCATAGATCATAGCTCAAGTTAATGATTAAAAGAAAGGAGCCAGGCTGGCTCAAACTCCTTCAATCTTAATGCTGAAAGACACAGTCACAGGTTTCAGTGTGCATCACTAGATGAATCAAAGCCTTATAAATCAGATATTTTGATAACAGCCTTAAGATGAAAAACCCCAGAAAACAATCTAAAAGTTCACAAGGACGCATAGCTGAGGTCAAAAATATAAAACTGCCAGTCCAGAGTCCATGAGCTCCCACTAGCTTGGGTCAGCTGTCTCTGTGGTTTTTCTCATCATGATTCTGACCCTCCTTGCTCTTATAATCCTTCCTCTCTTCAACTGAACTCCAGGATCTTGGCCAAATGCTTGGCTGTGGGTCTCTGTATCTGCTTCCATCAGTCCCTGGATGTAGGTTCTATGATAACAATTAGTGTAGACATCAATCTGAGTACAGGGGAAGACTAGTTCAAGCACCCTCTCCACCATTGCTATGAGTCTTAAATGAGGACAATCTTGCGAGTTCCTGTGGTTTTCCCTAGCTGCAGATTTCTCCCCATCCCCTTAATGGTACACTCGGTCAAGATATCTCTTTCATTGCTCTCCCTCCCCATCTCTCCCCTAACTCAGCCATCTTCGGCCTTCATGTTTCTGCATGAGACCGTACTAGGCCCTTTGAATGTGGGTGAAAGCTGCATGTCTTAATGTGTTTCTGGGTCCCCTGGCAATGGAACCAGGACCTATTCTGGGAACACAAACTGGATTTTTAGAGCCCATTCCCTATGGTGTGATTCCTTACTCAGCCTTGATGTAATTAGGAGGGCCTAGGTCTGACCCCAACTTGGTATGCCAGTCTGTGTTGACTACCCAAGGGAGGCCTTTCCCTCTATGAGGAGGGGATGGGTGGAATGGGGGTAGGTGGGTAGGGGTGCCAGAGAAGGGGAGGGAGGGAGAACAGGGGTTAGTATGTAAAAGGAAAGAAATGTTTTTAAGTAAAAAAAAAATTATTAAAAAAAGCTAGTTGAGATAAACCTAAGCTACTTTCATAATTAATAAAAAAATTTAGTCTTAAAATCTTAAAACAAACATACAAACAAACAAACAAACAGCCCAACTGTTACTTGCTGACATATTGTCTTGCTAGGGTTGGTTGATGATCAAAGGTGATGATTAATTCCATGTATCCATTCCTGCCCTCAATCTCCTGATATAAAAAAACATTTTTCAATGGATATGCACCCTAAAGATGAAAGTACAGCTGACTGTTTTTTATAATGTATAAAAGTTTGTTTGTGATTCCTTAAAGATTCCTCATAAGATTAACTTTCAAGATAAATAGTAAAATGATTGTCTCTTTCTTTGTAACCACAGTATGAAACCTGCCCACAAAAGAGCTGGCTGTGAAAAAATACACTGTACTCTGTAGGAATTTGGCAGAATCACTCTATGGAGTAGATATTAGAGTGAACAGCTGTTTTTAAGAAGTACTTTGACCTTGAAGAATCCTTATGGAAAACAATGATTGTAGAATTGTTTTGCTGAAGAGGCTTTGCAGCCATCCCATGACTTTGGTCACAAGATGCCTCAGGCACACCTGAGGCTCTTGCAATATTATGTATTTTACAGGATACATAATAAAGGACTAGAGTCATGGAGGCATGTGATGCTCTCCTTCAGTATGATATGTAAATTAAGATTAGGGACCTTGGCATGAGGTGTTATGCCCAGATCGCAAGACCCCCAAGCAAGACCACCACAGAGCCATTATCCTATGCAAGCACACAGAGGTTTTTATTAAAAAAAAAAAAAAACAAGCAAGCTTTGTCCACAGTCCAGCATCCCACACAGAGGGTGGAGGAGAATGGCTCTGAGCACTCTCTTTAAGGAGTTTATATAGGAGAAGTTTACGTGCAGCTTGGGATTGGACGAGAGGGCTAGGGGTGAGGTAAGCATAAGGTTAGTAACTGCTAACAGGATTCAGGGTATCTATAGAGACATACATTTTTTATTCCCTATGTCCTGCTTTTGTTGACACATTCAGATGTATTGTTGCAGTCCTACTCTCCTCTAAGGTCAACTTCTGGTCAGGTTGTGAGACCAAAATGAGCCATCTTAGAAATAAGACCAAAATGCTTTCACCCTAAAATTAAGGCCTAAGATGTCTCCTTTTAGGAATAGGCCATTAGTTACTGAAACCAGTCAGTTCAGATTCCAGAAACCAAGAAGTATAAAAGTAGAGTCACAAGGTAGTCACGAGGTAATGCCTGCCGGACTATGGAATGTCCTCTCCCTGGTTTCCAGGGTAACTGACCACAGAAATGCTTCCACCTGAGGGCAGCCAATGAGAAATGGTGGTGGGCAACCACTCACTTAGAAGTAAGATTAAGGCATGATTTCTAGAAAGCCTCTAGAAGCAAGCCAATCAGAATTGTATCCGTACTAGCACCCCTAAATGATGTAACCTTGTGATTTTTTCCTTTAAAAACTGAGCTTGCAGACAGGCAGGCACTTCCTCCAGGCTCCACTGCATTGGATGTATTAGACAAAGTCCCTGCCTAGGCTTGTATATCCAGAATTAAACCTTGCTTTTGCATTCCGGCATGCTCATCTTTGGTGGTCTCTCTGGGGGTCGCGATCTGGGCACAAGTTGAGTCCATTACTCCCCATATCTTGTTTTGCCAAGTCCAGGATACATAGATTTATTGTCCCAGCCTTAAGTTCAACTTCTGATCACTTCTAAAACTGCTGGTCAGCAAATACCTTTGGAGGAGGGGAGGGGGAAGCATCTCTTAAGATGGCTACTGATTTTTTCCTTTCAGAGGAAATCCTTTGTGTAATAATCAATAAACATACCTTTGTAAGGCTGTTCGGGGTCCAGTCCAGTCCATCAGAAGAGACTGGACCTTCCTACTGTCACTTAGGCCTTAAAATTTCATCGTGGAGTGCCTTTTTTCTTCAACCAACAGTGGAAGAACACAGAAAGAACATGGAAGAATAGAGAAGAAAAAAAGAAATCATCAAGAGAAAATATGAGTGCCTTTTTCCCTAACCCCCTCGGTTAAAAAAGTCAAGTATGCACTGATGCTGTGGATTCCTTCTGAGCCCTGTGCTCCCTGAGGCTGGCCCCTATAGGCAGTGATGAGTACATAAGTACATACATCTATACACATACGTATAGATACACAAACACACACACACACCCCTCTGAACTTGCCACCCCTGTTCCATTTAATCTCTAGTAAGTGAAACTTCAGTTTAAATGTCATTCTTGGTAACAAAGATCCATGGGAGAGTGATTTCTAAGTGACAACTAGCTGAAGAGGACCAAATGACTTTGACTATTGTTAAAGTATATTCATTTTTTGAATAAAAATGTATTTACAAATATGGAAATGTGAATATAAACTGAGGTTAGCATAAAGGTTTTTTATTGTTGTTGTTTGGTTAGTCTGTTTTTTGTTTTTTTTTGTTCTTTAAGACAGGGTTTCCCTATACAGTCCTGACTTCTCTTGAACTCACGATGTAAAACAAGCTGTTTTTGAACTCACAGTAATCTGTCTGCTTTTCAAGAGCTGAGATTAAAGGTGTGTGCCACCAAGCCAGGCCATTAATATAAAGTTTTATATTTAGATATAATAAAATGAGCACATGATCTATATTGTATGGATCAGAGCTGGCAGTGTTAAGCTGCGGAAGAACATGGCAAAACTGTGGAGACGCCTGAACCATGATGCAGGAACAGCAGATGTAAGTAGCAGCAATTTGTAGAACACAGTGAGATGAATCTACCGTATTTGCTGAAGGAATGGTAGGAAATCAGACAGTCCACCAGAGCCTGGTGATATATATATATATATATATATATATATATATATATATATGTGTGTGTGTGTGTGTGTGTGTGTGTGTGTGTGTGTGTGTGTGTATTCCATTAAATATATATATGTATTACATATATATGTGGTATACATATGTATTCTATTAAACATATATATTACACACATATGTGTTATATATGTATATATATTTCCATTAAAGTATTTCCTTTCTAATCTGAATTAAAGGAGGAAAGTCAGTGATTTCTATGAACTAAAATAATGAAACTCATAAGGGCTCCTGGACTATGAAAACAGACTCAGCTGAGTTAGGTTTAACTGAAAGGAACAAGCTGTGACTGGTACGACATCCGTGATGTCTGATGTCAGCGTAGAGCAGGGACTGACAATGGTCTGTGAGTGCTAGATTCATGGGGATGCACACTCTTCTTGTGCAGTCTGGCTATAAAGTAAGACTTCCTCCTTTCCTGGAAGAAGAATGTATCATTGTCACTAAGATACATTTTGATATTTCTTGATACAACCTTCATTCTACACAGTATTGTACTACATTTGCAATGGTGAGGAATATTGAGTACTAGTTTATTTCTGGAGATGTCTCACATCTTCTCTTACAGTTTCATTATGTGTATATAATCCACTTATGCCATAAAAGGAATGAGTTTTAGATTTGTCATCTATCTTATGTTTACTTTTATTTCACTATTTTCTCCATTGAAGCTCATTCTTAATTTCATTCTATTTTTTTTATCACTGTTTTTGTTTTAATTTACTAGCTATTGAGATGAATGCTTCATTAAACTTTTTGGTTTTTTGTGCTTGTTTTTTGTTTTTCGAGACAGGATTTCTCTGTGTAGCTTTGCACCTTTCCTGGAACCCGCTTTGTAGACCAGGCTAGCCTGGAACTCACAGAGATCTGCCTGGCTCTGCCTCCAGAGTGCTGGGATTAAAGGCATGCGCCACCACCACCCGGCGAATGCTTCATTAAATTAAAAATCTTTATTTTTTTAATATATAGTTATATATTTCTTACCAAATTATCTTTATTTCATTCCCTTCTCTTTGGTTCTATGTTTTCAATCTCCACTATCATCCACTTGTTTGTAATCATGCTTGATAAGTAAAAATATGGATCTTTTGTATTTTTTCCTTGTTTTCTACCTTAACTTCAATGTGTTGAGAGAATATTTAATTACTAATATAACATATACATTTATGTATAGATATGTGTTTATTTTACGGAAGACTTACAGTTTTATTTATAACATTATATAGCTATATATACATTACATTATATAGCTACAACTTTGTAAGGCATATAAAGTTTAAGCATTTCTATATAGGATATACATATACTTAGGTAATAATCTTTTGTGTTATATGTCTATTTTGTTAGTTCCACATAAGTCTAATGCTGTTATATATTCTGGATTAACTGAAAATGTTCTCTTAATAATTAAATACATTTCAAATTTCTGGTAGAACTTTAATAAAAGTTGTGTAAGTAAAACTATGAACATTTTTACTTTACTAATGTAATCATAAAAACATTCATTTTGATGGCAGGTAAATTTTCTACTTTTATGTTATGTTTCTTCACATTCAACATCTCCCTAAATAATTTTTAGTATATTTATCATAGATAACATGCAGCTATGGTATAATTTAAATGTACCTAGTATATTATTTAGAGTATTTATGAATGTTTATTTTGCTAAATTAAGGGAAACACGTAATTTCTAATATATTTAAATGATATACTCCAATATCTATTTTTCCTCTTGATTATTAAGATTTCTTTTGTTTGAAGAAAATGTTGCTATTACTACTTCATAGCATATATATTAACCTCATTGGCACATTTTTCTTTGATATATATGTTAATATTTACAAGGTTTAGAGTGTGGCTATTCATTGGGCTTTCCTGTATTGTTCCTCTTTGTCATACTTTCTTATTTGCCATAGATAGATGATAGATATCAATGTCCCAATGAATAAAAGTGAGAATCATCTTTCAAGAAGGTGTTACTTTTTTCACTTCCATTTACATATGATTATGAATATCAGTTTACTAGTTATATACTCATGTTAGCTGACTTATATATCCATATATATATATATATATATATTACATATATTATATAGACTTTTATTACTGAACATTTATATGTAAATTTGGCAAAGTTTAATATACTTAGAGTTGTATATTAGATGATAGGATTTAGAAGTTATCTTTAAATTCCTCAACAACTTCATCTACCTTTAAAATGTTTCCATTTTTAGTTGACTACGTTTGGGTAGGTCATGATCATTTCGTGTGTGCATGATGTGTTTCAGAAACATTATTTAACATCCACCTGCAGTGACCTATGCACACACTGATGCAGGTTAAAATGTATCAGTCCCTGCTGATGAACTTGCATCATCATCTTTTCTATTATCTGACTTTCTGGGCTTGACTTTCTTCCTGGGATTAGTCATTCCCTCTTTTTTTTTTTTTTTTTTTTTTTTTTTACATAGTGCTGGTGAGTATAAAAGGATCCATGGGCTCCCAGTATAGATGCAAACAAGGAAAGGCTGCTTTCTAAATAGGTGATGCCGACATATTGTCTAGACTATAAATGCAAACTTGGCAGCTTCACTGCCTGTGCTAAACTTGTCTAGGGATACCAGGGACTTAAAACATATCTCAATTACTTGTTTTATATATTGATTCAGGATCCTAAGATACAGAGATTAAAGTGGAAGTTACTGTGCATGAAAAGAATTTACTACGTATGATCTCAGGCAGAACCTCTTAGCACCTGGAAAGAGTGTGAGAAATGGTGACCAAATTACAAGTGTCTGGTGAGTTTGGCTTCAGTGGAACATCTGAAGAAATTCTGGTCCATATGTTTCAGTGGATATTCTTACTGAATTGTAGGCAGCATGGTGGATCTTTTGTAACCTACCCAGCCTATAATTGAATGTATGCTTGGTGTTATAATATTAAGGAATCTCCAGAGAAGTGCCTCCATTTGTTCACAGGTGATCTGAGATATCATTAGAGAAGCTACAAGTCAACCTTTAGGAACATGAGTGCTACTAAGGGAGGGCACACTGATCAAAGACAAAGATACTAAGGGAGGGCATACTGAATAAGTACAAAGATGCTGTGGATGACCCATTGACAAGGACAAATACGCTGAGGGATGGCATACTAAACTGGAGACGAAGATGGTGAGGGAAGATACATTGAACAAAGGCAAAGATCCTCAGTCATATCCACCAATATCATTTCATAGTTTTTATACCTGTGCAAGCTGTCTTCTCTGTGAGTCAGTCAATGCCTCTATCAGTCAATGCCTCTATCAAACACCTGTTTCGCTGTTAGTCATTATTACTTATAGTTCATAGTGACTTTCTTTCTTTATAATAAAATGATAAGAAATCCACAAATATGGCTGCATCCATAGTCTTGGAAGGATGATTTTGACTCTGTGAATGGACCCAAAATTAAAAAAGAGGATCATAATTTAAAAAAAAATGTGCTAAATGTAAAGTTCTAATAACATATTGATAAAATTAGATCACCAAGTAGACTGGCCAGCTTTAAAACAGCAACAACAACAACAACAAAACAAACAAACAAACAAACAAAACCTGTTTTCATGCTTGGCATAGTGGTACATTCTTTTAATCCTAGCATTGAAGAGACCAAGGCAGGCAGATCTCTGTGAGTTTGAGGCCAGCCTGGTCTACATAGTGAGTTTCAGGCCAGCCATGATTTCATAGTGAGACCCTGTCTCATAAACATTATCATCATCAAGAACAACGAACAGCGATTTTCCTATTCTTTCTTTCTAAGACTCACCTCATTTCAGATTACCTCTGCTGGAAGTTATGTACCCAATAGATTGTCTATCAAGGTGATATGTGTGACTTCTAGACTCAGTTTATGAAAATCTCCCATCTAATTTACAGAATCTTTCTCTGTGGACTGATGGGATGTTGGTGTCCATGGTGACCTTGAGTGAGACGTATTTAAGTTGGCACCTCCTGCAATACTATGAGTTCCTGAATTACTTGACAGATTGTGTCCCTTCCCTAGCCTCAAATTAGATCTTAAAAGAACAAGAAATCAGCATAAATAATATGAATCTATGAAGATGTGTGGCATATGATGACTATAGTAGCTATGATAATATTATTTTATTTTTACAGATACAAAATACATACACCTTCAGGAACACTTGGTTACTAAGATTTATTTAAGCATTGTGAAATGTGTGCACTTAAGTAGCAGGTAAATATATGCCATAAAAGGTAAGATTAAAATACTTTTTCTGTCTGTCCTTATTAGAAATGTATATCAGGGGTGTGTGTGTGTGTGTGTGTGTGTGGTGTTTGTATTTATGCATGTGTAATGCAGGTGCATATATAAGCATGTGTACATGTGTACGGAAGCCAAAGGTTAGTGTTAATAATCTTTCTTGATTACTCCCTACTTTAATTTTACAGTCTCTCACTGATCCCAAAGTTCACTTATTGGGTACACTGGTTGGCTAGCAAGCTCCTCTTTCCCTCCCCTTGCACTGCCCGAGCCAGAGTCACAGATGTGCACCACTTTGCCTGGCTTTTACACCAGTGCAGGGGTACTGAACTCAGGATCTCGCGCTTTTGTAATGGCCACTTTCTCTTCTGAGCTGTGTCTCTAGCTCAGATTTTCAATTACAGTAAAACCTGAATTGAAATTTCCCCTAGCTTTGCGTTTTCTGCCCAGTGATTAAAGCAAGTACTGAAGATGAAGAAAAGAAGTAATTTTAGAATATGTTGAACAGAGATGTCTTAATGTTGACTGACATTCTCAGGAATGATTGCTGTGTTTCATAAACCAATCTATGTTTGGTTCCCTTGCCTGTTACAACAGCAGAAGATTTGGAGCCTCAGACAGTCCCTGATCATTCATTTCTCTGCTCTCAGCTTCTATATTGAAGCTGCAAACTAGCTCCTTGGGGAAAATCAGAAAAATACCCATTTTGTCAGCTACAAATTTGATTATAGTGAACTCTCCAGGCACTTTGCTTTAACCTTTTACTTGCATGATTAAAGGCAAGAAAGTCAGCTTGGATGCAATATTTTATATGCTTAATATTCTTCCAACTGAAATTATTCTCTAGAAGGTAGACTCTCCAGAAATATAATTTCAAACCAGGAAAGTTCACAGGTAATTCAATAGCACTCATTACTGCAGTACCAGAATTTTCCACATAAATTTTCATCATAGAGCAGGGCATGAGATGTATTTCAGGTCAGTTTTGAGAAAGAGAAGATCAAAATGAACACCTCTATTTGGTTTCTTTTTCTTGCTATCATAGGAATAAAATGTGTGCTTGTGCCTGAAGGTGGAAATAGTTGAGTCCCGATGTCACGAAGAATGGGACAGCAGCAAAAGTTCTTGATCAACCTTAATAAAACTATAAAATCCTGCCATTTGTCATCACCTAAATGTTGCTGGAAATCCAGTTAAAAGAGAAGACAGGCATGAGGGGAAAGTGTCCCAGCATCTCACCTACATAGAGTACCTGGAAAAACTAATCTCATAGAAGTTAAGCATAAGATGGGAGGTTACAGAAGAAGAGGGTGAGGGTGAGGACAGGGAAATGGTACTGAGTGATTATAGTACAGTCAGAGAGAAGCAACATGCTGGTGCTAATAATCCCCAGGAGGACAATCATTGATAATAATGGACTGTACATTTCAAAATGCTTGAGAAAAGCAAAGCAATTGTGAGTTTTCACTAGAAAAAAAATTAAAGTGTTTTAACATGACACATGATGATTTACATGTTTGAAACATGTTATTCCATTTATATAAATATGTTTTATGTTTTTAATGCATCATTAAAAATCTTAAGGATAAATTCTACTATAGAATTATAGGGAGCATCAGTTCTTTAAAAAGTACAGAAGATAGTCTGAACTTGTCCATGATAATTTTTTTTCTGAGACATTTTCTTTCAATGTGGTCATTCTTAGGTGTCCTGGTTTTTGTTTTTGTGTTGTTTTTAGTAAAAACATGAATTTAATATTAAAAAAGTACAAAGTCATCACCTGAGTCATTGTGTCTTGAAATTGAATATTATTTGGTGAGTAAATAACATAATAATCCCTTCCTTCCTTTCTAGGTTATTGTCTCTGTAGTAACATAATTATGCCCATAATTATTGCTTCTTAGATATTATGTATGGTGTGCTGGAAAGCAAATGAACGTTTTATTTTGAAAGGGCAAAGCTTTTATAAGCAACCACTAATTTTATTTTTTTCTGGTGTGGAGCATTGAAATCATAGCCTCAAACATGTTATGCAAATAGCCTACCACTGAGTTTCATCTAGCTCTGAAGATTCAATAAGCATCAATTTAGTTCAAGACATTGTAGTAGAACACTTACATTCTAAGTATGTCTAATTTCATTTCTGATATTTTAATATGAATGAGGTGATTTAGATTATTCTTTTCAAAGGCCATTATCATAATTCTTCCTCCAGTGGCACAATTCCAAAATTTTACATTATTGAGAATTTTTTAGTTTGTAAAGCAATGACTGGCTGTATTGCTCTACCATGAACTGTGTGAGAATATTCTAAATGTTTCCTCAAGAACTGGATGTAATCATGCACTAATTTGCATGTCCTCTTTAGGCAAATTATTTAAGATCTATAAAATAAATCAAAGGTCTGCCTATAATTATTTTTATTTCATTGGCGATAGGGGTCAGAGTATACTTTTGTTAAATTATGCTTTAAATTCTTTCAAGATCATCAACGTTAGTAAATTATTAAACTGAGAATGCAAACTTTTCATTGTCTTTCAAATCTAAGTTGCAATTTTCCCCTGAAATAAAGTGACAAAGATTTCAATAATAGGAGATATTACTCAGTTATCTATTGGTTATAAAATCATCATTCCAAAGGCAGCTATGATATGTGGTATATTTTAGATACTAAAAATAAAATCTTGATCTTTCGAAGGAATTCTGTGAAGACTCATTTGTGCTCCAATAACTGTACAATTATTTAGATAAAGTTCAGATTTGGGGAACGTAAAGGATACTTAAACATTGAGAGAAGAAGGGTAAATTCACACACATTTAGTTCATGGTGCTTGCTGTTTTTTGGAGTGCTTTGTTAATCCTACTGGGTGGGAATAAGACCACTACCACAATTGTTGAGCCAAATTTGAAGCAATCTTTATTAAATACTGGCCAGGATGATGGACACTGGCTAGGTCCATACACAGGATTCCTAGAAAACAACTGTGAATTATGTTAGTCTGGTGCTGATAAAAGCAAGACCCACAGGGCTACATACTTTCTGCCTTCGTCCAATTAGGGGCAAGCATACACTCTCACATACTTCCTGCCTAAGTGTGATCAAGCACATCTTGTGCAGTTGGAGCAACCAACCTTATTTACAAAAGTGAAAATACGGACACTCAGGATGTTATCTTACATGAACAACAGTCCCCAGCATTTCAGGAAGTTGTCTGTCCTTGGGCAAGTGGGGTTTACAGGTTTATCTTTCCTTGGGCAAGTGGAGATGACAGGTTAGAGGCATTTTTATTTTTATAACTCTCTTAAGCACAGTAAATAAAACTTAAAACACTACTTTGGCCCTTACAGTTATGTCATGTATAATATTTTATTGTATAGTTATGATAGTCCTGTGAATTAAAAATTAAATCTCCTTTAGTATGAGATGCTGTCTTCATGAGTTACTGTTAAATACAGAGAGAAAGCTCAGTTCTAATTGGTTGCTTTAGTTTCTATCCTGCCTGCCTCTTTACTTTGTGGCTTCTAAGCTTAGCTCAGCTGTATTTGATGGCACACATATATAACTCCAGCATTTGGGAACTGACAAGGAAAATTATAGAAGCTAGCCTGAGCTACATACACAATGAGACACTATCAAACAATGAAGAATTAACTCTAAATCTTACTTATTTGTCAGCGTTGTTTACTGGGCACGAGAGACACAAAGTACAACAGAAACCACTAAGAGAGTTTTTATTAGGGAAGAGAAAGTATAGTCGTGAGTAGGCCTTCCAGAGGGGAAATGTGCAGAGAGAGAGGGAGAGCAGGTGGAGTCTGCTCACAGCATGCACATATGGGCTTACATGCCTATGCCATGCATGCACATAGATTACATAGACTGTAAGGCCCTGGAGTGGCTAAGCATTTTGCCTGACTGCTGACAGTGCATGCGTGGTCATGCGACTCCACAAGTGGCTAGGAATAAAAACAAACTCTATACCATTCTGCAGAAAAATCTCACTTCCCTGGGTCACTCTTGATCTATTTGCTATTGAACTTTGCTTGTCTTATGAAAGCAGTAAAATCAGAGATGTAAAAATTATCAGTCAAAGACTATAGGAATACTGACAAGTCAAGGCTCATGGCCCCTTGTGAAGATATCTGACAGCAGGAATGCTCACAATCTTTTAACCACAACAAAACGATCTTTAGGTTGAGATACCCAGGTAGTTGCCTATACTTAATCAAGACATTTACCATAGTGATTAACATTTCAAAAGATCTGCTTGCTTACTAATGGTATATGCAAACCTCAAGGGCTTCCAGTTGGCAGGCTTGGCTCCTGCTTGCCTCAAGTCAATGCTTTACAAACCAAGAGAATTACCCATGATGAATGCTGCCTTAGCCCACTCATACATCCTCTTGTGAGTGTTAAGTGAGGGCCTAGGGAAGGCTGTCATTTCACCAGCCATTTGATATAGAATCTGTTTTGTACCTTACTGTGTTATTTGTGTTGTTTAGAGTTATTGTTAGCTCACAAATAGTTTCATTGACTCTAGTACCACAGGCATGGGCTGAGGCAGCAAGGACATTGAGAAGCAAAGGTCAGTATTGTCATGTATGTGAAAGACACAGAGAAAGCTTTCCATTATATTATTTGTTCACCATCAATTAACATCTCCTTTCACACTATCAATGGAAAAATTGCAAAGTAAATACAGTACATAAAAAGGACTTATTCTACTATGCTTCTGTAAAGAAACCTGTAAACAGAAGGACAAGATTTAGCTTTTTGTGGAGGTACTACAGTCATAGGCATGAAAATAGTGGGGAAAGGGGAAAGAGACATATGTCAAAGTATGCTTGCAGTCTTCTGAATCAAAAGAAAAAAACAAATAGCTAAAATACAGGAAAGAAAACTCTCCTTTTAGTGAAATCAAAATTATTGGTTAGAATAGAAAAGAGTCTCCATGTACCCTACTGAAAACTTTGTGTACTCTATGGCTATTTATATTTCAGCTATTAGAATGTGTTCAGACTTTCAAATGAAATCTAAGGCAATGCATTAATATTGTATTTATTTGTATTCATTTATCCATTCTCAAAAATTTGGAGCTATAACTCAACATCAGTCTTGCTTCCTGCCTTTTTATAAATACCCATAGTATGTGTAACTAGCTAGGTCTGCTTTAAAGTCATTTCCACTTCTTTAGCAGACTAATTGTCTCCTTCAATCTGAAGTCTGTTCACAAAGATCTTAAATTAAGCCCTAGAAATTTAAACCTGTTATATAGTTATTAGCAAAAAGATTTGGTACTGGAATATATCAAGAACTTAATAAAGAACAAATACTTCACCCAAATACAATATAATAAAGTTGGTATTGCAAATAGCAAACACCAACAAAGATCTATTTCTCTGTGTAGGAACCAATACAGCATATGCTAGTAGCTATGAATGGTGACTGGAGACTTTGACAAAAGTAACAAGACTTCTTTGTCTGTAGATGTCTCCATTATGATATTTTCCTGAAGATTTGATATTTAGCTATGCTGGCTTGAGCTAAAATGCATTGTATATGTACTGTTTCCTTTGTTTCCTTTGTGAGTTTAAGCGGATTGAAATTTTAACATTTACTAGACTATAGCATTTCAGATATTACTATGCCACAGGAAAGAGATTTCTTTCTTAACCAATTGCCACTTAAGAAATAGAAGGAGAAATAAAGAAATAGCCTTGGGGGATATTTGTCCTAAGGTCCCACAAATAACAGTGGCAGCAACAACAATTAGAAAACAGAACCCCAATTTAGGAAAATGTGTTTTAGATGTTAATAAGCTTTCAGGTTTTGTTAGAAAATTCTCCTGAATGTTTGAAGCTATTATAATAATTCTCTGGAGAATGCTAAAGGCTCTTGTTTACTCAACTATTTTCTTACGTTCTCATTTATTGATTCATTTATTTATTTGTTAATATATGTGCATTAGGCACTAATCCCTGGAATCAGATATAAAAAATAAACACAGACTCTTGGCAATAAATCATTTCAAATTGCTGGTATCTAAATTGGTGGGAATCACATCTGATCAAATCATAGAGAACTAGCTTTCCAAAACTGCCAGTATCTATGAATTGCTTCTCATTAAGTATTGATTTATATACATGTATTTTCAGGCATTAAAATCTAAATTTTTGTTAGACACTCACTTCTAACATACTGTGATAGTTTCAATATTGAGTGTCCCCCAAAGGCCCTAAGTTAAAGGTGTGTTTTCCAAGATGTTGTTATCCATAGTGGTTAAGTGAAGCCTGATAGAAGGAGGACTTTAAGGGTATGCTGTTGATGGTGATTGTGGCACCCTGTCTCTGTACCTTCTTCTCGTGTGCTTCTTAAATATTTGATGGGTGGTTACTGGTGTTTGTGCTGACTAGCCACAGGCCAAAAACAACAGGACCCACCAATTGTAGATTAGACCCTCTAAACTATGAAGCAATAAATGTTTTTCCTTATAAAATGATATAAAGATCTTAGATACTCCATGATAATAATGAAACACCAACTCTATTTATACAATCAAAATGAGTGCCACATGGTATCACTTATGCCCATGATGCAAGTGTAGATTTGCAGCATTGTATATAATAAAGTGCATTGGATATTTGTTCCCTTGCAATATTGTCATAAACATCTTAACACTCATGAAAACTGGATGGTACTATTTTCAAAAGACAGTATATATGTGACTCCAAAGTCACTCTCTCTCTCTCTCTCTCTCTCTCTCTCTCTCTCTCTCTCTCTCTCTCTCTCTCTCACACACACACACACACACACACACACACACACACACACACACACACACATTATAGTATGAGAGCATTCTGTTATTATTCATGCTGATGTATTGATTATACTTCACAATTTCCCTGAACTCTTGTCTTATTTCCCAGTATAATCAACTCATTCATATTCAAATGTGTAGACATGAGGTCTACATTTCCCAAATTCTCCTAAGTGCCCAACAAACATAAGGAATTAGCTTTATTAAAGACCTTATTGCCATGTCACTTCCTCACATCAAAAATTAAAAAAAAAAAAAAAAAAACCTGCTTGCAGTGACTCTTCCAGGGAAATCACAGGAAGGGGAGAGGCTATAATATGTAAGATTCTTCCTTTATTTCCTAAGCCATCAATCTATGTAAAGGGCCATTTTGATACCTTATTAGCATGGCACTGAAAAATTCCATCGTTGTTTTGATCAAAATTTTTTTACTCTTTGCAATATATTTTGTTTAAAATTAGAAAAATTTTATTTGTTCTTAGCTATATCATTAGTACCACTTATTTTCTAAACTGTACAGTTTTTCCCATTATTTTATTCTTTCAGCTATTGCCAAAAAATTATTTCATCTAATGGGTACCAGGTAAATCTATTTTACTTTATAAGAGTTAATGAAACACAATTTTGGAAACTCTTTTTTTTTGTCTTCATTTTTTACCTCCTTTTATCTACCTCTAGAATGTTAGTTAAAATTCTCTATAACTTTTCTTTTAATTTTTGATTTATGACAAATGTATGACCCCATCTTTTACAATGAATTGCATTATGTGTTCCATTTATGAGTAGTGATGTCAAGTATCCTTGCTAGATTGGCTAACTCTTGCTGTTACCCACAACTGCTTATACAGTCACAAACATTCAATCTTATATCCATGAGCAATATGATATCCAAAGAAGCACTTGGTATGTGTGCTGACTGAAAGGAGGGAACCTAGATTGAGAAAATGCTTTCATAAGATCTGGCTATAATGCATTTTCTTTTCTTTTTTTAATCTTTTTTTATTTTATAATTTAATTTAATTTTACATATTCCCTTGTTCTCCCCGCCCCCTGCCTTGGTGATTGATGGGGGAATGGCCCAGCCCATTGTGGGTGTTTTCATCCCTGTGCTGGTGGTTCTGGGTACCATAAGAAAGTAGACTGAGCAAAGCATGAAGAGAAAACCAGTAAGCAGCATCTATTCATGATCTCTGCATCTGCTCCTGCCTCTAGGTTCTTGCCTTGTTTGAGTTCCTGTGTTGACTTCTTTCAGTGATAGACTACAATGTGAAAGTGTAAGCCAAACAAACCCTTTCCTCCCCAAAGCAATTTGGTCAGGGTGTTTCATCTCAGCAACAGAAACCTTAAGACAATACATCTAGATGGTTCACTGAAAATAAATCAACCCTGTATTTGGCTTCCTTGCTTAGACTGTTTAATATCTCATTTTTTTCTATGTCTCCCCTTTGCTCTCAAGTGTGTGTTTTGGTTCAGGCCTTAGAACTGTACTTCAAGCTTTTTCTTGATTGTTACAAAACAAAAAATCGCATCTGTGTATTGCAGTGTTGCCTGGGTGATCTGAAGTAAATAATGCCTTCCCTTTTTTTAGGAGGATAATCAGCTTTTGCATGTGTAGAGAGTTACATTTAAAGAAGATATATGATTGTTTTAAGCATACAAATAACACAGAACTTAGTTAGGTCTAAGGTTTTTTGAGTAAAAATATTTAAAAGAGGGAATAAATGGGAATTTTTAATTTAATTGTACATAATTAATGTACCGTGACTGTGTAAATATTTTATTGTTTTTTCTTTCAGCTTTGGGTCAGTGTTATATGGGATCCATGTTGTTGGTTATAGTTCTGTATATCTTAATGAGCCACACAAAATGACTATAGGAAATGGAAGACCTGCCAAACAAATCCGTTCACCCATCAATTACTTAACTTTCTGTCAGAAATTCTTCCTTCCAGTAAAAAAATAATCTGAAAAGCTAGTTACTTGTGAAAACAGGTTTATCTGGTAACTCATTACATGAAGAAGATATGTGACAATACCTGGAAAAGTAAAATAATCAAAAAAAATTCCTACCCCTTAGAAAATAAACAAAATTAATGATGTAGCTCAGAACAAGTAAATGGAAAGTTTTGGAAAATTTTAATGGTGTTTTCCTAAGATAGCCTGATGCTGTGGTAAAATCAAAAAGTATTTTAATGAGCTGAAAACTATGAACTCGATTATATCAATGTAATGAGGGAAAACCACATCTCAACCTATTTACCCTTCCTGCCTCAGTCCATAAATCAGTTCATTTTTAAATCTGGAGCATGTTAGAAACTCTGAATCTCAATTTCCATGTACAGACTCCGTCCTGTGCTGCATTTGAACATCATTTCTCCTCAGTATTTTCAAAGTCTTTTTTGTTTGTTTATATAAATCATTTTTACCTCCTGAAAATTATTTTTATTTGTGTTTAATAGCCTATTATTTTCTTAAGCACAACCATCAGACGTTCTAAGTCTTTTGAGACTATCGTCCATCCATTGATCTTTTCTGTATCCTAAAAGTTCAATGTTCTGAATTGAACAACCAAACCAAAGGTTGTCTTACCATAAAGCAATTTACATTGAATCAGGCAGCTTCCACCACAGCTGCATAAACAGGGAAGGAAGTAACTTCAGACATTAATATATGTCCTAGGTACTCTGATAACTAGACTGCCCAGAAAAAGCCCGGTCAGGTAAGATGCATCGGGATTCAGCTATGATGAGGACTTGAGACTGTTGAGGAAACCCATAAGAAGGCTGGCAGCAGAGAAATCTCCTAAAGCTAATCTTCACAGGCTGGTGTGAGGCAGAAATGGGCAGCAGAAACCAGACTGAAATGATAGCATAGATCATGGAATGAAGGAAGTTTTTGTTGTTTTGCTGTTGTTGCCTTTTGTTTGTCATTTCTTTGCTTTATTTGATTATTTTCTAACATCATTATAAAAGTGGCGTGGATTGACCCCTATGGTTCCATCTCGCAACTGTTTAAAAGACTGCACTGATAATGGTGCAATTATTTGCAGAATCTTTTATTTTAGACATTTTTTATTTTTAAAATGTGAGAAAGTAGGAAGTCTGTGAGGTAGTTGTTTTCCTATACTTTAGTATGCCAACTGTTGTCTCGGACCATTCATGTATGATGGGGCACTGCTAACCTAGCCACAGAAAGTCCAGTTGCTCCATATCTCCAGCTTCTCTCCTCTCTTCCACCACCAATCACACCAGCTGGCTGGGAATCGACAGGATCATGAGGACCAAAGCATCTCTAAACTGTGAGGAGCAAGTAGCAGGAATGAAAGCATGGACAGCCACATAATGATTTAAAAACAAACAAACAAACACATGACTTTATCACAAAAAGAAGACATTTTAATGTCACTGGCAATTATAGAACATAAAACTGAGTCACTGGACATTTGTTGTCATAGGAAGGAATTTGTGAATTCATTTTTAGGTCATTAAAAATTGTTTTTGAGCACAAGGTGGACGACACTAAATTTGTATTCAACAAGACTAATGCTGAGTTTGAAGAGAGATAGAAGAGCAATAAAACATGAAAGTAATAGTAGGAAAACCCGATGAGATCTTTAAAGTCATCTAGGTAAACCATGGGAAGAGCCTAGACCATGGGAGTCGGAACACGGGTAAGGACCAAGCAAGATTCAAAATGGTGCAGAGGCTTTATAAAGTTCCAGACTTCGGTTTCCTGATAAGGGATGGTCGAGTAACCAACCAAGTACCCTGGATTGATCCATCCAACAAAGGTCATCCTTCTAATGTTTCTAGCAAGGTGGGGAGTGTGCACTTAGTCCAAATCTCTCATTAGTCAGCCCATTTTATTTTTCACTCTATAGTTTTTTCATTTGAATGATGACTATGATGGAGTGTTTTGCACTGAGAATATGTGTCTTGCCTATTAGTTTGTCAGTGTATTTAGTGTCTGATTTCACAGGTGAAACAATTTGAGTTGAAAGCTTGCTCATAGTGAGATGTTCACAAAACTCTCCACCCACACAATTTTTACTGATGACTGAGTCATGTCTCCTACTCATGAATTCAATTTCCTTCCATCTATGTCACTTGGCTAAATATAGATGACATGGGTTCTAGTGTGCTACTGGTGATACAACTTCACAGGTATATAAGCTGTGTTAAGAAGGAATAGAAAAATTAGGACAATGACTTTTAAAAGTACGGATTTTTAGCCCACTTGTCAAAAACTAGGGCAACTATCTAGTTGATTAATTGAAAGGATAAAGTCCAGGGAACAGTTGCTTTTGATGTTTTTCCTTTGCTTTGTTTTGCACTGCCATATTCACCACATAAGTTAGTCCTTTTCAAATGACTGTTTTCTGGGAGGAGGTTGTGGATTAGTGGCAGAACCCTTTCTGATGTGTTCAAGGCCCTATGCTTGGTTATTCATAATATTGGTTCAAATCTTCTTTTTGTGCTATTCTCTTATTCTAATTTGCTGTCTACTTAATAAACTAAAAATTATTGTTTATCCTTACTGCATCATATGATGCTAGTTCTGATATGAAAAAAAAACAGTAACTTTTTTTTTTTTTTGGTTTTTTGAGATAAGGTTTCTCTATGGAACAGTCCTAGATTTCCTGTAACTCACTATGTAGACCAGGCTGGCCTCCAACTCACAGAGATCCACCTGCCTCTGCCTTCCAGGTGCTGGGATTAAAAGCATGTGCCACCATGTCCAGCTGTGACTTCCTATCTATGTCTGTAATAGTGGGGAAACTTTACCACGTGGTATCAACCAGACTTTCCCCCACTATCTCATAGGCTTGTACTGAAATACATTCTGTATATAAACTCACCAAGTATTAGGGCAAGAAAAAGCAGAACAAATGGATAGGCTTACACTCTCCTTCTGCTGAAGTGTGTGGTCATCTATTAGCTGATCAAAATCAGCAGTTCAGTTTGGAAGACAGAGAGAGGAGCACGGAGTACGGCCCTACAAGTAGGCCACTATTGATTACCTTTTGTTCGTGCAATGCATAGCTTCTCAGCTTTTCTATTTGTTGAGATATACTGAAAACTGGGTCTTCAATGTCCTGAGTATTTACAACAATAAGAAAACAATATTTGAAATGTTTTGTTGTTGGAAGGGGAGAAATAAAGAATTTTCATTTCCTTCATCGTTTTGATAATCTCCCTTAGTTTTTTCTTTAAATACCATGTCTGACTGTCCGTTTTGTATGAAAGCCAAAAATGATTTATGTTAACGTGACAGGGTCTCAGAGCTGATTGAAATTATTAAGGTATAGTTCTGAAGATACAGAGAACTCATCTATGCCCTTTCTTTTTTTACCATTCCAGAATAAATTCCTGCCCTCCTACTCCATGACATGGCTTCTTCACTTGTCTGAACACAGTGGCATCTTTTATTTTTTTAATTGAATTATATTTATTTGTGTGTGTGTGTGTGTGTGTGTGTGTGTGTGTGTGTGTGTGTGTGTGTGTGTGTGTGGCAGGGGTGACTATCTAAAGACATCTTGGAGGAGACAATTCTCTCCTTCCACCATCTGGGTCTGGGTGAGTGATCAGAGACAGGCTTGGCCGGCCAGAAGCGCCTTCCCATGCTTAGCCACCTCACTAGCTCCTGTGAATACTGAGTTTCAAGCAGAGACTTGAAGGACAGCTGAAAGGAGGAAGAAGATGTGGAGAGGACACTTCTAACAGAATAATACCATGTCTAAGTTCCTGGCATTAAAAAATGAAGCAGATCAGCCGAACATTTTGTCAAAACTTCACAAAGAGTCAAAAAGTATTTTCTATTTTACATTTCATTCAAAACATGATTTTGAATTAAAAAAAAAGGAAACACGAAAGAATTTGAAAATCATTGGAAAATGCTGAAAAACACAAGAAAATTGAAAAATTGATTTGCACGATGCCAAGATTGCAGATACAAAAAAAAAAAAAAAAAAAAAAAGGCTAGTGGCAAAGTGATTATTTTTGAATGTATTTCCACCCCAAAAGGTATCTTGTAAAACATCTTATCCCAGCAAACTGTATGTTTTCAATTCTGTCCTTGCAGGCAAGAAAGGCTGTCAGGCAGACGGATCAGTGTGGTCAAAAATAAAAACATTGTGGCATGTTCTCAGAATTGCAAAGAGCTTGGATTTGGCACAGGTATATGGGAAGGTATGGGAAGTAGATTTCTGCAAGGAAGATAAAGTTGAGCTGGTGTTGTAATTTGCATATGGTTTGGTTTAAATGTTCTTCCAAACATCCAAGTATTGGAAGCCTCTTGGTCCCCAGGACAGTAACCCTGGAAGATTACAGAACATTGAAGAGATGGCGCCCACTGAGAGGTGTATGGGCCATTGGAGGACTGCCTAGCAAGAGAGTAAGTGAGTGTGATTGTATAAAAGCAGCAAGCCTGGACCTCTCCGCATCTCTCTCTGCTTCTATTTTTTTTTTTTTTAATTTTTATTTTGCAATACAATTCAGTTCTACATATCAGCCACGGATTCCCTTGTTCTCCCCCGTCCCGTCCCCCTCACCTTCCCCCCAGCTCCCCCCCCCCCCCCCCATTCCCATCTCCTCCAGGGCAAAGCCTTCCCCACAGACTGAGATCAACCTGGTAGACTCAGTCCAGGTAGGTCTAGTCCCCTCCTCCCAGGCCGGGCCAAGCAATCCTGCATAGGCCCCAGGTTTCAAACAGCCGACTCATGCAATGAGCACAGGATCCGGTCCCACTGCCTGGATGCCTCCCAAACAGATCAAGCCAATCAACTGTCTCACCCATTCAGAGGGCCTGATCCAGTGGGGACCCCTCAGCCATTGGTTCATAGTTCATGTGTTTCCATTCATTTGGCTATTTGTCCCTGTGCTTTATCCAACCTTGGTCTCAACAATTCTCGCTCATATAAACCCTCCTCATTCTCGCTAATTGGACTCCCAGAGATCCACCCAGGGCCTAGTCATGGATCTCTGCATCCAGATCCCTCAGTAGTTGGATGAGGTTTCTAGCACGACAATTAGGGTGTTTGGCCATCCCATCACCAGAGTAAGTCAGTTCGGGCTGTATCTCGACCATTGCCAGCAGTCTGTTGTGTGGGTATCTTTGTGGATTTCTGTGGGCCTCTCTAGCACTTTGCTTCTTCCTATTCTCATGTGGTCTTCATTTACCATGGTCTCCTATTCCTTGTTCTCCCTCTCTGTTGTTGATCCATCTGGGATCTCCCGCTCCCCCAAGCTCTCTTTCCCTCGACCCTTGCCTTTCACTACCCCCACAGTGGCATCTTTTATGTGTGAAGACCAGAATAAAGTTTCATGAATCATTTTTTAAAATGTTTTCCACTGGAGACAGAGAGCTGGATCAGTGGTTAAGAGCACTGGCTGCTCTTCTGGAGGACCCAGGTCTGATTCCCCACACCCACATGGCAGCTCCCAGCCACTTGTAACTTCAGTTGCTCTGGATCAGACATTCTCCTCTCACCTCCACAGTCACAGGGTACACATGTGGTACAGAGACATACATGCAGGCAAAACACAGACATAAAATAAAAATAGATAAACCTAAAAAAAGTTTAGGGACCCCTTCCCACTTTTTTATACAATCTAGGTTTTTTTAAATGTTTTAATTTAAATTGTTTAAATAATTTACTTAAAAGCACAATTCATATAAATTATTTATATAAAATATGAGAAGACTTGTGGATAATAAAAACAACCACTATCTAAAATTAAAATAATATCGATACAATTAAGTACAACTACATCTCAAAAAGTATTATGTACCTTGTTGAAACTAGACATGAAATCACTACTTACTCTATGGCAGCACTTATATGAAATTCTAAAAAGTGACAAAATCAGTGACCCAAGTTGAAGCAGTTGACTACTCGTAATGGAATATAGCAGTCTTTGCAGAGAACTACAAAGAAGCAACGATGACTCTAGTCTCTGTCTTCATTTTAGTGGTTAGAGTGCACATATGTCTGTATGTTTAAATTAATTAAGCCATGCTCATTAATCCTGTGAATTTTATTTTGTCTTAATTATACTTCATTTTTCAAGTTAATGAGGAATGATACTTCCAGTACTATGTATGATTATAGTCTTCTTTTGACTTTCATTAAAATATCAAATCTCAAGGTTTCAACACAATGTCTTCCAAATATTGAAAGTATGTTATTAAATATTCTTCTTATTTATAGTCCTTCATTTGTAGGTCATATGCTTTTTTATAGAAACATTGAAATTATGTTCTTGGCATCTTCATATGAGCTCATCATATTTCCTTAGTTTTTCTGTCTCAAATGATTACCACTGAAGGTTTTGTACTCCTTAATATCTCCTAAATTGTTACTTTTTCTTTCTTTTTTAAATATATTATTTTTAATTAAAATTTATTTAATTTTGAATTATACTTATAACAGGCTTTTCTATTTCATGTATCTTCATGCTTACAATATCTATTTATAATCTGGCCATGTTGTTCAGTTGAACAAAACTCTTAAAACCAAAGGGATGGCTGAGGTTCACAGAAAGCAGGAACTGGCTCAGAGTCACAGCAATCACACATGTAAACAGAGGTTACTGCTGAGGGTAGAAAGGTACTTAAAGGAGGATGGAAGTGAAGGAGTAGGAAAGAGGAGGGCGTGGGAAGGAGGATTAACCAAAACTAAGGATGTATGAAACATTCATAAGGAAACACACTATTTTGTGAACTAATTAAAATATAATAACAAAATAATAGTATAAATGGAAGTAGTCTGCATGAGTAGATAATGATGCACAGAGAAGTCATAGGTTACTCACTGAAATTCCCAGTGCTGGGTACTGGATACCTCTCTATGAGGTTCTTTTCAGGGAAGTTTTGGAGGCCCCCCCAAACAATATAGGCCGTTGTCACTGCTCTTCGGTGTCCACCAAAGCTATACAATAGAACCCTGTCGCTAAAGATAAAACACAATTTAGCTGCAAGATATAGAGAAATTAGATTGGAGTTACAATAGAAGGTTCCTCCTTGTCAAGCTTGTAAGGCTACTTGGGGCAGGGGATTCATCAGTGGTATTACCCAGCTGTGAACGATGGAAACCAAATATCAGCCTAGAAGGCAACACAAAGCCATGACTATATTGGAGTGAGTGTTATGGTTATAATCAACTGTTTCTATTCCATAATAGGAAATCTATGCCTGTTACTATAAACCTTATATAAAAAAAGTAACTGTTGTGGAGGTCATAGACCCTACAACAGTTTTGCTTAGTGAACACGGTATGGAGCTACTTTCAAAATATTTCTGTTTATGTCCAAAGATTAATACTACTCTCTGCTTTGATTAGTGAAGTGCCTGTTGATAGTACACAATGGTCAATGCAGAATCATAAATAAATGGTCAACGTGGCTATTGAGTACTTGTCCTAAAAGGGACATCTATATAAACCCTCAGAGACTCAAGGATTATTATGGAAGAGGGAGCAGATACAATGTAAGGGGCTGAGTGTGAGGAGGGGCACGGTCTTCTGTACATGATGTAAGAGGCTGAGTGTGAGGTGGAGTACGGTCTTCTGTACATGATGTAAGGGGCTGAGTGTGAGCAGGAGTGCGGTCTTCTGTACATGATGTAGCCATAGCATTCAGGAACTCACAGACACTGTGGTGACCGGCACAAGATGGTGCCCCTCAATGTTCCTTCATGGATGGGGAAGTATGCCTCAGCTCTCTCTGAGGAAGTATTGGCAGTTCATGGTTATTGGGGGAGTAGAAGTTATTTGTTTTCTTCAGTTATTATAGCAACTGGTAACTTACCCATGTTCCATGGATTAACCCCCAACCCACAGTCATGAAAACAACCCTAATTAAACTCAATGGGTCATAAAACAACAGGACAAGACAAGATACAAAAACAAGAGTGGGCTTGTTGGGAAGAAGGGATTCTCTGGGTGTGGGAGTGAGCAAAGAGAGGATAATGTGGCTGAAAATGAGCAAAAGTATATGTGTATAAAATTGATGATTAATAAAAATAAGACATTCATGAAAAGACAGAAAAGATAATATATTATTTTAGATACTAAAAATGCACAAGGCTTGGAAAGATGGCCATTAAAAACATGACTTATGTTTTTAATGGCCATGTAATTCTTTTGTGAGGCTTAATATCAAATTTTGCTCCTCATAAAAAAATGTATTTGGTGACTGTCCATTTACTACCCAATCTGGATAATTTTATGAATTATGTTGGTGTTCCATTATGTATACATCTCTTTATATAAATTGATTTGTCTACAGTTTGAACAGCAGGTATGTTACTAAATAATTTATATGGGAAATGCTGGCCATTAAAAATATGACTTAAACATATTTGCAAGCCATGAAGTTCATAAAATTTAAGTAATGCAATCTGAAAAGTCATTATTATTAACAAAAACAAAAGTTCTGTTTCTTGGTCAAAACCATGTGCTTTGTGAATAAACTACAGCCTTCAAGTCAGAAGACACCCTGAAGCACCTCCATGCCTCTACACAAACCTTTCTCAGGCTGACCTTGGCTTTGCCAATTTATAAACACTGAGCTATGTAACATGACCTCATCCAACAACAAGAATGTCTTATAAATACATCAGATTATTGTGAGGTTTATTTTATTTTGTCTCTAATGACAGGGCATGGAGGTTTTAGTGCTCATCAGTTGAAACCATTTCTAAAGCCTTAATCTGTAGTTGTGAATTATGAGAACTGTATAACAGGTGGTAGAGTTTTAGGCAGTTTTCTGTGACAAATGAACTTTTTTTTTCCCTCAGGAAATCTCAGGGTAGGGGCAGTTACTTCTGATGTTTGGCTTATTAGTCAATACTGCATCTACTGCAGAGAAATGAAACCTATTTGGAAGGATTTAGTCCTGCCCTCTTACTCCCATTTCCAGAACTCTCTCATTCTGTAATTCTTTTGTGAGGCTTAATATCAAATTTTGCTCCTCATAAAAAAAATGTATTTGGTGACTGTCCATTTGCTACCCAATCTGGATAATTTTATGAATTATGTTGGTGTTCCATTATGTATGCAACTCTTTATATAAATTGATTTGTCTACAGTTTGAACAGCAGGTATGTTACTAAATAATTTATATGGGAAATGCTGGCCTAAATCCATTAAGTTTTGATATTGTTTCAGTTATGTTCTGATGACAAGAGCATTGACATGAAGCAATAGGTAATACTGTCTATTTATCAAAGCAAAGAACCTTATGAAATGAATATGATAATTCATACCAGGGCAACTGGTTCATTCAAGTCCTCTTTCTGCCATATACCGTTTATAAATGAGGAGATGACAAGGTATACATAAGGATTCACATTTGTAATTCATAGAGACAACCTCTGGGCAGGGGAATGGACTTGATTTATTGGAAGGATTTATGTAAAGCAGTAAGACTCCAGAGAAGGATAGAATGAACCCCATGACTCTTCTGATGGGATAGAAAACAAGAAGAAAGTGTTCTAAAGCTGGGAGAGCAGCATGCATAAGAGACAAAATGAACTATGATTGTCATGGCCTATTGAGATACATCACCTTGTCATGCTCTTCCTCTCTGTTTCATATGGTCAAGAGTCAATGTACAAAAAGGGGAATTGGCCATTACTGCAAGAAGAGCAGGCCCAGGCCTCCAGGGTTAAGAGGAGGATGTGGAGTGCTGCATGCTTAGTATCACTTGTTCATTTCTTCCAAGATGACTGACATTGGAGAAAACCAAGCTGTTTCCTTAAGAGAAATCTGAGGTGCTGTTAGGAAGGGGCAATGATTCTTTGCAGATAGAAATTGAATGATGTTTATTATTCACCAAACTAATAAGCATAAATTAATGCCTCGTTAACTTAAACTTTGGGTATTCAGATAATGAACATAGTTTGCAATGTATAGCTCTAAAATTTTAAAAGTTCTAGGCAATTTTTAAGAAATTTTTTTTATTCTTTGAAAATTTCATACATTTATACACAGCATATCGGTCATATCCATCCACTCTTACCCACCTCCAACTAGCCCCCACCCTCCCGATTTCATGTTCGGTTTTGTGTTATCAATAATCACCCGAGTCCAAGTTTTATAAAAAAAATACATAATTACTAATGAGGATATAATACATAAGGAAAAAGAGTAAATTGATTCAAATAAAGATAAAATTGATCTTCCACAAGCTTACATTAGAATGAAAACCTTTTCATGCTTTATGCACTGTCAGAAAATCATTGTACATGATAGGCAGATTTCTCACAAGGTCTTTGATTTTTATATATTAAAAATATAAGAAATAAAACAGATCATGAAATTATTATTTTACTTCTTTTTTTTTGTATCTTGACCATATCCCAATCAAATAGCAGTCATGCATATTGACTTGAGGCTGGTATTGAAATATCCTATATCATGATGCACTAGCTCCATGACTCTGGGCAAGGGCCTTAGATTTTCCACATCTTTTACTCATGGGAAATGAGTTAAGCAATGGTTAGCCCGTCCTCACAGATATTATGGAATATATAAATGCATGTACTTAAGCAATATGCAAGTGTAAATTGAAAGTGATTTAGATACTATTATTTTGAGGATAGTTGCAACGTTGTGTGAATAATGTTAAATCAGATTGTTTCTTTCTCTAATACACAGCATACAATAGCTCCACATTTGGTGGATGCTTAATATAGTTGAAAAGTCTAGGTATGTGGAAAAGTGGACTCTAACTTTGGCTTATTGTGTTGTATTTCTATTGCAGTCTCTTGGGAAAGTAGTAATAATATATTGTTCAAATCATACAGATTCTGAAGATGATGTTCGGCTAACACTGTTTGACATACAATACTATTCTAGACTATTAAATGCCTGCTTTATAAAAAAAAATAAGGAAATCAATCTGATCATTAGTTTGTTAGAGGTGAGAATTCCAACCAAAATCTACAGAGATTCTTTATTTCTAATTTTGCCTTATTCCTTTAAAATATGAATCTCTAACTTATAGTCCTCAGATCATCAAATAATACCAGAATTTCCATGTAAGCAACTGAGACAGGAATGGGGAATGTGACATTTGAGCAGTTTCAACATTATCCCACACTTACAGTGGTTATATGAAAGAAAGACATCATCTTTCTGTCTGTTTGTTCTGTTTGTTTGCCCTTTTCCTCAGTTTTTTTTTTTTAACTAGCCAATATTTATCAGCTATTTTATTTAAGCCCTCTGCAGGTTAATTATGACTGTATATGTTTATTCAAAAATCCCATAAGAAAACTATGTTGTATAATACATAGTTGGTTTTTCTTTATGTGAACTTCATTAGTAGCCGGTAATAGTGTTAGCTATCTATAATACAAACCTAGGGGATGTGGTTTAATCATGTCCAGATTAATCAACCTGGCAGAGCATCTTGCTGTAGTCTTCTGATTGACCAGAACCCAAATTGCCTAAGACCTCTTTGTTATGAAGAAAGACAGAGATGACTTGCTGAAGTGAACATTCTAGCTAGAAGCAGGTAGAATTTATTCATTAACATTTATGACTTTTGTCTATCTTTCAATGACTAATTATCCCATGAATGTAAAATGTTTACATCTTCATATTTTAAAAACAAGAAAACAGAGAAACAGCATTTGTCATAAGATTTAGGCATTTTGTATTTTGAAAAACTTACCTGATTCCTTGGGGCTGGAGAGATGGGTCAGAGGTGAAGCACACTAGCTGCTCTTTCACCCATAAAATAATATTTAATTTGCCAAATTTCAATGGAAAAGAATTATTCCCTGCACCTGGTTCATTATTTTAGCTATTTTACCTGATGCTAAAAGACAACACGGTAGTCTTTTCCCCATCAGGTGGAAGTATCTAGATGACATCATGACTGGAGTGTCTGGTGATCCATGCTAATATCAATATTAATATACTTGATCTGCTTAATAAAATGCAGAATTTTGAGTATTACATCTGTAATATCATTTGATAGATTTTTAAAATCACCTTGTGAAAATTCCATAGCAGCAGCCTAAGGTCCAATGTGAAAAACAGATTTTTTTTGATGATTTTTGAACTCCACTGATAATTATTACCAACCCAGCAGCTCATTACCCGAAGTATGCTTTGCTTCAGCCCCAGTCTTGGCAGAAACCTGTCTTGTTAAAGGAGTTTTGACTGTAATAGTGGGTAGCACTGTCCTGTATCTCTGTCTAACTCATGGCAGCAAGTACTTCAGCTTATCTTTTGTTGCACTGCCCCTGACCCGTGGAACTGCTATTACTGTCAGTGAAAAGATGGGGAAAATCAAGTGGATGTGGACAAGAATAACTGCTAACCTTGAGCCACCAAATCTTTGCTAGGATGTGCCAATCTGTCAGTGGCTGTATTTATTATCTCAGTACAAATAATAACGTATTGATCCACTCTCTGTAGCCACAGGATAGCACTCCTTTTTACATCAAATATAGCAGAGGGATATATCCATTCAGTGTCTTATATGACTACCTTGCTGATGTAGGCTGTTTTAAACATCATTCTGTTTCTTTTATTAGCTGTGTTGGCATGCAGTTAGGAAACGGACTGTGTTCTTGGCATGCCTCTGCCCTGCTTTGTAATCTTCCACCTAAGATTTAATCTGCATTTAATCTCCATTTCCACAGAAAGTTGACATGTTCAGTCAATGATTCTCTATGACATGGCAAAAGAAAAAACGTGTACAGATTTATGGACTGCTCATTAAGAGAATATAAGAATGAAATGTCACATTACATGACAAAAATAGTGATGTGACACAATTAATGATTTCTACCAGAACTGCCATAGAGAAGCCTTTCATACGTCTAAAGCTTTGAATACTTTGAATATGTGTTAATGCACACTATTAGCCAGAGTTTTCTGGAGAAAAAAAAATAATAGGTTAGACAGGTAGCTGGAAAGGTACCCCTATACGTAGATAGATACTATTAGGAATTGATTCACAAGACTACAGCAACTTAGAAGTGTCATAACTTTCCATCCACAAGCTGAAGACAGGAGAACCCTACGGTTCATTTAGAGTTCAGACCTGAAGACTGGAAATCAAGGGATTCAGTAGTATAACTTTGATTTTTTCTTAGTTACTGTTCTGTTGCTGAGAAGGGATAGCATGACCAAGGCAATGTATAAAAGGAAATATTTAGTTGGGGGCTTGTTTATAGTTTTGGAGGGTAAGTCCATGACCATCATGGCTAGAAGCCTGGCAGCGGCAGGCAAGCAGGCAAGTTGTCTCTGTAGCTGTAGCTGGCAGCTTACATCTAGCCTATAAACAGTAGACCGAGAGAGAAAAATGGAATGGTGTAGGCTTTTGAAACCTCAAAACTGACCCCCAGTGACACACTTCCTCTAACAAGGCCACAACACCCAACCCTTATCAAACATTTCCACCAACTGGAGACCAAACATTCAAACAAAAAAGCCTTTGGAGGCCATCCTCATTTGAACTACCACACATTACAAAGCTACAGGCCTGGGAATGAAAAGACTACTAGTGTAAGTTTTGGAGTCTTAAAGTTCAAACCCAGGAGATCTAGTATCTATGCCCGGAAGAAGATGGATGTGCTGGCTCATGTGGAGTAGAGAAATTCATCCTTCCTCTAACTTGTTCTAATCAGACCCTCAGTTGACTGGATAGTACGCACACAAAAGGACCAGGATGACCTTCTTTCCTCAGTCTGCTAATGGCAGTCTCCTTCAGGAAAGCTCTTAACAGATATTCCAAAATAATTTATACCAACTACCTGGGCCCTTTCAGACTACCCATGTTGTAAAATAAAAATAAGCAGAACGATGTTTTGTTCTTTCTTTGTTTTACATTCCCTTTTCTTTAAAGGTTGAAAATTAAAGTCACAATATTTTGTTAGAAATAGTATTTCAAATCAGACATGCTGGTTTCTGAAACCTATTCCTACCAAGTTTTCTTAACTTCTATGGAACATACTCTACCTCATGGAATCATTCTGTGGATCTCATAAAATAGATATGCTCAAAGTGATAAATTGAACTGTTGTGAATTGGGGCCCTCTTCTTAGGATTATAGAAGTGGAAAATGAGCTGCTTTGCTCTGCTGAAGGCATATTTATGGTCTAGACTCCCTGCTGATTGTAAACTGCATTGGCATGAAAAGCACATAAGGTGGCCTAGGCAGAGCAGTGATTTTGGTGTCATAGTTTAGCTTAACAGGATAAACATTCTGTATGGAATAGTCCTTTTCACTGTGTGAATATATGTCACTGTGACTGGTTTAATAAAGAATCTGACTGGCCAATAACTGAACAGGATTAGGTTAGGCAGGAGAGTCAAACTAAGAATGCTGGGAGGAAGAAGGGAAGAGTTTGAAGAGTCTCGAGCAGACACAGAGACTAGCAAGATGGGCTTGGCATGCTGAGAAAAGGTACCAAGCCACACGGTAAAGGGTAGATAAATGACAAAGGGTAAATAAGGAATATGGGTTAATTTAAATGTAAGAGTTAGCTAGTAACAAACCGGAGCTTTTGGCCTATCTTTTGTAACTAATATTAAATCTCCATGTTGGCTATTTGGGAACTGACGGGTGGAAAAGAAATATCTGTTGACAGTTCTGTCTTCCTATGTATAGCCACAGTGCCTTCGAATATTCATATTTTGTAATTCTTTTTTAAATTTATATGGATCCCCTAATCATTTTCACCTTGGAGTTTATTTTTATTTCTTTCACTATAAAGAAATTTTTAGCTATATAAAATAACATGCAAAATTATATTGATAAAAATGGACTTAGTAAGTCACATCTGAGAAATACAGCAAACTGTTAATGAGGTAAATGTAAACCAAATGGATTTTATTTCATTCTATCTTCTTTTTCCCAGGGTAATAATAGTAAGCCAAGTTGTTGCATTATTGCATTTCCCATCATTTCTTCAACTGAAATAAGGAAACCTTAACATGATACATATAAAGAATTGGATAGCACAATTGACAATAAGATCCATAATAAACTCATGACAAAAATGAAACCAAATTAAACATGGCTACTTATTTCCAATTCAAAACAAAACCTAAAGATATAGCAAACATCCACAGTCTTGTGTAAGTCATGCTAATGAGCTTTAAATAATGTGACCCAAGCTTATGCTTTTACGATTGTTCAAATAAGACATGGCAACTAATAAAAAAATACATAGTGTGTGATGGAATATGGGAAATATTTTCTTGGAAACATTTTACGTGAAATTACTTTCATCAGGTAAAATTTTAGCTGTGTGTGCGTGGGTTCATATGGAATAATGAATGATCTACACTGGTGAGCAAGAAGAACATGAAGTCTTCCTGACCTATTAAGAACATCACAAAGAACACCCACTGTTTTCTCTTCATTAAATATATCCCCACTTTTGCACAAGTGTCCTGAGACTCTCCAGAAACTGTTTTCTAAATTTCTACATTTTTCTTGCTTTCAGGATTATGCATGATCAAGATAAAGTCCTTAATTTTCTCCCTAATTTCCAGAGCATCTCCAACTGAACTGCTCTTCGATGACCCTCTCTTATTTTCTAGGTACTAATTCACCAAACAGTGAATGCTTCTATTCTTTAACTCATCAACTACTACCCTTTGTAACTACAATGTTATCTGTTTCTCAAGGATTGCTATAACCAGGTCAATCGCCCATAAGCCCTGTGCTCGATTTCCAGCTGTGATCTCTTCACAGCTTGATTTCAGGTACTAACCACTCTGCTATTTTCTAGCAGACTGGCAGATGGTCTTCCTGTATTCCCTGAGCTTTTTCTTTTTTGTGCCCTTGTCTCAGCTGCCTCTGGTGGCAGAGCACCTGTGCTCACAGGTCTGTATGCAAGATCCTCTCCTTCCATCCAAGGTGATACCCTCAACTAATGATTCATAAAAGCTGACAAAAGAGGAAAACATTCTAAATCTCTTGCTCCTCAGATGGGGTGGCTATGAGGCAACACTCTACTGTGGCTTCTGGAATCCTCCTTCAGCCAACTCTAGTAGCTTCAACAGTACTTTCCTAAATCATAACTCTTCTTTGGCTTCTTTCTGACCCCTGTCCCACTTCCCTCTTCCCATGTCCAGGTGCTTCCTTCAATCACGTTCCAAAGAAATAACTTGCAATCAAATCCTAATTTTTTGTGTGATCTTGGGAATGTTTAAAAAAATAAATAAAGCCGGACGGTGGTGGTGCACAACTTTAATCCCAGTACTCGGAAAGCAGAGTCGGGCAGATCTCTGTGAGTTCGAGGCCAGCCTGGTCTACAGAGCAAGATCCAGGACAGGCACCAAAGCTACACAGAGAAACCCTGTCTTAAAAACAAAAGAACAAAAAACCAACCAAACAAATAAATAAAACAAACCTTCCCTAAACTCATCTCTAAGCCTATTACATAGTAAGCACATTGTGTTTGCTGAGTGGATGAAAATGAGTAAGAAGCCATGAATTTCACCATTTACTTCAATATATGTGGGTTTAACCTACATTTTAAGGTTTAAAATGACTCAGACAATGTTTTTTTCCATATTTGTCACTATATTTAATTCAGAATCATGTCTACACTGCAGGAAACTTAAACTTAGATTGTCCTTGCTATGATCTGCTTTACCATGTCAGCATTCCTTCATTTCTAGACTGGAAAAAGTTTCCAGAAGATCAAATTATGGGGATGCACCAAGAGCAGACCCTTAGTGCATTGCACGATGTGTATCCAGGAGTGGTTCACAGACAACACATGTTTAAAGCATGAACCGTGTGTACACAGGGATCACTCACAGACAGCACGTGTTTAAAAAGTGCACAGTGTGTATACAGGTACCAATTTCAGGTAGCGTAAATTTGAGATGGTGATGCTAGTTCTGTCTTCAAAACAGATCAATAGCAACGCTAAGGTGAAAAACATTTTAGATATCCTCATAAATAAAAAAATGAAGCATAGTCACAGAAGACACGTCTGTGCTTCAGGAAAGGCCTTACTGGAGGTTTTTGTTGACTCTCAGTGATTTGGAGCCACTTCTCCTTTGAGTTTCTTGGCATTACTCTTGTTTTTATGGATTTCACTACCATTGCAAAGAAAATTAGATTTTGGTGTCAAACTTTTAGATTTGAAGATGCTTTTCACTCTGTCCTCCACTGTCCAGCAGAGGGAGCAGTGTGTCATCCAAAGCCCTCTGGGCCACATCCGTTTGCATTTTGGTTTGGTTGGTTTGTTTATACATATATACATGTTTATATATATATATTCTTAAACGTTTAACTAAAAAATAGTTGATATTATCATTACATTATTCCTACTTTCCCTTTCTTCCCTCCATACCCTTCCATATATCACTCCTTGATCTATTTCAAATTTGTAGCTTCTTTTTCACTAATGATTGTTACATGCATGCATGCATATGTATAGAAATATATTCCTAAACGTAACCAATTTATATTTTATAAAGTTACCTGTATATATGTTCTCAGGGCTGACCATTTAGTATTGGATAATCAACTGGAGTGTTCTTCCCTGGAGAAGATTATTTCTTTCACTTTCAATATTCATTATTTGCCTATAGAGTTCTTCGTATAGGGTTGAGTTCTTGTGATTCTTTCCCAATCACCTTTGACATGCCTACTGTTTCAGTCCTTGTTCATTTTCAGTTTATGCAGTCATACTGTTAAGAGTTTATAGGTGTAGCTTCGGACATTACTAGGAGACATGGTCTCACAGCAAACTCCCAGATCATCTGGCTCTTAAAATCTTCCTGCAGGGGCTGGAGAGATGGCTCAGAGGTTAAGAGCACTGGCTGCTCTTCCAGAGGTCCTGAGTTCAATTCCCAGCAACCATATGGTGGCTCACAACCATCTGTAATGAGATCTGGTGCCCTCTTCTGGCCTGCAGGCATACATGCAGGCAGGACACTATATACATAATAAATAAATAAATCTTGCCGGGCGGTGGTGGCGCACGCCTTTAATCCCAGCACTCGGGAGGCAGAGCCAGGCGGATCGCTGTGAGTTCGAGGCCAGCCTGGGCTACCAAGTGAGTTCCAGGAAAGGCGCAAAGCTACACAGAGAAACCCTGTCTCGAAAAACCAAAAAAAAAAAAAAAAAAAAATCTTCCTGCAATGTTCCTGAGCCTTAAATGTGGGAGTTGTTTTGTAGATGTGTCCAATGGGACTGAGTTCCCCAACTCTATATTTGATTGTTATGGTGTTCTGGCATGTTCTCTACCTGCTGAAAAGAAAAGTTTCCTTGATACGGGGTGAAGAAATTTGTCTGTGGCCACATTCTTACCTGAGCATAGACTCTACTAAAATAGAATGTGGAATAGCAGTATAGGATTATCCCTGACAGAATTAGAGAGTAGAAATGCAAAGCAAAATGCCAGTGAAGGCTGAAAGCTGACTCACTTCTTATATCTTTGCATGAAATCTGTTTTCATGGTCTGTTCTTTCTGTTGGTGTGTTGAAGATTCCTCTGGAAGAGGGGAAATCATTTCTAGAAAAATCATTTTCAGTTGTGGCATCTCAGCTGATAGATATATCCGCACAGGTGAGGCAGTAGAAGGTGAATATGGAGAGAAGGAAACTTCGGGTTATGTTGCATCCATTCATGACCCTTTTACATATTAATTTTGTGACTAGACCCCTTGTTTTAAAAATGGCGATGCTGTTTATTTTAGAGCATTGTCTTAACTGTTAAAGCACTATAAAAAGACTGGTCAAAGAAATAGCAACAGGTTGATATCAATTTCAATGTAAGTACAGAAAAAAATAGAATTGCAAGAAAAAATGTCTCAGGAGGAGAAGAAATGATGGACATTGAATCCTGGAGACTACCTACTGTGTTCATGATCATTGGCATTTAATGCAGGAATCTGGAAGTAATCACCAAAGAGATCATGGGATTGATAACTAAGTCAAACATGGACTCTTTTGTCAGATTTACCAGCTCGATTTTTGCCAGGAAATTCCTTTCTTTTTAGGATTACATGGGTTGAAGAAGAGGGTGAAGTAGCTTATTTAAATGCTGAACATTGTCCAAATCAAATTTTAGAGCATATAAAGCATTTTAAAAAGTATTTGGTGAGGCCCTTTAATCAAAAGCAGCAAGATGGCTGGTGGCCAAGGCTGACTGACCTTCTTCCTACCCCTGACGACCTTGGTAGATAATGCATTCCAAACTCCTTCCTAAAGCATCGCTTCTGTGCCCATCCTCCTTGTCTTTAGTAGCAGCATCCATCAGCTTTAGGTTTTCTGAAGGTATCTCCAGAGCTGCCTAAGTCCAGAGGTACAAAAGCTAAAATTCTTTCATATCATGTGCAGTCAGGTCATTTCATTTTCTTTCCATATCCCTTAGAATTCTTATTGCACCCTTGAAAATCAACTATATTTCATTCCATAGTCCACTGCATTTCAGCTGGATCCTCACCCTCCCTCAATTTCACGCATGTATATCGAAGGTTGTTGCTGTGGCAACCTTCTGTATGGAAGCTTTTGAGCTTCTATTTCTATATATTAAGGTAGATTATAGTCAAGGGAGTCATTTCTAAAACAGAAATAAATTTAACCAATATTATATCTAAAAATTTTAAAACACTATGACTCTTGGTGTAAAAGTATCCTATAATTGACTTCATCATTTACAAATATTATTGGTGTTGTTAGTCTTTGTGCTTATTTTTAATCTCAGTTTTAAAAACTGCTCTCTCTCTCTCTCTCTCTCTCTCTCTCTCTCTCTCTCTCTCTCTCTCTCTTTCTCTCTCTGTCTCTCTCTCTCTCTCGCCCCAGACCCCCCCCCCCCAGAGCACACTATAAATTGGCATGTGGTACAAATGTTCTCAAGTGCATTTGTCATTGTGTGCTGTGATGATTCTCTGTCTCTCTCTCTGTCTTTCTGTCTGTCTCTCTCTCTCTCTGCATTTTTTTTGGTTTTTTAAGAAATATTAAGTTACAATTTTTCTTTCTCTTCTCCTAGTCTAGGGTCATATGCCATGTCTCAGGCATTGTGAATTCAGTGTCCTTGGAAATCGGTGGTTTCTGAAGGTACCTTTTGGGTGAGTACCAAGAGGAGTAACAGGCATGGAAGTCTAGCCTTCCTGATGTCCCCTTTTCCTTCATTGATACAGCTCTACGTTTGGATGTGTGCTTGTGTGTGTGTGTGTGTGTGTGTGTGTGTGTGTGTGTGTGTGTGTATGTGTGTGTGTGTGCATGTGTTAGCTCCTAATTGCAAAACAAAATAGGAATTCACACATTGATGTAGGAGGGCAAGGGTGGAAGTCATTATGACTAATGGCTTGTTTTCTGAGGCTCTCTAACATCCTCACAGTAATTCATGATATTTGAGTCTGTGTCTTTTCTTTCCCATAATTGTCAGGTACACTATACTGAGGACTCTGAACCATAAGTAGCTATTATTTTTAATAAAAATGGGGACTTTTTATTCCTTCACAAGATCATGTATATTAGATAAAATATAAAGATTTATTGTATAGCATAATGTGTGATGATATTTTATTTGTGCTGAAATATGGTGATATTTTATTTGTATGTTAATAAATAAAGTTTGCCTGGAGATCAGAGGAAATAGCAAGCTATTTTAAGTAAACACAAAAGTCAGGCAATGGTAGCACATGCCCTTAATCTGATCACTTGGCAGGCAGGGTCTCTGCATGTTCAAGGCCATACTAGGGAACAGAGTCAAGCATGGTGATACACACCTTTAATCATAGTACCAACCATAGAGACCTGAAGGGCTGTACAGACAGACGGTGACAAGGAAGTGAGGTAGCTGGACTAAGAGCCAATGAGAGGGCAGAACAGCAAGATAATAAAGGCACGGGTAGACAGGAAGTAGCTCACTTTGGAAGCTGTGGTGTGGTGAGGTAAGGTTAGTTGGTGGCTATTCCTATTTCCCTGATCCCTAAGGCTTTCACGCCTATATTTGGCTCCATGTTTTTTATTTAATAAGACCGCTTAGAAATTTGTCTACAATAATGAGTAGCATATTATGTCTCAAGATACATTATTTTTGAGCATTATGGTGTTTAGCCACAGGATTTAATGATGGCTGTAGACTCTGGCAGCAGTAGAAACAAATACAAGGAAATTAAGTGAATTCATATTAATATTGTTCCACATTTGGAATGAATTATATGGATAACTTAATTTTTTTATTTTTATATAATCCACTAGCACTTTGCATAAATGCTTGCATTGTGGAATATATTGACACTCTCTGGATCTTCAAGAATGTTCAGTAGTTAGGGCATTGTCCATTTGTGTGTGCGTGCATGTGTGTGTGTGTGTGTGTGTGTGTGTGTGTGTGTGTGTATGTGTATGTGTGTAGAGGACAACTGCAGGTGTTGGTCCTCACCTTCACCTTGTTTGAGATATTTTTTTTTCCTTGTTACTGAGTATCCCAGGGTCTCTGCCTTGTAAACTTCAGGGATTTCCTGTCTCTGCCTCTCATCTTTCTGTAGATCGTTCAGATGAGGATTCTTGGGCAACAAGCACTTTACCCATAGAGCCATCACTCCAGTCCCAATTGCTTCACATTTAAGCTCTTCAAGTTCAGGGTAAAATATAGCTTCAAAACAAACCAAATGCTAAAATATATGAAAATTTTTCATTGGTTTTCTAATTTGTATTGTTTTCATGAAGATCTAAACATACATTTCTGATATTCATCAATGACGATCACAAATTGCTGCTATGGAAAATGTTGCTTTGGTGTGTGCTGTTCAGAAGTAGCTTTCACTATAAATATTTTGATATGAAGGAAACATCAGGAGTATTGTGCAATGTTCTGGAAATATTCCATAAGAAGTGAGAAGATATTTAAAATTCTATTATTCCATTTTTTTTATTTCTCTTCCTGACATTTAAAAAAACTATCTAATTTTAGCTTGGGATGTTCATTTCTTTTCCTATTATACTCTTTTTTTTTCAAGGAAAATATATTAAACAATAAGTCATTTCTTTGGTCATAAATTTTCAAATATTTCAGAATGACAAGTGATGTAGTTCATATTCATTACCACCTAGAAAGTTCAGCATCATTGCAAGGGTTTTTGCATATATATGCGTATTTATAAATCTCTATAAATTTTATACTGCCTTATCTCCTCACTTGAAAGAAATGAGAAATTTAATTAAATATCTCTTCATATTTGTTTTTGTACTTTTGGTTCTAAGAATAAACCTCTATAGCTCATGAGCATCCATCAACTTGAATCAAGAAGTTCTTCCATTGTTCCCTATTCCACTGGCTGTCCACCCTTCACGTTGCCTCACAAGTCAAAGACAAAGATTTCTTCAAGTGCCCTTCCCTTTCAGTCTCTGTAACACATCATCAATTCCTGTTTTCATATTTCTTCAGTGTAGCTGAGCTCTTTGTCTGTCCCATCGACCAGCTCCCAAATAAAGACATAGACACATCTTATTAATTATGAAGGCTTATCCTTTAGCTTATGTTTGTCCCACTAGCTCTTATAACTTAATTTAACCTGTTTTTATTCATCTATGTTTTGCCTTGGGGCTTTTTAACTTTTCTTTCAGTCTGAATATCCTGCTTTCTCTGCATCTGTCTGGTTTGTCTCTGGTGTTTCTCTGGCATCTCTTTTTCTTTCTTCTTCCCAAGCCTAAATTCTCCTCCTACTTACTCTCCCTGCCTGTGAGTCTCACCTATACCTCTTGTCTAGCTATTGGCTATTTAGCAGACAAGATAAACAAATGCAACATCTATCTTTACATAGTTAAACTAATATTCCTCAGCAACTCAGTGTTTAAAAATAGACAGTATCCACTTCTCTATAATAGGCTAGTTTATGATCACATTTTGCACATTATAGTCATATCTAAGGGGTCTCTCAGAATCTCCTCCTAGTCTGTCCCAGCCTATTTTTCACAAGGCACACAGGGAGATCTTGAAAATCTAGAATGTGCCTATGTTATTTTTTCTGCTTTAATTCATTAAAGGCAACAAACAAACAAACAAAAATCCCCTCTGTCAAATATCAGATAGCTGTTCTTACAAATACCCAGATTTGTATTTTCTGTTTTCTTCCATTGGTCTACATATGCCAGTGCCATGCTTTTATTACTCAAGCCCTATAATATATCTTGGGTCTGGAATAAAAAATTGCTCCAATAATCCTCTTTTTGTTCAGGATTGCTTTATTAGCAGGGCTCTTTTCTGGTTCCATGTGAACTTTATGTTGTTTTTTTTTAATATTCTGAGAATATTGTGAACATTTTGGTTGAGATTGCACTGAATCTGTAAATTGCTATTAGTAGAATGGTCATATTCACAATATTAATTCTGCTGATCCTTGAAAAACAGGATTTTTTTTCCCATTTTCTTGTGTCTTTCTCAATCTCTTTCTTTTGAGATCAAAGTTTTCATTGTAGGGATGTAGTTTTCATCTCCTTATTTAGGTTTATTCTAAGATATTTTATTGTCTTTGCAGCTATTGCAAACAGGAGTATGACAATGATCTCTTTCTGAATGTGTTTGTTCTTGGTATGCAGAAAGGCTTTTGAGTTGAATAAGATAATTTTGTGCCCTTTCACTTTGCTGAAATTTTTTATGGTTTCTAGAAGTTGTCTGGTAGAATCTTTAGGATCTCTTCTGTATAATATCATATCATCTGCAAATAGGGATAATTTGATTTCTTATCTTTATTCCTTTAGTTTCCTTCTCTTGCCTTATTTCTCTGGTAGTGCTTCTGGCAGTATATTGAATAAGAATAGTGATAGAGGACAGCCTTGTCTTGTTCCTGATTGTAGTGGTATTGCTTCAAGTTTTTTTTTTTCCATTTAGAATAATGCTGAGTGTGAGTTTGCCATATATTGGCATTTATTATAGTGAGTGAGGTATGTTCTCTTTAGTCCTACTCTGTTTAGACTTTGGTCATTAAAACATGTTAGATTTTTGTCAAAGACTTTTTCTGCCTCTATTGAGATGATCATGTATTTTTTAATATTAATTCCATTTATACAATTCATATTTTAATTGACTTATATATGTTAAACCAATCCTGCATTTTAGAGATAATGCCAACTAGATCATCATGCATGATCTTGTGGTTATGTGGTTCTATTCAGCTTGCTAATATTTTATTTAGAAATTTTCTATCTGTGTTCATCTGAGATAGAGGTCTGAAGGCTGTGTGTGTGTGTGTGTGTGTGTGTGTGTGTGTGTGTGTGTGTGTTCACCTGATTTTGGAAGGATATCATAATGGGTACTAGAAATCTAGATATGTTCCCAGGGATAATGACATGGCACGGGTCTTGTAAGAGAATTTTCCACTAGTACTTTATTAGAACAGAATAAATCCTAACTGCATTTTAAGATTCATCATTATATACACAAATAAGTGTAATTATCTATCACTCCTCATTAAGGAAACTTACCTGTATTTCACAGAAAACTGCAACTGGTCACTATGCAGATATCAATGTATCTTGGCTAGTCCAGTTTCCAATGAAACTTTTTTACATCACAGCTCCTTCATCTCTCTTCTTTTTTCTTTTTCGACATAATGCTTTTTTATTGATTATTTGGGAATTTCATAAAATGCACCTCAATCACATTTGCTTCCTATGCCATCCAGCATTCACTCCCCACTAACCCACAGACCACTCCTGCCTAGAGAGTAGGTCCACCCTACCACCCTTGTGCCCTCTCTCCTCCTTAAAAAAGAAGAAAAAAATACATCAACTACAGTTTGTGTTACCCATATACTCATTGGAGTATGGTCAAACTCCCAGTTTCCAGCCCCTTAAAGATAACTGAATGTATTCCCACCCCCTGCCAGAAGCCACAACTGTGACAAGCTACACTTCAGAATCTTTATCACAATTTTTAAGAATTCTCTTCAATAGCTTTCTAGACTGTTAATTAATTTATTTATTTGGGAGGGGGAGGTTGTCACAGAAGCCTTCAATGTCTCTCATTCTTAATTATGAGTTTGCAATCATCAATACCACTACATAAGAAGCTTCCTATCCCATAACAGCCAGTAGCTGCTTGAATTATGGACTTCCATATGGTTTCCAGCAGCATCCTGTACCATGGACATCAACACAGTCTCTGGAGGCAGCAAGGATCATGGACATCAACATGGCCCTCAGCAGCAGCATGAACTATAGAAATACACAGGGCCTCCAGTGGCAATTTGGAACATGGTTCACAGCATGATCCCTGGTGATAGCATAGATCACTAACCTCATCATGGCCTCCATCATCAGCACTGTCCGTGGACATCCACCTGTCTTCTTGCAATATGCCCTTCAGTAGCAACATGGACCACAAATATCTATATTGCCCCAGAGGAAGCACAGACCACAGACACCAATACAGCCTCCTCAGCTGCACAGGTCATGGAGTCCATCATGGCTTCTGGCAATAACAGGAGCCACAGACATACATGAGCACGGTCTCCAGGGAGAACACAGACCAGGAAGACCAGCCCAGTGTTGGGGATGTCCAGCTGGGGGCCCCATTCCATGCTCTGCTCTCATTCCTCCCTTTCCAAACTCCTGCCCTGAGAAAGCCTGCCAGGAGTTAGCCCCTCTCTAAGGCTGCTCAAGACCATGTCTACAGACTATTTAAGACCTTACCACCGTATTTGCCATGTGATTCCTCTCCTGCCCTCCTGAGGGTCATGCAGGAGTTGCTCATTAAACTTAGATTTATCAATTTGGCTTGATTGGATTATTACATCAGTGGCAGCAGATACTCAATAACCGGGGATTCAAAACATTCCCTTCTCATTCCTAGTTTCATTATATACAAAGCGTTTCCAAACCTGGTATGTTAACTGAAGTTGGCAGTTGGACTTGATAATTGTGAATTGACAGCATTAAGGGTTGGGTGTCCAGACTTCTTTTTAGTGGCAGGTGGAATATTCAAGGTTTAATGGTGTGTACTATATTTAAAGCTCTTGGAAATTTTATTATTTAGTCTTGGAGAATACATTGTTTTTATATTGCTAATAAAATATTGATTTTGTAACTCTAAGGTAGATTTCATTCTGCTGTTTGAACATATTTTACTTCTCTTTCCATCAGGAATTTGAAAACTAGACAGCATTCCTCCTCAAGTACTTTTCTTGATAGGGAAACATTCTAGCAATAAAAAGAAGTATGTAATTCTCATCCTATAAACAAAAATCTGCTTGTTCTTTCAAGTTATCTTTGTTGTTTGTGTAAATAGGGACAAGTAAGTCATTAAACTCTATTAACTGCCATCTTTATCAAATGACTAATTGTTTTTCAGCTGTCCCCTGAATGCCTTTTTAGGTGGCTGTATTGCCCAGTCCACCCTGCACTGGAAATTGCTCCTCTCCGTCATCTGCAAGGCTGACTACTTGTCTAGGACTTACGGATTAAGATGAATATTTCTTGAGTTTCAAAATAACCTTCAATTACTTGCCAATTTATTTTTCGTAAGAAGTGTTCAAATTATATGTTGAAATGTCCAGGTCTTTGTTTGCTCATGGGAATTTTTTGGGTTAGCTATAATTGTATAATTCAATGATTAAGTATTTATAATTTCATATAAACATGGTAAAGACAAATGCCAAGTAAATGGCTCCTGAATGTTTAACCTTGTTTATATGTAAGTACATTTGTTTGATTAAAAGATGAAATAAATTTTGTAGTTGGACACTGTATCTTGACCTTGGCAATGTGTAGTAAATATTTCCCCCTTTTTCAGGAAATCAACAGTCCTCTTTGAATGGGAATGAAATAGAGGCAGTAACATAGCAGTTAAATTTGCAGCAGGGCAAGTTACTCTTATGACTCATAATTTACTTTCCTTAAAATGAGTGCAACAACTCTGTTCTCCTAGATCCAATACCCCAATCTCATCCCCAGCTCCGCAGCAGAATATCTGTGACAATCTTCCCTGCCCTCCTTGAGCCCATCTCTTGTGGGTCCCACAGATTTTCCCTTTCTAATCTCCCTCCCCCTATTCATCACTTTATGCTAGCCCCCAACACAAGCAGGCACCCCTGTCAACCCACTGGCCATGCCTGCCAGAAGACCAGGCAGACTGCTTGCAGATCCTCTCTTCTTCCTCTGTTTCCCCAGATCCAGTGCCCCAGGATCATTCTCAGCTCTGTAACAGAACACCTGTGGTAGCTTTCCCTGCCCACCCCTGATCCCATCTCCTGTGGATCCCACAGATCAGCCATTCTTAACCTCCTTCCCCTGACTCATTACTTTGACTCAGCCCCCAAACCCAGCAGTCACTCCCCACTAACCCACAGACCACTCCTGCCCAGAGAGAAGGTAGGCTGTCTATAGATCCTTCCCTCTCCTTCTGTTTCTCTAGCCTCATCTGCCCCTTCCATCTCATTCCTAGCACTAAAGCAGACCCACTATGGTGACCTCTCTTCACTGTATCACCCCATTCCAAGGAGACAAAATAAGCATATCTTTGCTCAATATTTTATTTTCCTCCCTCCTGTGAACCTGCTCAGACCCCTAGCTTATCCTGATTCCTAAATGTCAGCTCCTAATACCCAGAAATACACTTTACTTAGAACCTACCAGTATCCACAATTGTCAGAACCAAAGAAAATTTCCTACCAGGCAACACAAAGACATCATACTCTCTGAATATACGCAGAGGGAACAGGAACCAAGGAACAAAAACCACTCATCCAATAAAGACCAATTCAGGAATGAGACTTAAGCCAATAATCAACCCAATCCCAGATGCCTAGAAACCAATGTAAAAATACAATCAATAACACTCAGGACAATATATCTCCACTAGAACCTAGAAACCTTACCATAGTAGGCCCTTAATATTCTGAAGGACAAGAAAAATACCTTAAAACTGACTGCATAAAGAAGATAGAGGTCTTCAAATAGAAAATTAATAAACCCCTTAAAGAAACCAATAAAAACACAGTGTAAGAAAATGAATAAAAAACTCAGTACCTGAAAATGGAAAAAAAAACCCACAAACTGAGGGAATTCTGGAAATGAAAAATTGAGGAATTTGAACAGGAATAATAGGCAAGTTTCATGAACAAAATACAAGAAATGAAAGAGAGAACCTCAGTTGTTGAAGATACAATAGAAGAAATGTATACATTGGTTAAAAAAAAAAGTCAAATCTGAAATCTCCTGACACAAAGCACTCAGGTAATCAGGGACAGTATAAAAATATCAAGCCCAAAAGGAATAAAGAGAGAGGAAGGAAAATAAAACCTGGTTAAAGGCTCAGAAAATGTTTTCCACAAAAATTATAGAAGAAAAAATGTCTAACTTAAAGAATAAGATGTCTGCAAAGGTACAAAAACATACAGAACTCCAAATGGATTGGACCAGAAAGGAAAGTTCCTGTGACACATAATAATCAAAAGATTAAATGTAAAGAGAAATGAATATCTAAAGCTACAAGGGAAAAAGCCCAAATAACATATAAAGATAGAACTATTAGATTTACACTTGACTTCTCAATGAGACTCTAAAAACCAAGAGACATGAAAAGATGTGCTACAGATTCTAAAAGACCACGATGTCAGCCTAGACAACTATACCCTACAAAACTTTTAATCACCATTGATGGAGAAAATGAAATAGTCTACAATAAAACCAAATTTAAATAATATCTATCTACAAATTCATCTCTACAGGAGGTTCTAGAAGGAAAACTCCAACCTAAGGAGGTTAATAACACCCACAAAAACACACAGAATAAATAATCTCACCAGCAAAATCAAAAGAAGGGAAACACACACACACACACACACACACACACACACACACACACACCCTACCACCACCACCACCACCACCACCACCACCAACAACAACAACAACAACAAAATAACAAGAATCAACAACCGTTGGTCATTGATATTTCTCAATATAATTGGTCTCAATTTCCCAATAAAAAGTCACAGAATAACAGGATAGATTTGAAAACAGGATCCATCCTTCTGTTGCATCCTAGAAACACACCTTAACATCAAGGAGAAACATTATATAAAGGTAAAGGGTTGGAAAAAATATTACAAGAAAATGGACCTAAGAAGCGAGCTGGTGTAGCCATTTTAATATCTAACAAATGAGACTTCAAAACAAAACTAATTGGAAGAGATAGAAAAGAAAACTACATATTCATCAAAGGAAAAATCCACCAAAGTAATATATCAGTTCTTATCATCTGTACCCCAAACAGAAGGGCAAAAAAGAAACTAGAAACTAAATATTAAAAAGCAAAATAATCCAATTGAAATATGGCATACAGATCTAAACAGAATTCTCTGTAGAAGGATTTCAAATGCCCTAGAAACACTTAAAAGAAATGTTCAACATCCTTAGCCATCGGGGAAATACAAATCAAAACTACTTTGAGATTCCATCTCATATGCATCAGGATGGCTAAGACCAACAAAACAAGTGACAGCTCATGCTGATGGAACATATGGATTAAGGGAAATACTCACCCATTGCTACTGGGAGCTCGAACTTGTGAAGACACTATGGAAATCAGTGTGATGATTCCTCAGGAAGATGGGAATCCATCAACCTAAAGATCTAGCTATACCACTCTTGGGCATATACCCAAAGGTCACTTCAACCTACCACAGGGACACTTACTCAGATATGTTCACTGTTGCTCTATTTGTAATAGCCAGAAATTGGAAACAACCTAGATGTCCCTCAACTGAAAGAATGGGTAAAGAAAATGTGATACATTTTCATATTGGAACATTACTCAGTTGTTAAAAAAAATGACATCATGAAATTTTCAAGCAAATTGAAGGAACTAGAAAAAAAATCATCATTTTGGGACATGAATGGGAGAATCCAGCCAGTGGGAGGGAGTAGGGTTCAGTGAGCTAACGCAGGGAGGGATGACTAGAGTTGAGGAGAATTTGAGGGATGGAATGGAAACCTAGTGCAGTGGAAACACCTTGAAATATATGAAGGTTTTTCTAATGAGACCTCTTATTAATGGGGTGACAGAGAGCCAACCCAGCCTGTTTCTGAAAAAATAAGTTATGTTCCAAAACAGATTGAGGGGCCATAATTGCTAAAGACAACACCCACCAAAATCAGTGACTATGGAGAAGTCAAGCTTGAGCCTACATGGAGCCTTCATCCCTATTTTCTAGTCTCTTTGGTACAAGGTACTCTGCAGGCTACCAAAAGAGAAATGTAAACATCAATGTAGCCACAAAACTTTTGACCTACAATATGCCCTGCTTGCAAGATATGCTAGGGTAATGGTGGCACAGAATTTGTAGGAGCGGCCAACCAATGACTGATTCGACCTAAGGTCTACTCCATGAGATGGAACCCATACCTGAAGCTATTTGGGTGATCAAGAACTTAGTGCAGCTCAGATAGATAGCTCAGAGACCTAAGGTAAAACCAAATGCTACTGTTCCAAACAAAATAGGTAACAATAAAATGACTACTAACAATCTTCTCCTATACTTACAGATAGGTGCCTTATTCAGTCATCATCAGAGTCTTCTCCTGTAGCAGATGGGAACAAATACAGAGACCCACAGCCAGACATTAAGCACACACACACACACACACACACACACACACACACACACACACACACAGAGAGAGAGAGAGAGAGAGAGAGAGAGAGAGAGAGAGAGAGAGAGAGAGAGAGAGAGAGCGAGCAAGCTAAGGACAAAACTCTAAATAGGATGTTTCTATTAAGTCCCTCCCCCAGAGCCCAGGAAACCCCATGCAAGAAGAGATGGAAAGGGTGTAAGAGCCAGAGGTGATTTAGGACTCCAGGAGAACAAGGTCCACTGATTGAACTGAGCAAGCCTCATATGAACTCACAGTGACTGACACAGCAAGAACAAGGCCTACTCAGGTCTGTGTGAGGTCCTCTGTATATATACTACAGCTTTCAGCTTAGGATTTTTATGGGACTCCTGGTGTGTGGAAGACTGGGTCTCTGATTCTTGTGCCTGCTCTTGGAGCTCTTTTCCTTCCATCAGGTTGCCTTGTTCAGCCTGGATATGATAGTTTATTTTTTTAATCTTATATTTTATTTTGTCATATTTAGTTGTTATCTCCTATAAACCTCTTCTATTCTAATGAGACAGAAAGGGAGTGGCTCCACAGGGAAGAAGAGGTGGGGAGGAACAGGGAGGAGTAGAGGGAGGGGAAACTGTAATCAAGATACATTGTATTTGAGAAGAGTCTATTTTCTTTTTTTAATGCAAAAACTAATTTATTTTGTTTAATATACAGAAATGTAACATCAAAATCACAAGAAGTCATAACCCAAGTATATTTTATTATCAATTTTGAATCTAGAAATAAAATTTAAATTTTATTTATGGTTTCTTAAAAACATATTTTGTAACTTATGTCTAGATCTTTTTTTCATTTTTTTTATTCAAAATTTTAGTAAATGGGCACAAATTCTATGACATCTTTGCACTAGCAAATCTTGTAGACAGGATATCATTGTAGGTCAATGGGTTTGTTGCTAGGCTGCTGTTCTCATGTCTCCTTTGGCAGTGTGCAGAGTACCTTTCAGTACCAAAGACACTAGCACATAGAGGTGAAGGCTTTACGTAAGCACCAGTTCAACTTCTCCATGTTCAGTGATTTGTGTAGGTACTGTCTTAAAAAATATAAGAGAAGAATCTATTTTCAATAAATGAAAAAAATGTTGCAGCAACATCTTACTTCATCAGTCACTTGAGATGTTTAAATATTTCAACATATTCAAAGTGCAACATATCCAATATTTATTATTGACATTTTACTACCATTTTTAAAATACAGAATGTTTAGTCTAAATTTATCCATTTTTTTTCTTACTGAATGAGTTTGGAATGTGCTTACAATACATAAGCAGACTTACAATACAGCTTACAATTCACCATACAGACTGTTGGTGAACTTTGCAGTTTGATTCCAGTAAGCATCCATGTAAGAATATGAGTTTCATTCAGAAATGTCTCATGAGAACAATTTAGATTCCATTTCCATATAGCTAATCTTATTACATTTGCAATATCTATACCAAACTCAAAGATCATATTCTCATAAACCATACAAGAACTTCATGGCACATGCGCTAAGACCTTCACGGGAGAAAAAAGTGAAGACCCTTTAAAAGAATTTAGCACATTTTCAAAGATATATAGAAGTGAACCAAGTTATCCTTGTCTACTGTTAGGAAGCTTGAAACAAGAATGTCTGACGAAGTGTTTTCTACCCATGATGAATCATATCCAGACTCCCAAAAGATGCCTTTATTTGTGTAAAGGTAAGTTTGTGGTGCATTTACACATTTTCTAAACATTATTCTCTTACCCTGAAAGGATTTTATTTTGAGTAGAAACATGTTCCCAATGAAGCCATAACAAAGGAAAGTAACCACATCAGCTTAATTTATTGGTTTTACTTCAGCTCTTATTACACTGCATGTACACCATGTATATTTTAGTCTTGGAGTGTAATACATTGTTTACTAGAAATGAATTTATGATTATTTTTTCTTAGACCTTGGAAATGGATCTGTACTTTATACTTTTTGGCTGTGAGAAGAGATTCAAGTTAGCTGGTCTTGGTAACCCAGAGAGTGAAAGAAATCATTAGGTAGGAGACTGTGATGCATAGATTTAGCCCAAACTGTACAAAACCTAAACATTTTCTGAAAAAGGATGTATCTCTCAAGTGGGATACTGAGAAATTCTGTAGTGCTTTCATGTTTTACCACCATTAACATACCATGTCCAAGCACTAGGTAAATTGTCCTAAGACAGATGGGTGAATCTTGTATTTTATCTTTTCCTAAGTATTTATGGTTAAGAATAGTTCTTGACTCTGAAATCACAAATAGTTTTCAGAGGTGGGAATGCTGAGCATTTATGCAACTTGAACACAGAGTAAGAGAACATTAATGCTGCCCGTGACCTGAAGCTGTTGCTAAACAGAGGTTTTCAGAGCAGCTACTTCCTGGATATAGGAAAATAAATAGCAGTTATGATCTTTGAGAAGAAAAAAATGACATATAACTTCGAAACTGAGATTAACATGCATGCTTGGAGGAAAGGGAGTCATTCAAAATGCTACTTATTAAAACCATGAATTATGGCAGTGAAACAAAACAAGCTTAATACAGAGATGGGCCAGGATGTGATCATGAAGACTTCCAAAGTCATGCTGAGCATTTTGATTATCCAGAAAGAAAATGTAGTGTAAATTTTGATTTAGAGAGATGACTTGGAGAGTTGGATCTTAAAAACAGATAGAAACAAGATGGAGATTTGAGGACTCAGCTATTGTAACACCACACAACTGGTGATATATGGTTACACATTACTAGGCAATGAAAAATGGATTCAGGATTATTTTAAAGATTAGAAAATCAAAGTATGTATCATTGATTGGATCATTTTTGGAAAGTTGAGAAGGAAACTTTCAAGTTCCAAATTATGTGAAAGACAATTCAGTAAAAGGCGAATATTGGTGAAAAAAAAACATCTAGAAGAAATAATTTAGTATTCAATAGCAAATTCTGATATGAATATATCAACATGGGGACTAATTAGGATTATAGAAACATTTGTGACTAAATAAGGACACAGTATATAAAGAAAAAAATCAAGAAAAAGATGGAATAAGTGGTCTAATATATAAGTTAATTAACAAAAGGAGGGAGTAAATTTACAACATGGTTTTGTTAAATGAGCTGTTCTTAGATACAATTGAAAACAACACAGATTTCATCACAGCATAATCATAAGGAGAACTTCCTCAAACAGGACAAAGTCCCATGTCTGGACTTCTCAATTCTGGTCAGAAAAGTTTGACAATTTCTAGACTTTAAGTTCTTGTGCAGCTTCCTTTATTAACATCAAGTAGTTGCTAGAAGCAATTAGAATTGCATGCATGAGAAGAGAGACAGATAAAGACAAACACTTCTTAGCTATGAAAATAAAAGCTTAATTCAGAATAAGCTGCTCATCTTTGCTCAAATAATAGTCTCTAGAGCAATGGCATTCTGATCATTGCCATAGAGTGTAGGAGTACTGCAACTTGACTAACTAATGAAGACTTAGCAAATAGGTTTTACAGTAAGGCTAAAAATGCTCTCAACAACTTTTAAGTCATAGGAGCAAAGTGGGGAGGGGTTAGATACGTGGAAGATGTACTAATTAGGATGAGTAATAAGAACAGTTTCTAGGTAAGTAAGCAAAAATCTCTACCATACGGGATAGAATATGACAATTTAAATTCCCAAACAATTACTAACATTTAGGAATGTTGATATGTAACTCCTAGTGTTAACTATTTTTCTTAAAGAGTGATTGTAAGTATATTTATTATGTAATAGCACTCCAGCTGTGTGTGTGTGAAAATAACATCATGGGGTCATGTTAGTTTTCTGAGAGTGTGTCCTCAGGCATCTGTCCTCTATCACTTTTAAATGACTTCTCAATCCTAGATATTTTACATGTTCTTCATGTGGAAGATCGTGATTGATCCTCTCAATATGTCTATATAGTAGACATCCAGCTTTGAATAAGATCACATATCACTAGCATTTGTTGGGATCAAGTCCATATAAAGTCAGATAAAAAGCCACCAGCTTTCATGTTCACCTGAGAGCCTCTTGCTTTGTGAGCTTTTCAGGATACAATAATGATAAATGAAGAAGGACTAAATGTGTGTCACAATTTTAGAAGTTTCAGACCAGGGACAGCTAGATTCAATGCTTTTCCTCTGCAGTATATCAGAATATCATCATGGTGACAGGAACTCCATTGGAATGAAGAAGTCAAAATTGTCAAGGGTAGGAGAGGAGCATGGTCTGAAAGGAAAGAATCTCAGTGTGTAGTCCTGTATTTGCCAGAAGTTGCCAAAACTTGTTAATTTACTTGGTTTGATGTTCCAAAATCCCCTACTGAGATCCTGTTGCTTCTAAGAGGCCATTTTTAGAGTATTTTAGAGAAATAGAATCTAGATATAGCAAGGATATTGTTCATTAAAGTAATGGCACTTGATTTATGTCCTTGTTGTCTAAGGCACTCAAGTGACTACATACAAATATTTTTACTCTCTCTGCTCACATTATATATATATATATATATATATATATATATATATGTGTGTGTGTGTGTGTGTGTGTGTGTGTGTGTGTGTGTGTGTGTGTGTGTATACATATATATGTGTGTGTATATATGTATATATATGTCCCAATAATAGCCATATCCATACATGCATATGTGTATATGTATTTATATAAAAATACACATATGTGTATTTACATGTATATATATGTATATACACTTATACACATATCCTGGTTTACAAGTGTTCAAGCACATAAAAAGTATTACATAATGAGTTTATTATATATGCATATATTCCGAACCAATTTGGAAATAACTTACACGGATATAGTTGTACATGTTCAACTGGTGTCTTGTTTCCACAAGCAACACAAAACATATGTGATCCACTTCTTCCAATATAACTTTTTCATGATTTTTTCCATGAATGAAAGAGATTAAACACTTGTTTTCTCCTTTCTTTAAAACTACTAGAAAGATGTGCTATCAAAGACAAAGTCTAGGGACTTACCCATGTTAGAATATCTTGGGTTGAGGTGGCTACTTTTAAGTATTTACTATATGTATATTATAATCGGGTGTGTATAACTTTTCAAATACATAATAATTAAAGGTGATTACATAACATCAAAGTAAAAATATACCATCCTCTGAAAAATATGTGAAGGGCAAAAATGTCTTTACAACTTCTGTTTATCTTCAGACAAGATAGTGCTTTGAATATTCACAGGAGATAATAAAACAATTTTGTTCTATTTTTAATATGTTATACAGTTTAAGATTAAATAAAGTAGGAAAGTTACTACAAGTAGTGATTTTTTAGATGCTGTGAGAAATAAAGTTTTTTTTCACCATGTGTTTTTAGGTCTACACAGTCTTGAATATGACTTTTCTCAATAAGCAGTACAGATCCAAAGAAGTGCATTTTAAAAAAGATTTTAAAATAACATAACATTTTTTGACACTTAGATCGTTAGTTTGTTACCCATAGGCATAATGTAAAAATAAAATGAGATGTTAACAGCATATAGATGACTAGGGTAAAATATTTGATATTAAAATTCAAAAGCAGGGTATACACAATACACAATAATTTATAAAAAAGCCTTGATTTATGTCAACCCATTAAAATTGATAGTTTCATAAAACAAAATAATAAATATTCTTTATTTTGAAACCAGTTCTTCAGAATATGCTATGTAGATTACTGTTTCAAGGATAAAATATGATTGACTCATAATGTGATAATACAGAATCCCTAATAAAATAATTATAAAAATATATGTAATACATTAAAAGAACCCATCTATAAATGTCACAGAGGCATATAAATGATATGAATTTTTTGTGTTGTCACATGCAAGTTGCTATATTTTTAAAGCTTTTTCCCCCTAAGGTATGAGATTCAGTTTGCCTTATAAAACAAGAAATAAGATGCCCTTAGAAATAGGTTTTCAGGTTATTAAAGTACCAGGCTCAGAAACCTTTGAAATCTGACATTCTACAGAAGATTGCAGCAAATGAGTGGTTATTGAAATATGATGGTAGGGAATGAAGACAGTCAAAAGATAGTAATGAGGAGTTGGTTACTGAGATTAAAGCCGCCACTGTGCCCTTGCAGCATACATACTTTTCCTGTCATTCCTCCTCCCCCAGGGAGAGAATAAAAGTACGTGGTGTACTATAATCATCATATAAACAAGAAGACATCAGAGTATTAGTAGAAATACTAATGATTACTGTAAACCAACAGAAACCTTGTATAATCTGGTAGCAAATATACTTGCAGAGACTGCTTAGAGATGAGCTCTTTTCCAATTCGTAACAGTGATCATATTCCCTGGACATACTACATTTGTTGTCTATGTCCCAGCTTCCTCCTGCATTTAGCAGGGACAATAAGAATATCTGGAATGATTGCATACACGTCTTCCCAAATAACCTCTCACGCTATTTTGTTTTGTTGCTTCTTAAAATTTCCTTAATACATATTAATAATTTATTTAACCCATTAACATCATTTTTCATGTTTCACTATTATAAACAGTATGCCAATGCCACTGCACTTATGTCATTTCATGCATATGACATTTAATTCTGCAGCAAGTAATTTATTCAAAAACGCCTGCCACATACATACAGTTCTAAAAGTTTCCTATTATAATGACTCCTCACATAAAGAGATTTTCTCCATGTCTTTAATATTGCTAGTAGATGATATCCTGTTGCTATATTCCTTGGACAGTTTTTACTTATTAAACTTTCATTTTAGACAAACATTTGATAGAATTTTGAGTTTTGCATGGGGAAAAAGAAATAGAAAAGAAAGGTTACACAGGACATGGCAAATTGGTTGTCAAAGAGAAAATTAGATTTAATTATAACAGAAAGCACAGTTTAAGTTCACATTTTTGAGAGAGATTCCAGACAGAAGTCTTTCTCTTTATGCTTTCCAGAACCATTTTCATTCACTAAACAGGTTCTTGAGCCTTGCTTATATCACTCACAAAACAGAGTTCCAATTCATATGGTCCTCATACTAATTACCAGTTTCAGGATACCACAGTGGTTATTGCTTGTTTGTTAAAATGAAGCAAACATTTTGAGAGAAACTCTGTACATTAAAGGCTGGAGGGATGCTGCAGCTGTTAAGAATGCACTCTGCTCTTGAAGAGGACCAGAGTTCAGTTCCTCTTATTCACACTGGACTCCTTACAACTGCCTGTCACTTCAGCTCAAGGGGATCTAAAACCCTCTGGACATCATGGTCATTACTCATGTGCACATAAATACACATGCAAACACACACAATTGAAAAATAATAAAAATAAATCATTAAAAATCTTGGTATCTTGTTATCAATGTCAAAATGAAGCTTGAAGTGCTGGCCAAGTAAGGACCTACAAGAAACTGAAGCCAATTACATACTATCATGATTTCAATGTTTTCCTCGGCTTCGTGGTAGGGTTGGAGCTAGAATTCACTATAAGTCTGGCTTGTGTCTTGTGCTCTTCATTTTTTGTCAACTTGATACAACCTAGACATATCTGGGAAGAGAGAGTCTCTACTGAGAAAATGCCTCCATTCATACTTTGTTGTTTTTTTTTTTGATCAATTGCTTTATTCACAGTTTGTTCTTTTTGATCAATTGCTTTAGCTGGTGTTTGCCCCGCACCCGTGTGTGTGTGTGTGTGTGTGTGTGTGTGTGTGTGTGTGTGTGTGTGTATGTGTGTCCCCTCTATGAATGCTGTACTTGTTTTCCAATATACTGGATCATATCACTATTATTTTCACAGGGAACACATTGAATCTGTATATTGTTTGGGTAAGTAAACATTTTAGCAATACGCACTCTTCCATCCATGAATAGAGATAGTAGGCTTCATTTCCTTCATCACAAATTTATTGTCCTATTGTAGAGATCTTTCGCTTTCTTAGTTAAATATACTCTGGTTCTTCTGTGACCATTTTAAGTAGGCTTTTTTCTTCGTTTTTATATCAGATAATTCACTATGATCCCAAGTTTTATAATCTGTGACTTTTTGAATTCATTTATTTAAAAATAATTCTAGAATTCATCATATTGAAATAGAATTATATCACATTCCGTACTCCTTTCTTCCCTCCAGCTCCTTCCAATTATTCTCCCTTGAATCTTTCCCACGACACATTCTCAAGTTATAGTCTTTTTTCTCTTATTATATTTGTATGTATGTATATATGCACAAATATAAATAAATACAACCTGATGAGTTTATTTTTGGTGTTTGTGTATGTGGTTTCAAGATTGACCACTCTGCATTGAACAACCAATAGGGGGATCATCCCTGGAAGAGGCTAATTCTCTTTCTCCTGCTAGTCAGTCGTTTACTCCCAGCACTTAATAGTTGCCTGTAGTTCTTTGTCTAGGGGTGGGACAACATACACTTTTCCCCTTCCATGTCAATATATTCAATGATGTCACTATTCTTCCTGTCTTGTTTGTGCAGCAATTTCTATGAGAGACTTTTTCACAGTAGACATACTGATATTTTACCTCTTACAATTTTTCTACCCTCTCTTCCTTGATTCTTCCTGAGCCATAGAGGAAGAAGCAGTGATGTAGATGTTTATCTTGTGGTTGAGCTCCCCATAACTTGTTGATCTGTGTGTTGTGTGTAGTAATGGATTTCTTTGATGGTCTGTAGTAACAGATTTACTATAAAGAGAAGCTTCTCTGAGGAGAGTTAGTAGCTATACTTCTCTGTAAGTATAAGGATAAGATTCAGTAAGTAGTAGGGAATTATGATGATCTAACAACGTGGTAGTAGTAAATTCCTTTCTAAGTTTCATAACTGCAGAAGCCCTGGAAAATTGGCTAGATCTGCAGTACCAGGTATGACTTATCTCCTTTTGAGTAGGCCTTAAGTCCAATTAGACAGCTAATTGTTGCTATGAACATGTAAGTTCTACTTCTTGCATGTGTGTGTACATCTTGCAATGCTGGTAACTCACAGTTCATAGGTGTTACTGCTGGATAAAATGCTTTCCTTCCTTGGCAATTCATCTCCTGCACTAGAGGCACACCCTGGAGCCCTAAGTGGCAACCAAGTGCTATATCCATAATCTAAATTATTTTGGGAGTTATTTGACTACCCCAACCAAACCTTTGAAAGGAAATTCCTTGTGTTTGGTACTGGCTTTTTATTAGTCTATAGCTCTTGTGGAGAAAATTATCATCCAAAGAGAGCTAACTTCTGTATATGTGTATTTAAATATGTAATATATATAAGAAAATATGTCCATATACATGTATTATTACGTATAATTTTAGTTAAATATAAAATAATAATATTTCTTAAGATTTTATCAAGCAATCTGTGTTATTTGTTTCCCTTTTTCTTTCTATATTGGCTTCTTTCCCAGTTAACTTCAAACAATGTTGCTTTTTTGTTTTTAACTTCTTCCTTCCTAATTTCTCTAATGGTTCATACTAGAAATACTTGTACTATGTTGAATAAATGTGGTGATAATGCTCATCTTTTTCTTGTTAAAGATTTAAGAAAGAAAGCTTTAAGACTACCCCCACTGCATTCTAGTATGAAGCTGAAAGTATTATAAAAAACCAGATCACATTGAACATTTTATACTCTTTCTTGAAATTGTAGTCTATTCAGAAATGTGGATTCTCTTTCTATACAAGTGGAGTTTAATTTTATCCAAGAGCTATTGAACACTCTTTGTCCCTGATGATTGCTAACCACTGGAGATGAGCTCTGCATAGCCCTCATTTTTCATTTCTGGACAGGACTGTGACTTCCTTATAGGTTATTCAATTGCAAATAAAATATGGCATAGGTGATGAGGTGTTAATCCAATAAATAATTGTATAAAATGAAACTCCTTGCTAGAAAAACAAAGGAAATACTTACTCTCCTACAAGTACTTAAGAAGGAAGTAACCCATGTAGCAAGGCTTGAGGGTGTCATCTCAAACCTGAGGTAAACTTTGACCCATATCCCCAAGAAATGAGAACTCTCAGTTTTATGGCATAACAAGAAAATAAATTTGGCCTATAAGCTGAGGATATTTTGAAGGAGAAATTTCCCCAGTTGACCTTTGATGAGCCTAGAACACCCAGTAGATATTGAATTGCAACTCACTGACACCAAGCAAGAAACTTTCTGACATTGTGGCTTAACCTAAAAAAGCTGGGAGATAACAAATGTATAGAGTTTTAAGCCTGTAACATGAATCTTAAATGGTCTTATTAATAAAAAAAAAAAAACCCAGAGCCAGGTATTAGGGTGAATGCTGAAAGATCAGAGAAGCAGAATAAGCCACAGCTAACCTCACCTCACCAACTTCTCAGCCTATCCTGTTTGCTCAAACTGGAAGCCAGTCAGTCTTCATCCAAATTCATCTCAGCTGAACTGCTGTTAAAAGCCTAAAAGCTTAAAAGCCTCTAGCTCCTCATGCCTTATATACCCTTCTGCTTCCTGCCATCACTTCCTGGGATTAAAGGCATGTATGCTTCCCATGCTTTCCAAGCATGAATATAAAACTCTAAATTTCCTTCAATGCTTTGAAGAAAAACCACATTTTCTATTTTTGGGGGCTTATTTTTATTTTTATGTTTTTATTTATCTATTTATTTTACATCCCAGCCACAGTTACCTCCTGTTCTCTCCTCCCAATTCCTGCCCCCAGCCCCCCTACCATCTCCAATCCCCTCCCTTCCATCTCCATCCAAGAAAGGGTAGACCTCCCATAGATATCAACAAAACATGACATCAAGTTGCAGCAAGAATAAGCAACTCCCCATGGCAAGGCAAGGTGACCCAGTATGAGAAGTAGGGTCCCAAAACTCAGGAAAAGAGTTGGAGATAGCTCCTCTTCCCACTGTTAGGAGTCCTACAAAAGGACCAAGCTACACAACTGTAACATATATGCAGAGTGTCTAGGTCAATCCCATGTAAGCTCCCTGGTTGTTGGTTCAGCCCCTATTAGCCCAGTTAGTTGATTGTGTGAGATGCTCTGTGGTGTTCCAGATGCCCCCCCACCCCCCATGGATCCTACACCTTTCTCCTACTCCTCTTCAGGATTCCCAAACTCCGTCTAATGCTTGGCTGTGAGTCTCTGCATCTGCCTCTATCAGTTGGTGGATGGTGCCTCTCTGATGACAATCAGGCCAGGCACTAATCTGGTCACAGGGTTCTTATCCACTATTGCTAGGATTCTAAGTTCCATTGCTCCTGGTAGACTCCTGGGAAATTCCCCTGTGTGTAGCTTGAGTTTTCCTGCCTGGCCCACAGTCAGGACAAATCTCTCTCACCTGCCAGTCCCACAGCCACTCAGACCCGACCAAGTAAACACAGAGACTTATATTGGTTACAAACTGTATGGCCGTGGCAGGCTTCTTGCTAACTTTTCTTACAGCTTAAATTAATCCATTTCTATAAATCTATACCTTGCCAAGTGGCTCGTGGCTTACCGGCATCTTCACATGTTTGTCATCGCGGCAGCTGGCAGTGTCTCTGACTCACCCTTCCACTTGCCAGCTTTATTCTCCTCCTTGTCCCGCCTATACTTCCTGCCTAGCCACTGACCAATCAGTGATTTATTTATTTCCCAATCAGCAACACACTTGACATACAGACCATTCCCACAGCACCTGTGCCAGTCTTCCACTGACCCAAAATGTGACCCCCTCCCAGCACTCCCTCCTTCCCCCTCCCCCACCCTGCTGTAGCTGATTGGTCATGTTCCCATCCCCACCCACCCCCAGTCCACTCACAAATTCTCTTCTATTTTCCCTTCCCATGACACAAATCTGGGTGTCCCCCACCACCCTGTGAATCTCCCTTGTTACCTAGTCTCTCTGTGGTTGTCCTTTATTTTACAACTAATACCCACTTATGAGTATGTACATACGATGTTTGTCTTTCTTGGTCTGGGTTACCTCACTCGGGATGATTTTTTTCTATTTTTATCCATTTGCCTTCAAATTTCCTGATGTCATGGTTTTTAACAGCTTAATGCTCCATTGTGCATATGTACCACACATTCTTTATTTATTTCTCAGTGAGGGACGTTTAGGTTGGTTCCAGGTTCTGCCTATTACAAATAAAGCTGCTATAAACATAGTTGAGCAAGTGTCCTTGTGGTATGATTGAGCATCCTCTAGGTATATGCCCAAGAGTGGTGTAGCTGGGACTTGAGGTAGATTAGTGCCCAATATTCTGAGAAACCACCATGCTGATTTCTAAAGTGGCTGTACAAGTTTGCACTCCCACCAGCAGTGGAGGAGTGTTTCCCTTGCTCCACATCCTCCACAACATAAGCTGTCATCAGTGTTTTTGATCTCAGCCATTCTGACAGGTGTGAGATGGTATCTCAGAGTCGTTCTGATTTGCATTTCCCTGATGACTAAGAACGCTGAGCAATTCTTTAAATGTCTTTTGGCCATTTGAGATTTTTCTGTTGAGAAATCTCTGTTGAGATCTGTACCTCATTTTTAAATTGGATTATTTGGATTTTGATGTCTAGTTTCTTGAGTTCTTTATATATTTTGAAGATCAGCCCTCTGTCAGATGTGCAGCTGGTGAAGATCTTTTCCCATTCTGTAGGCTGGCATTTTGTCTTATTTATCTTGTCCTTTGCCTTACTGAGGCTTTTCCATTTCTTGAGGTCCCGTTTATTATTGATCTCAGTGCCAGTGCTATTGGTGTTTTGTTTAGGAAGTTGTCTCCTGTGCTAATGAATTTGAGATTCTTTCCCACCTTTTCTTCTATAAAGCTCACTGTGTCTGATTTTATGTTGAGGTCTTTGATCCACATGGACTTGAGTTTTATGCAGGGTGATAATTATGGATTAATTTGCATTCTTCTACATGCAGACATCCAGTTAGACCAGCATCATTTGTTGAAGATGCTTTTTATTCCATTGTACTATTTTGGCTTCTTTATTGATAATCAAATGTCCCTAAGTGTGTGGATTTACATCTGGGTCTTTGACTCGATTCTGTTGATTGATCTGTCTGTTTTTATGCCAATATGTGATTTTTATTACTATAGCTCTTAAGTAAAGCTTGAAATAAGAGACAATGATCCCTCCAGATGTTCTTTTATTGTACAGGATTGTTTTAGGAATCCTGGATTTTTTGTTTTTCCATATGATGTTGAGTATATTCTTTCAAGGTTTGTAAAGAATTATGTTGGGATTTCAATGGGAATTGCATTGAATATATAGATTGCTTTTGATAAGATGGCCATTTTTACTGTTAATCCTATGGATCCATGAGCATAAGAAATCTTTCCATCTTCTGATATCTTCTTTAATTTCTTTTATAAGACTTGAAGTTCTTGTCTTACAGGTCTTTGACTTGCTTGGTTAGAGCTACACCAAGTTATTGTATATTATTTGAGGCTATTGTAAAGGTTGTTGATTCTCTGATTTCTTTCTCAGTTCCTTTATCACTTGTATATATGAGGGCTACTGATTTATTTGAGTTCATCTTGCATCCAGTTACTTGACTAAAGGTGTTTATCAGCTGTAGGAGTACCTTGTAGAGTTTTTCGGGTTGCTTATGTATACTATCATATCATCTGTGAATAATGATAGAAAAACACATTTTTCTAATATCCATCTGACCTGCTGAAATTAGGTCATCACTTTCTAAATGTTTCCACAAGGACAACACCTGTCCTTTAAATATTTTTTTAAAAAGGGTTTCTTATTTGACATTTGATTTTTACTGTGATGCTGTAGATGACCTTTCCTATCCATTCACATATGGTGATACTGCTTTTTAAGTGGAACAAACTGGACTGGAACATCCTTGTGTTTATTTAGTAGCCTATAGGCTCTTCCCATTCCTTGTATACTGTATAGCTGGCTGCCATTAATTCTTTAAAATTTATTTGTATGATTCCTCCAATATGCCAGCTGCTCAGACACTTGACTTTGTTTCTGTTGGTGACTGTTCCCTCCATTCTGACCTACTGCTCACTCTTATTCTTATGTCTGAGCTACATCTTGTCTTTTTAATAACTGTGTTTGAATCTCAGACCAGTATCTCCTCTCTTTCTAGTTTATTGCCTGTGTAGCTCCTTCTTAACCTTTAATATCTGGCTTGCTGCTTTGTCCTTATTTCCCAGACCTCTAAGTACTGTAATTTCTGAGTTCACTGTCTTCCTTTCTATCTATACTCATTTCATTGGTGATCAATTCATCTCACAGTTCCTTCAGTCTACAGGAATGTGAGTGGGAAAGAGTCAATGAAACTGTGGACAGCCCAGAGGTCAGGAATGAATAACAGATATGTAGGTTTATTTCAGAGCATTTCAAGGCCAAAGAGATGGCAAAGAAAAGAGAAACCTTGGGAAAAGAGAACCCTATATCAATCAGAAAGAATGCTTTCTAGGTATTTTTTGTTTCTCGGAGCACAAATTACTTATATCGAACTAAGTATAAGCAGTTTAGATGTGTTTGTCAGAAAATAAATAGACAAATATAACAAAAGCATTTCTATATGTTTACAAAACATCTTTTAACAAACCAACTAATGATGATCTGGAATTTTAATCCTGAATTTTAAGTATATCATACTTAAAACATAAACATTGAGAAGAGTGTATCTTCATGAAACAAGTTAGCTGCGATAGTCCAGGCTCTGAGTGTTCTCACAGTTCTGAAAAGTTCTTTTACTGCACCATTTAGAAGATCTTTTCTTAGCACAGTAATCCCTTTTCAGCACCATGATAATAGAACAAAGCCAACCTATAACTTACCATCTGGAAGCAAATAAGAATTAAGCCTTCATTCTGCCCATTCTGCATCTCCATGTGTATACATCCTTCGTTCTTTGTGGGAATTCTTGCTTTCTCCTTGTGGAATTTTGAAATTTTATGATATGAAGTGTTATTCCTTCCATCTGGCTACCCAAACACTTGGCTAGGAGAATATTAAAGTACTTAACTCCTACATAGAAAGTTAAAAATTCTTTAAGTTCAGTGTAGGTTAATGTATATTTAATTCAGTTTATTGGGAGGCAGTGCTGTATAGAAATGTATATTCTACTTTCCAAGAAGATTGATAAATATTAAATCCCACTTCACAAAATAAGTCTTTTTCTTCTTCTTGGTCATTTAAATTACTGTACCAACAGCACATTTTCATTATTTAGGAAATTATGATATAATAGCAGAGAATCTGTCTGGTATAAACATCTAGCTATACCATATACTAACCCTATACTTTAGCAATATTTACACTCTAAGTAAGTCTCACTGTAAATGGATAAGAAAACTAATTTGAACACATACTACAAACGTTTTCAACAGTAACTCGTGTTTAAGCACCCTGTGGAACTGATGATGACCATCATTTGATTATAAAATGTATAATCATTGCATTATTATAAAGTTCTATATACAGTAGGTAAAATTTAACAAAAATTTATACCTTAGAAATTTGTTCTAAGAAAATAGATCTATTACATACTTTATACACATGATAGATATGGTATGTGTAAAATGTGAGTGTATGGAAAAGCACTTTCTACCTATCTGCAATAATTAAAATAGGAATTTCAATATGATTGTTTTGTAATATTTTAAGCATTTTGGTTCATTTTTTAAAATTTATTTTATATTTTAGGGAGGGGTAGATTTTTGAGACAGTGTCTCATGTAGTCCAAGGTGCCATCAAATTTGCTCTATACTGGAGGATAACTTTGAAACCCTGATTCTCCTTCTTCTACCTCTCATGGCCTAGTGTGTGCACCCAATTTGTGCAGTGCTGGGGATTGCATCCAGCGCTTTATGTGTACTAGGCAGGAATTTGCCAGATGAGCTACATCCAAATTACTTTGTTGTAATTTAAGGGCAAAATCATTTAAAGTTTCTCCTTGTTTTGAAACTGATCGTTCTCACCTGGTACGTGGTTTTGTCCAGCTTTCTTTTCAGTTATTCAGTAAAAATGCTCTGCGAACATTTCCTTTGAAGACTTCTGGATTCCACCCCTTCCTCTGCATATAGGAGACAGTTGTGTAGCTGGGTCTGTTTGAGGGGCTGCGGCATTGTGATCGGGTTCTATCCCTGGTGCATGAACTGGCTTTCTTTTTTTTTTTTTTATTAATTTATTTTGCAATACAATTCAGTTCTACATATCAGCCATGGATTCCCTTGTTCCCCACCTCCTGTCCCCCTCACCTTCCCCCCAACCCCTCCCCATTCCCATCTCCTCCAGGGCAAAACCTTCCCCACAGACTGAGGTCAACCTGGTAGACTCAGTCCAGGTAGGTCTAGTCCCCTCCTCCCAGGCCGAGCCAAACAATCCTGCATAGGCCCCAGGTTTCAAACAGCCAACTCATGCAATGAGCACAAGATCTGGTCCCACTGCCTGGATGCCTCCCAAACAGATCAAGCCAATCAACTGTCTCACCCATTCAGAGGGCCTGATCCAGTGGGGACCCCTCAGCCATTGGTTCACAGTTCATGTGTTTCCATTCATTTGGCTATTTGTCCCTGTGCTTTATCCAACCTTGGTCTCAACAATTCTCGCTCATATAAACCCTCCTCATTCTCGCTAATTGGACTCCCAGAGATCCACCCAGGGCCTAGTCATGGATCTCTGCATCCAGATCCCTCAGTAGTTGGATGAGGTTTCTAGCACAACAATTAGGGTGTTTGGCCATCCCATCACCAGAGTAGGTCAGTTCGGGCTGTCTCTCGACCACTGCCAGCAGTCTGTTGTGTGGGTATCTTTGTGGATTTCTGTGGGCCTCTCTAGCACTTTGCTTCTTCCTATTCTCATGTGGTCTTTATTTACCATGGTCTCCTATTCCTTGTTCTCCCTCTCTGTTGTTGATCCAGCTGGGATCTCCCGCTCCCCCAAGCTCTCTTTCCCTCAACCCTCGCCTTTCATTACCCCCACTCATGTCCAGGCTTGAACTGGCTTTCTTGATCCCATTGCCTATGGTAGGACGCCTTGCTCACCCTTGATGCGGTGGGGAGGGGCTTGGTCCTGCCTCTACCAAATGTACCAGGCTTGGCTGTCCCTCCATGAAAAAACTTACCCTTTTGGAGGAGGAGATAGTGGGGGGGTGATGAGAGAGGGATCTGTGGCTGGTATGCAAAATGAATAAAAAAACTTTTAATGAAAATAGAGAAATAAATGTATATTTTTCTCTTTTGGGAATTTTTTTTTTCTGCTGACCATCCTTGAAGTCATTTTCGTCTTTCAGTGAATGCTTCCAAGGTCCTATGTCCTAGGGCAGAGAGCAATAATTGTTAAAAAAAAAATGTCTCCTGAAGTTGTGCTTAAATCTGTCTCCCAGTTATGGGCATCGATTGATTCTACTTCTGTCTTCTGAAGCTGTACTAGTAATTCTAACCTACTTCAGAAAAAATATCCCTCATTCTTGGAGTAGAGGATTTCACACAAGCCTAATGGAACCAGTACACCTACAGGCAAGCGCGGCTGTTTCATCCAGAATTTCATTATGAGGAAGTAATAAAGCATTGCTTAGAGAGTTATGACTATTTTTACTCACATTTGGATTCTAACTTTGCTGTAATTTATGTCATTAATTACACAAATTAACCAGTTTGGTGAATTCCATTCATAAATCATTATTCTAATTTTAAATTTCAATTAAAAATTAAGCAGATATATATCAGAAATTTTTTCAAAGTATTCCTGTTATTAATTAGGATGATTATCTTGGGGTATGGGTTATAACCTTTTAATTTATAGAAAATGAGGTCATTGATTATCTAAATTTTTGAACCTGTAAAAGCATGTCTAAATGATTGTTATTTATACTTTTAGTTCTTGAGGGGTTTTCAGCACACTAACCTTGTAAGTGTCAGGAGAACTGTTGCAGAGCATAATGGAAACACAGCTTAATAATCATAGTTTTCTCATGGGTCCATTTTCTTTTGCAAATGCTATTATATGTAACTCCTAAATTATTAAATTGTAAAAAACTAAAAACAGTGTTGTAAATTACATCTGAAGTATTTCCCCTCAGTTTAGAGGGTTATTGTTGCCTTGATTGTCATTTTGAGTTTTACAAAATGTATAAGAAAATCAGAACTTAAAATATCTGTTCTATAAATACCGTGTTTGTCATCATTTGTGGTTGTTATATTAGGCTGTGTGTATTTTTTTTAGTCACTCACTGTTACAGTGTTTAAATTGACATACCTGGAAGTAACCTTCATGCAACACAGCCATTTACTTCTTCCCAAGGCTCTATGATTTTAACACATACTTAGAGTATTTAAGAATTCTTAATATATATATGGGGGAATTCTTAAATACTATATATATATATATATATATATATATATATATATATATATATATATATATGAAAATATAATACTAAAATTATATCCTGTATCGGTTAATATTTTAAGACCAAAGAGTCTTTTCATGCTAGAGAAGACAGAATGAAAGATCATGACTGTCATTCTTACACTAGAATCATCAGTGGGATAGATCTGTTTTCTCTACACTCTAGCAAAATCCAATTAGTCCTCTATTCACAAGTTGGAAGAAGAATGAACAAATTAATAGAAGAGATTTTATGTGCTTTCACAGCAACTACTACTTTACAGGCAAATGGATGCAGCTAATATTTATTAGCATATTGTAACAAACTAGTCATTTTGTTATATACATGTAGCTCTGTAGGTAAAACTAATACATTTCAAGATGAAGAAATTAAAGCCAAAGTATTATACACTTTTGGTGAAGCTGTGTCATGAATTGTCACAGTTTTAGTAGAGGCTAAGCTTAACTCCCTAACTGTGGCATTATCTTCTTTATCCTGTTGTTGCTATGAGAAGACACTAGATAGCTGAATTAATAATATACAAAGCCAGAGCTCAAATGAGAAATGCTTAATGGAAAGGAATGGGAGTCTGAATATATTGTTGAACATACTTGTGAACAACTATAGCATTATATAATGCTCAGTGTGTTGACTGTCATCAAATCCTCAGTTATTAAATATAAATGGCTTACTGTAATAATACTCTTAAGTTGGATTGGATTTTGTTTATACTGACTGCATAATTAACAAATAATAAAGTGGATGCAAAAAAGAGTTCAGTTTAAGGGTGTAGAACAAAAACAACATTAAGAAATTCTGAAGTACCTCAGCCCCCTCCCCATTATAAGACTTTGTGCCATTCTGAGAAATACTGTCTTTGTTTCTCCCTCTCCCTTTCTTATTTTCTTTCTCTCTCTCTCTTTATCACTCTCATATTTTTCTTGAGTCCTTAACTTAGGTTTGTACCACACAGAACCAGGTCCTATAAGCTCAAGGGTAAGAATTTCTAGGGGCATTTTATAATTTCTTCTTGATAAATTATTCAAAGTATTTATAGAAAAATTATAAGTAAATTTGATGCTCAGTGTCTTTGGTCATTTATATTTTAAAAATCATTCATGGTTTTCTTGAACAATAAAAATGTGAAGTAAATCCTCATTAATAATTATAAATAATTCCATAAAATGCTCAGAGATATTGTGCTATGTGTAGTTATGACAAGGCTCAAATGGTCTCTTTTTCAATGTCACTCTAAGTTTGAACATCTCTGACAAATTTGTCATTGGTGGGATGTTTGGTAAGGAGCATTGATGCCAACACACTTGAGATCCTTGAAACAAAGGTACACAGCTCCCAAAAGGAGTTTTTTCTTTTACCTTTGTAAGCAAACTGTGTGATGTACTTTAAAAATCATTTTTTTTTTGTAATTTATCTTTCTTTAAGAGCTGTGTTTTTTCAGAGATGTTTTTTCTTTTCTTTTCTTTTTCAAGACAGGGTTTCACTGTGTAACAGCCTTGGCTGTCCTGGAACTAGTGGTGTAGACCAGCCTGGCCCTGAACTTGCAAAGATCTGGCTGCCTCTGCCTCCTGAGTGCTGCGAATAAAGGCATGTATCACCACTGCCCAGAAAGAGCTGTTTTTTTTCCTCAATGTACTTTTTGTATATTTAAAAATATCACATAGGTATATACATTATACATTATAATGTACAATATTTTGCAGTTGCTTAATGGCCTGAGCTATTCAGTTTTTCAATTGGTTAAATGAATACCTGAAATACTTACAGATTACAAACTTTGATGTGGCTTATCTCAGGCTAGTGAATCACAGGATCCTATGAATGAATGAATGGAACTTAGTACATTCTGAGCTAGGCATCGCACAATGTCAGGATAAGAGCAGACATAAAGAAGATTGTACTGTTATTTAAAGTTATACTCAAGCATTAGTCACTTGCCATTGTCACCCAGAACTCTGTTTGGAGATGATGAAATGTAGGCAGAGCTATTTTATTAAATGGCAAAAATGCAGGAAAACTGAAGGACCAGAGACAATACTCAAATAATGGTAGTGTTAAATTGGTAAATCTTAAGGTAATTGATTATTTTCTCACTATATCCTACCTATCAAAGTTAAATAAAGATTGGCTAAGAAATTTAGACAGATCGATAGCTTCTAGTGTAAAGAAGTAATTAAAAGTTTCGCATCACCAAAAAGCCCAGGGCCAGATAGTTTTAGCACAGAATTCTATCAGACATTCAAATAAGCGTTAATACCAATACTCTTCAAATTATTCCACAAATAGAAACAGGAGGAACATTAATTGTTTTTATGAAGCCACAGTTTGATACCTAAACCATATAAAGACCCACCAAAGAAAGAGAAATACAAACAAATTTTCTTTATGTGCATAAATGGAGAAATTCTCAATAAAATACTTGCAAACTGAATTCAAGAACACATCAAAAAGACACCATGATCAAGTAGGCTTTATCCATCCCAGAGATGCAGGCATGAATCAACATATGTAAATCAATAAATGAAATCCACCTTATAAACAGACAGACAAAATCCACGTGATCATCCATCCCATTAGATGCAGAGAAGACCTTCAGAAAATAAAACAGCTCTTCATGATAAAAGTTCTAGAGAGATTGGGGGATACAGGGGACATATCCCAACATAATAAAGACAATTTACAGCAAGTCCATAGCCAGCATCCACTTAAATGGAGAGAAAGTCAAATATTTCCACTAAAATCAGGAACAAGACAAGGCTGTCCACTCTCTCCAATTTAATACAGTACTGGAAGTCTTTGTAGAGCAATAAGACAACTGAAGAAGATCAAGTTGATACAAATTGAAAGTGACAATGTCAAAGTATCCTTATTTGCAGATGATAGGATTGTGTGCATAAGTGATGCTAAAAATTTCACCAGGGAACTCCGACAGCTAATAAACACTTTCAGCAAAGCAGCTGGCTACAGGATTAACTCACAAAAATCAGTAGTTTCTGTACACAAATGACAAATGGACCGAGAAAGAAATCAAGAGGAAAACACCATTTACAATAACTTCAAATAAAATATCTTGAAGGTAAATTTAATTAAGCAATGAAAGACTTATGTGATAAAAACAATAAGACATTGAAGAAAGAAATGGAAGAAGATATCAGAAGACAATAAGGTCTCTCATGCCTATGGATCAGTGGGGTTAATGTAGTAAAAATGGCAATCCTATGAAAAGCAATCTATAGATTCAATGCAACCCCATCAAAATTTCAAAACAATTATTCACAGACCTTAAAAAGACAATTTTCAGCTTCATATGGAAACACACACACATGAGAGAAAGAGAGGAGAGAGACAAACAAAACAAACAATCAAAACAGGATAAAACACTTCTGAATGATAGAAGAACTTCTGAAGGTATCTACACTCCCAATCTCAAATTGTGCTACAGAGCTATGGTAATACAAACAGCATGGCACTGGCACAAGATGTAATCAATGTAATCAAATTGAAAATCCTGATTTTTGGTAAAAATGCCAGAAATGCAGACTGAAAAAGATGACATTTCAATAAATATTGAGTCAAATGGGGTAGCTGCATGTAAAAGAATTCAAACAGATGCATACTTATCACCCTGCACAAAACTCCACTCCAACTGAGCCAAAGACTTCAACATAAGGCTAGATATACTGAATCTGATGTAACAGAAAGTGAGGAATAGTCTTGAAGTCATCAGCACAGGAAGACATTCTGAACAGAACACCATTAGCTCAGGCTCTAGAAAATAAGGGACTAGCGCAGAGGGTTGGATCTCCTTAATAACAAGAATTAGAATATATAGTTAGGGAGGAGGAAGGTAGCCAACACAGTGGGACTGTCTAATGGAGAGGGAGAAGTAAGAGGGAGCGAGGGACAGAATAAAGGGAGAGACAGCTAAAACTAAGTTCCAATTTAGGCATCACATGGAAACCTAATATTGTAGATGCTTCATATATATAATATTTACAAATATTTATATATAAATATATTTATATATTTATATATTGCATATATATTTATTTAGATCACCTTCATATATTTACGTATCTATATGAAGGTGATCTAAATAAAATTATCAAGTAATGGAGAACACAGAGCCCCAACTAAGCGTCTCTCATCACCAAATGAAGTTTCCAGTACTAGGAATGGGTTACATATAATCAAGCTTTTGGCCGAAGAGGTACCATGGGAACCCCCAAAAGGCTATTGGTAGTACTCCACAAACTCATAGTAAAGCCCTATTACTGGGGACAATGGCTATACAACTCACTGAACACAGAGAAGTCAATCTGATGCCTATCTAGAGCCTTCACTGCAGACTAATTAGTATTCATGGTATTGGAAGGTACCGTTCAGGCTACCAAAGAACAAAGGTTAACACTGGACCAGACACAAATCCTTCAATCTAAAAGAGGGACCTAGCTGCAAGACAAGCTGGCCTAACAGCAGCACAAAGCTTTTGGGAGTAACCAAACAAAATTTCGTTTGAGTTAAGGCTCATCATATGGAACCCACACCTTATGCTGTTTGAGTGGCCAGGAACCTGAGACTAGATAGCCCAGGGACCTAGGTAAAAAACAAAATACTATGGTTCTGCTAAGGAACATAAAAAATAAAAGACTCCTAATGACATTTTGCTATACTCATAGATCTGTGCCTTGTTCAGCATTCATCAGAGAAGCTTCCTCCTGCAGCAGATGGAAACAAATACAGAGACCCACAAGCAGACATTCCACAGTGAGTGAGAGACCTTGGAACACTCAGTCCTAAAATAGTTATCTCTGTCATATCCTTCCCCTCAAGAATCAGAGAAATCTGCAGCAGAGGAGACAGATAGAGTGTGAAAGCCAGAGGAGATATAAGATACTAGGGAATCAAGGCCTTCTACTTACAACAGGGCTAGCACACATGTGAACTCAGAGAGATGGTGGCAGCATGCACAGGGCCTGAGCAGATCTGCACCAGATGGGATCCTACAACTGAAAGAAGTAGACACACACACACACACACACACACACACACACACACACAAATATCATTCCCTATCCCAGAAGGTATCTTCAGTTGATAGCCTCTTACAGATGAAAAAAATTAGTTTACCCCCATGGAAGACTCATTGGGGAAACTAACCCATGCCCAGCAATAGATGGCTGATATAAAACAGACTCAATGGCATCTCTGGAGGTTCTTAGTCTCATAACGTTGAGTGAAGGCTGTCAGGGTTTTGTTGGTGGTGGTGTTTGTTTGTTTGTTTTGTTTAGTTTATTTTCTTTTCCTACAGGTCATTTATATTAATATTATGGCTTTCAACTTAGTGATTTTATAGGATGCCTGTGTGACTTTGAACCTGTATGTCTTTCTTGTGCTTTTTCTTTGGCTCCTTTTCTTTTGTTTGTTTATTTTGTCTCATTCCAACTTTTTTGTTTTCTTTTCTCTTATTGTATTGAATTATATTTTATTATTATTCATTAGATGTCTGTTGGATTTCTAAAGAGAAACCGAAAGGGTGTGGGTCCCAGATGGGAGGGCAGGTGGGGAGGAACTGAGAGGAGTTGTGGGAAGGGAAACCGTAATCAGAATATACTGTATAAAAATTGTTTTCAGTAAAATAAAATAAAAATATAACAGGTGTTCATTAAATTTTGTTGACAGACATTCTCTATTTGAGTAAACACAAGCAGATCATATTACATATGGATTTAAATTATTTTATGCATTTTCTTCATTTGGAATTGATTCATCCTTGGTTACTCAGGCTCACTTTGAACTCCCAGGCTCAAGTAATCTTCCTACTTCAAACTCTGGAGTAGCTTAGGATACAAATACAGCACCACTGTATTTAAATTAAAGCATACTTTAAATAATGAATTGTTCTTGTGATAGGTACAAGTATTTTTCTTATATTCAGAGAAGATAAAGAAAACATAGATCAACTGTATTGGTGAAGTTCCATATGCCAGGAAGTAGACTTATGGTATCAAATTGCTCTTGTGTTTGAATCTATGTGTTACATTAAAATATAAAATTGGATATTAGTGTTTATATTCATAACACTCTCATAACTTTTTTGGTCCAGTCATCAGAGTGGAAAATTTTAGAAGACGGAATAATTGAAACATAACTTTTTGGCCAACACCAGAAGACCCTAGGTAGGTGATACTTTTGAACTTAATTCAGAGATTTCACAGGGTCAAACATTTTGACTTCATAAATTTACAGTTTTATGAAACTTCTGGTATTCCAGATGCAAACATCTTGTTTCATTGGATGTATATTATTTCTTATTGCAAATTCTTTGTTATATTTTTAGTAGACACAATAAGGGGATTGTTAATAAAAATATAATTACATTTTTCAAAGAGAATAGGACTTAGTATTATACCAAACAGTATTATTTCATTGTATTAAGAATAATCTGAAATGAATTAACCATTTAATTAAAATATTGGTAATTTTATTCCTATTTGGAGAAGATCTAATTTGTATACATACTCACATTTTTTTCTCATTAGCTTAGCAAATATTTAATGGGTTTCACTGTATTAAGTGAACCAGATCCATTATTGTACCAATACAAATATGCATACTAATTAGTGTAAGGGGCATCCTAGCAGATAGCAAAATCATATATTTTGCAAATAAATAATCTTTTGAAGTTCTATTGTTAAAATGGGATAAAAATTATGATAAATTATACAATAAAACAGAGAATCCAGTGATCATTTTAGTTATGTAAGAAACCTCCCTTTCCTGTACACTTCCACTAGCTTTGATATTAAGCAACACATATTTGGTCCAAATTTCCAACTCTAGGGACCTTATCATGAAAGTTATTGTGGATATTGCTAAAAAGTTACCCAAATGAATAACAGTGGGAAGAGAGGAAGCAGTCCTGTCCTGACTAAATGTTAGAGTTACTAGTAAGTGAAGAGACTAAGGCACAAATGTTGTGCTGTCTGGTTTGTGGTGTTTGATTTCAAGATTACCAACCAATAGAAGAAAAGACAAAAGGCATCATTTAAGTTATTTATATAGTGTACAGTCCATCAGTGATGGTGCCGGAACTGTTGAGTCTCCAAGTTCTAAAGGTCTAACTAAGAAAACATGAAAGGGACAATTATCTTCTTTCTGTAGATAATAAGAATTGTGGCTGTTTGGTTAGGGGTTTGATCAAGCTAATAATAACACTCTTTGCCTTTAGCCATTTCTTTCTAAAGACTACTGAAATGAGGGGAGAGCTCTGTGTTCATCTTCACAAATCAAGATGGTACCACTCCCATTCAAGAGGACTGTAGGTGAGTCACATACATATGAGTAACATTATACAGACTGAGCAGGCTGTATTTAAATATTTAGGAATATGTATGTATATACACATATATATGTAACAACAATTAAAAATATAGGTTATGAGATTAAAAGAGAGCAAAGAGAGGTACATGGAAAGGGATGAAAGAAAGAAAAGGAAGGGAAGGAATGATATAATTATATTTAATTTCAAAAAGTAAAAAGAAAATTTAAAAATGAAATAGATGCTGTTGCAACAGTCAAAATGGAAAGATAGGCTTGGGGAGTGGGTCTGTTAATGAAGTCCCTTTGTTCTGTACTTCTAGAGAGCACCCTTTCTTTGTCCCTATATACAACTTCATACTGACTATGTGCAACATGCCATTCTTTGACCATGATCATGATCACATTTTATCCCTTTAATTTGCTATCTCTAGCATCTAAAATGCTGTTTTGGGTTCCATTGCATTTACTCTGGACACTTCAGGTCAGTGGTTCTCAACAGTCCTAATGTTGTGACCCTCATGCTGTGGTGACCCCTAACCATAAAACTCTTTGTGTTGCTACTTTATACTTGTAATTTTACTACTGTTATGAATCATAATCTAAATATCTGATAGGCAGGATATCTGATATGCAGCCCCTGTGAAAGGGTCATGACTCACAGGTTGAGAACTACTGGTCTGGGTAGTCCTCCTTGGGAAATAAAAACTCACTATTTCCCAACTATTTACTTGCCTTTTCTCCAAGAACCTGCTGCTGTTCCCAGCCTTAGCAGCCCACCACCTTTCCTCTGCTCTATATGTACACCATACAAAATACTTTGCAACTCTAGATTCAGATGTTCTGAAAAAGAGATGGACCAGCATGCAGTAGAAGGTTCAGTTTGGGAACTATGGCTGAAGACAGCAAGAACAACTTGCATTGATTTCAGAGTTGTCTTCTGCATGTGCAAGGCCCAGAATGTAAACCTCAATTCCAGGAGACACACACAGAGCGAGAGAGAGAAGAGGGGGATAAAGAAAGAAGAAAGAAAATAATCTGTTATAATATATAAAGGGACATCTAATATTTTTATAATTCAGACAATCACCCTTTAATGGACATTCAGTTAGTCAATTTAATGCATATATACATATGCATATACATTATTTTTTTAAAGACTGCTCTGAATACCACCATGTATTATTTGTGACCATGGAAACCTGCATATCTAATTAAATATCAAATGTTGGACTGCTATAATTGTCTTTAATGATGATACCCATTACCAATCAGACCAGTGCTAATTTACACTCTCACTAGTGTTATATGAGAAAAAAATGTTATTTCACATACTCACCTGACTAGCAAACATTTCATTTTTTAAAGATATATATTTAGTGCGGGATTGTATCATCCTTGCTTTGAGTTGAATTCAAAGTTGAGCAGGTTTTCATTGTTGACTTTCTAATTTCAGGATTAGTGTACATCAGTGTCTTTTAATCCCTGAACTAAATCTGAAAAAAATGATACCATAGAACTTCCCCACACAGAGCACTAATCCAGAAATAGGAAAGGATTGTTTTACCAGAGCAAAAGCAGTGCTAGTACTTTCTACATACTTATCCTCTGCTGGAATATGTTAGTCCCTTTGCATTCTCATGATGAAGTACCTGAAAGAAGCAGCATAAAACAGAAAAAAGATTTGTTTTGGCTCCTCATTTTAGAGATTTTGGTCCTTGGTCATCCGGCCCCATTGTAATGACCTGTGGTAAGGCGTAGCATCATTGTGGCTGGGTGGTGGGGTGTTATTCATCTCCTGACAGACTGGAAGGAGTGTAACAGAGAGGAAGGGTTCAGGGACAGGGACAAGATATTCAGTTTACACAATTGATAGACACACTTCTAGTGATCTACTCCCTCTAATGTGACTTTCCTTCTAGTAGTCCATTCAGCTACAAATGCACCAGTGGTTTATGCCATGGTAGTATCATCATGATCAAAGCACCAGTGAGTAATGCAATCAATTGGGGATGCAAGTCTTCAACACATGAGCTTTGGATACCACTTCATAGTCAAATGATAGATAACACAGGGCATCATTTAGTGATGACATCAATTCAATTGTGCTCATTCTTACAGTTAACTAGTTTTTATGTCTTTCTTTTTCCTTGTGTATAACATCAAAACTTGTATTGCTTCTCTCAAGGGCTGACAAATACACAGTAGAGCTTTGCTCATTTGGAACATCCAGTAAATGTGTGTTGAATAATTGAACAATGAGCCTGAAGGAAATCTTTCAACCTGGAAATTAATCTTATGCATCCCTGAATTTACTTCTCCCAAGCTATTTTTTCTTTTATAATTCAAAACAGAGCTATTGATTTCAAAAATGGTATACAAGGATACTATTTTCATTCATGATGTTGAAATAATGCAGTTCTCAGTATGTAATTCACAAGACAAAGGCATGCACAATAAAGAGAATACTTGCTCAAATAATCTGCAAATGTCTTTGTCTTAGGCAAACTTTGCTGACAGAAGTTGAATGAGTTCCATTTCTAATGATAAACTAAACTACCCGAGTTGGGGACTGTCTCCCACTCTCTTCTTAACTGCAGACGTTTCCATTGCCTATATCTAAGCAAACAGCACATCTGACACAATGTGAGTCTTTGAGTGTCATGAGACCATTTGAGGTGACTAACTGGATAAACAATATCATTAACAGTCTTTAACAAAAATTTAAGTTGCTGCATTGAGTCTCCAAATTATAACCTGAAATTAATTACTCATTTATCAATAACAGTCTACTTAAAACATAAATAAATATGTTGACCTAAAGGGCTTTATAATGTAGCAAAAAGTTGTATATTTTAGAAGTTATTTTGAAAGTATAAAAGGGTAGAAAAGGAAGTTTCTTGTCCAAATACACATTATATTTTCAGCACCATAATTATTGTCATTTTCAGCACTGCGAAGCTTTAATCCAGGGGAAAGTCATCAGTGGAATATGACTCAGTTTGATCTGAGAGTCCTTGAGAGGAGGAGAACTTTCTGCAGATGGCTGCTCATCTGCATCTCATAATTACAGTGTACGCTCACACTCTAATAAACCTAAAAATATATGAAGACCAACATAGTCAGTCTTCTGAGTAAGCAATAACTAATGAACATCTGGAAATGCCAACACAGCTTATAATTGGGTAGATAATTTCCAGATCAGTCAGTAAAGCAGTGGCTGTTAATCTCCATGTACACATTCCAGTCTCACCTAGGCATTTAAAAACCACAAAGCACATTCAAAACATGTATTTGTACAAATGATCTGTAATTCTAAATAGACCATGAGAAAGTATACTTCTTAGAGACAGACAAGCACATTATTTGGAGAGTGGCTGTGAGCACTGGTAAGGGAAGTCTGGGGTAAGGCGGCTGGTTGGTGGGAAGATGGATTCTATTCATATACTTCCTACAGAGCCAGTCCTGGTGGGGGGGAAACCTAGTTAGGATAAACTGTTTCCAGATACCTCACTTCCAACTGCCTTTATCATTAAATTACAACCAATATTCTTGTGGCCTTTGTTTAAAATGAAGGACAGATTTTGTTTAAAATTCATTAACTAGATTACTCTTAAAAGTAGGGTTTTCTAAGTTTGGTGCTTCAGCCAGGGCTCTAGGCTCCTGGCTGTCTGACAGTGCTCCAATCAGAGTTGCTCTGTTTTCATTTCCTTTAGATTTCCAAATGTCATCAGTACTTTGTTTTAATTAGACACTGTGGTACCACAGGGAAGAAATGTTTTACTCTCCCACTTAGAAAAAGGAAGGTGACTTTCTTAGTGCATGGAAACACCCCCATCTTTGCCCCTGTTACTGGAGATTGTTTGAAGCTAGGTCCTCACACCTGTTAGTCAAGTGCTCTACCACTGATTTATGCTCCCAGTTCTGAATGCAAGGTTTTTAACCTACAATAAATATAAGGTGGCTCTTACATAAAGAAGAGCCACAATGTAGAATCCTAAATAATTAGTTTTTAAATAATATATGAGCCACCACTTCCTCTTCTGGGTATATAACCAAATGAAATCAGGACCTTGAAGATATGTCTATGTTTCTATTCCTAGAAACTAGTTCACTTTAACAAAGATGTGGGAAAGTCCCATATCTATTTATGAATGAACACACAAATTTACTGTGGAATAAAGGAACACATAAATTTAATATGGACAATATAATATTATTTGGCCTTCTAAAGAAATAGTGCCATTTGCAACCACATGGACAAATTGGAATAACATTATTCTAAGTGTTCTGGTTTCATTTCTGTTGCTGACAAAAAGTAAGTTAGAGGAAAATGATTACTTGGCTCATAATTGCAGTCCACAGTTCACCATTCTGGAGACACCAAGGCAGGAGCTTGAAGTAGTAAGTCACATCACACCCACAGTCAAGAGCAGAGAGAAATGGATGCATGCACACTTCATGATCAGATCACTCTTAGACAATTCAGGCCCCAAGCCCAGGGAATGGTGTTGCCCACTTTCAGGCGGGGTCTTCTTACATCAACTAAGGCAAACAAGAACATCTCTCACAGACACACTCACAGGCCATCCTGTTTTAGAAAATCTGTGATTGAACTTCTTTTCCCAGGTGATTCTAAGTATTTTCAAGTTTATAGTTAAAGTAAATGGTAAGTGAAGTTGATAATGCACAGGAAAAAAAAAATACTCCATGAACTTACTTAAGGGTTTTATTTTGTTTTGTTCCTTCTTGTTCTGATTTTTTGTTTTTTGAGACAGGATTTCTCTGTGTAGCCCTGGCTGTCCTGGAACTTACTCTGTAGACCAGGCTGTCCTCAAAGTCAAGGAGATCTGCCTGCCTCTGCCTCCCAAGTGCAGGGTTTAAAGGTGTGCACCACCACCGTCCAGCCTTAAGAATTTTTTTAAAATGCACATAGAAACAGAGTGAATTTGGTAGACAAGAATGGAAATGTGAGGAATTGTCAAGAAACACAGAACTGAAGTGATGCAGGATAAGTACATAAACATCTCTAATATATGATAGGAGGAAAACAGTTCATAAGACTAATTTATTATACAACAGATTTTAATTTGCTCTTACACTCCCATATATGGAGCCAACTGTTGAAGGTAATTGACTTGTAAATTGTATGCTTTCAGCAGTCACTTCACTGTTGACACACATAGTGAAATATCTCATGTGATATAAATGTAAACATAATAATAAAGAAAAAAGCAAACAATGAAAATGACGATCATATATTTTTTAACTTGGATATGACTTCCACATTACTGATTTCCTAAGATAGCAATCTCTTTTCCCTCTAATTATAAAAGAGAATGGAGGGAACAGAGGAAGCTGAAACTGTCCTTTTACTTGTTTGTAGTCATTGGGTTAAATGCTTAATAAGCATCATTTTGTTTAATTTATAAAGCAACTTTTTAAAATTGACATAAAAAGTGTGGGTGTTACTTTTACCTCAATGTAATAAAGAAACTTTAGTCAAATAAATTCTACCTCTGACTGACATCATCATGCCTCCATCTTTTTCTTACTTTCATAGCTGACTCATTTGCCTGCTTTTGGGACCCTTTGCTTCCTATGGGGTTGGATCACCCAGCCATGATATGAGGGTTTCTGCTTAGTCTTACTGTATCTTGTTATGCCATGTTCAGAGGAGCAGAGAGAGGGGAAACTACAGTCGGGATGTAATGTATAAGAGAAGAATAATATGTATATATAATTATATAAAGAGGACTAAGCATTGCATGAGCTGATGTGTTTTACTGTGTCTCATGTTTATATTTTTTTCAGGAATATGGATAAGAACAAAAATAAACGCTGTCAACTATACTCAACTACAAGCAGAATAACCAGTTATTTTGGATATAAAAATATGTTTAAAATTCCACTTTAACTAATGTGTGTCAATGACTTTTCATAAGTAGACGTTTTACACCTCCTCATTTATTTTGATGTAAAAAATGACATAAAAGGCAAAACATGTCTTTCTCTTCAAAAAATAATAGCAGCCCCCTCTCCATGCTTCAGATTATTAGGCAATTATGAATTTGAATCTGTGATTTATTAGTCACCTGTTTTCTAGTCTACCAACTATAGTTGCTAAGAGATCAAAATGTTTGGTAATCTTTCTTTAGAAGCAGGGAGCTTGACTTCCCTCACTGCATGTAATCATCACTTTATGACAGAGAACAAAATCAGATAAATTTATTTATTTATAATTGCATTAAAATTCTTTATTTGGTGAGATGAGGTGTGCATGTCATGCATGTGTGGAAATATGAGGACCATTACGAGAGCTGACTCTCTCCTTCACCATGTGGGTCCTAGGATAGATGTCAGACTGTCAGTCACGGCGGTGGGTGTCTTTAAATAGCAAGCCGTGCTTAATAATAATCTACTTTGACATTGTTTTAAAGTACTATTTTATTTACTTTATCAAATAAAAAATACACTTTGTCAGCTTACACCTGATATTTTGGATTTAAAATTTTAAATATTGTGATTGATTTCTCTATCAATTTTACCCTCTATGCAATGCTTCTCTTTCTTTTACATCAATTACTGTGTGTGTGTATGTGTGTGTATGTGTATGTATGTGTGTGTATGTGTGTGTATGTATGTGTGTGTGTGTGTGTGTGTGTGTGTATGTGTATGTATGTGTGTGTATGTGTATGTATGTGTGTGTATGTGTGTGTATGTATGTGTGTGTATGTATGTGTGTGTGTGTGTGTGTGTGTGTGTGTGTGTGTAGGGGAGGACATGTCACTGTGTCGCTGTTCATGTGTGGAAGTGAGGACAACTTGACAGAATCAGATCTCCTAATGTGTGGGTCTTAGGGATAGCTAGGTCGGTCACCAGGCTTTGCTGCAAATGCCCTTGCCCCTGAGCCCTTTCTCCAAAGCCAAGGAATCCTTCTTTGTATGATATTTGCCTTGATTTTTATGAAACCAAGATAAATTATTTCTCTTATAAGTTATAGTTCCTGCACTACATTGAGATAGCTATTGTTATTGAATGAATTATATCTCCTTGAAATTCACCTGGGTCAGACCAACCTTGTTTATTTCATAATGTGACCATATGTAGAAGGATGGCTTTTTTCAAAGGTAATTAACGTTAAATAAGAAGGATGACATCATGGGTGTAGATCCTTTATCTTTCATGACACATATCTAAGTAAGAAACAAAAGATACCACAGAGAAGGTACATGAGCAGAGAAAAAGGTCACATGGGGAAAAACCAAGACGAAAGCTGTCTGCAAAGCAAGTATAGACCAGGAGAAGTCCAGTTGGAGCATTTTTGATTTTCATCTTCTGTCCTCCAAGGCTACAAGAAAATAAATCTATGGTACTTAAACCATCCGACCTGTTATTTGTTTTCTCAGCCCTAGCAAACTAAGACAACTCTATAGAGTTCAAGATTTTTGATAGCTACACAAGAATACTGTACATTTGAGCTGGTGAGATAGATCAGAAGTTAAGAGTACTTGTTGCTTTTGCAGAGGACCTGAGTTTGGAAGCATCTAAGTTGGGCAAGTCATAAATGCCTCTACCTCCAGCGCTGGGGGATTTAACACTATCGCCTGGCAACTGTAGGCAGTGTATATATGTGGCATGTACACACACATACTCACACACACACACACACACACACACACACACACACACACACACACTCACACAAACACACACTCATGAAAAGTAAAAACAAAAACTCTTAAAATGATGTTACCTTACATTTGGAGAAATTGAGTGCATTTTATTTTAGATCAGCATCAGAGAAAAAAATCGTAAGTATTGTCAGTTAAGTGACTACCTAATGTAACACATAAAATTTATTAGGCTTCAAGGAAAAAGAAACCATGATAAATGAAGACACCATGGGATTGGGAAGAAGCAAAGTGCTAGAGAGGTCCCCAGAAACCCACAAAGATACCTCCACAATAGACTACTGGCAATGGTCAAGAGAAAGCCCGAACTAATCTACTCTGGTGATAGGATGGCCAAACACCCTAACTGTCCTGGTAGAACTCTCACCCAATGACTGATGGAAGCAGATGCAGAGATCCACGGCCAGGCCCCAGGTGGAGCTCCAGGAGTCCAATCGGCGAGAAAGAGGAGGGATTGTATGAGCGAGAATTGTTGAGACCATGATTGAAAAAAGCACAGGGACAAATAGCCAAACTAGTGGAAACACATGAATTATGAACCAATAGCTGAGGAGCCCCCAACTGGATCAGGCCCTCTGGATAAGTAGACAGTTGATTAGCTTGAACTGTTTGGGAGGCCCCCAGGCAGTGGAGCCAGGACCTGTCCTTAGTGCATGAGCTGGCTGTTTGGAACCTGGGGCCTATGCAGGGACACTTTGCTCAGCCTGGGTGAAGGGAGGAGGGGACTGGACCTGCCTAGACTGAATCTACCAGGTTGAGCTGAATCCCCAGGGGAGTCCTTGCCCTGGAGGAGATGGGAATGCTGGGAGGACAGGGGTGGAGGGTGGCGCGCGCACACGCACACGCGCGGGAGGAGGGAGGATAGGGGAATCCATTGCTGATACGTAAAATTAAATTAAATTATAAAATAAAATTTTAAAAAAATTTCTTAATAAGAAATAAAAAAATTTTAAAGAAGTGAAATCAATCATTAAAAAAAGAAAGTACCTGATACTAAGTGAAATCGATAATACCAAAGGCAAAATGTTTTTTCAATTGTATTTTGCCTCCAATTTACTCATTCTGAAGGGTGACTGGTCCAATAATATAATATTTTCTTTAAATCAATATAGGCTATTGCAGTTCCCATTGGTTACTTATCAGCAGTTGAATGAAACTTATTACTGAAGGCATTGCATATTTAGGGCACAAGATTTGGTTAACTAAAGCTAAATGTAACCTGGAAGCCTCCTTCCTGTGGACTAACTTCCATAGTACTAAAATGTTCTGTGTAAGCTACCAAGAGAGGGAAGCAACCAATAGTCCTATCCAGGTGTGGTGCTTGTGAACCACAATAATTATCAGAGTTTCAAGGTAGCCATAATCCTGAAATAGTGGCACTCACGTTTTGACAGTAAACAAAAGCTGTCAAATTGGACTCAGGGCCTACTCAATGTGAGAGAAATCATGACTGGCACTAGGAACCTAGCCAAGTCCCAAGGGCTAGTGTGGCCATGGATGTTAGTAAAGAGTCAACTACTACCACTATCATAGACCGGCATAACTCGCTTTGTTTAAACTTTTCATTGATTCTTTGTGGATTTCACATCCCGAATCCCGATCCCACTCCTCTGCCAGTCTTCTTGCTTCTGCTTTCTGCCCTTGAAACCTCCCTCCCTGAAAACAAAATTTAACAGTAAAACCAAAAAACCGAAAAACAAAACAAAACAAAAAAAACACAAATAAATAAATCTCATTGTGGAAGTTGCAGTGTGACACAGTGAGTAACACAGTTTACCCTTTGGTCCATACATCTTTACTTGTAAGCGTCCGTTGCAAAGAGTCATTGGTCTGGTTCCAGGTCTCTGGCTTCTGCTACACTATCAATACTGGACCTTCACTGGAACTCCCCTTGCATATCCTACTGTTGCCTTGTGCCGTGGAGATCCTGTACCTTTGGATCTATCTGCAGAACCGGCCCCTTCACATGCTCCAGAAGTTCATAGATGAGGTGGGTGTTGGGGTGTGCTACCTAGTAGTCCTGGTTTGGGGCCTGGTGGGTAGCTGGATTGGTCAGCCCACTACTTTTTCCTCATCACCAGCAAGGCAAACTCTCCAGCATTGCCCCAGCTAGTTCGTCCAACCTAGCAGACAGCGAGGAGAGGGGCCAGTCCCTCTGCCCCCAGGCCTTTGGGTCTGGCTCACCGGCACTCATACCACCAGGGACAGCTCTACTGTTTTGCCCAGGTGAGGTACAGGGCCCATTCTCCAGATTGCTGTACTTGGTGAGTGGCAGGACTAGCTTTTCCATTCTCATGCACCCAAGGCCAGCTCTCTGCCTGCTGCAGGTGGCAACGGGTAGGAGGGGGAGGACACACTTTTTTCATCTTTGCCACCCCATGGTATATGAAGGAGGGGTCAGGTGCAGCATTTCTGCTCTCATGCCCACATGCACAGCTCACCTGTGCCCCCATCAAAAAGGTCAGCTCCAGTGTGCTGCCCAGGCAAGGCAGAGGGTCTGCCTCTCATGTGCTGCAGCTGTTGAGGGCAAGGCCGGCTCTCCCACTCTGGTGATTCCAGAACTACTCTCTCTCCTGCCACTGTGGGGGGGGGGGGGCAAAACAGCTTGACCACACAGCTGCCATGACAGGCTTAGAGGCCCAGACACAGCTTCTGGCAGGCAACACCTGGACCCAGGAAAATCCATAAGCTGACTCTACCCAGTGGGGCCTGCATCTAAGGGGAATTACCTGACATTCCAAACATTTCCTATACCTTTAGACATACGCCAGCCAATCAGGGTCCTGAACCCTTGAAATCCCCTCACCCCAACCTCTGCTATGATAAAACCCCCACCCCACCTGAGCTCAGGGCTCTCTGCTTTCAGTGATACATCGGACAGAGAAACCAAGCTCAGAGCTTGAAATTAAAGGCTCTTTGCTTTTACATATAGAAATCAGTCTCCCTAGTGGTCTTTTGGGGGTCCCTGTGGTCTGGGTATAACACCACAGCTGGCAAAGAACAGTGAGGAGAGGGTATTTTTTTCCTCACCCATGCCACCATATGGCAGACAAAGGGGGGCGGGGTCAGTCTTTCTGTTCTTGTGCCCTCCTGGGCGAACTTACCTGCGCCCCAGCCAACAAGATCATCTCTATTGTGCTGCTTGGGCGGGGTGTGGGACCTGCTCTCCCATGTGCTGCTGCTGGGGCAGTGCCAGCTCTCCCACTCTCATGACTTCAGGGCCAGCTATCCATCCCTTGTACCCTGGGACCGGCTTTTCCTGCCTGCAGTAGGTGGTGAGGGGTGAGAGGCAAGGAGGCATATCTTTCCTTCTCCCATGCCACTGCGTGACTGACCATGGGGGTAGCTCTCCCACTCTCATGACTTCAGAGCTGGCTCACCCACATCTCTGCCAACAATGATAGCTCTTCTGTGCTTCCCTGGGAAGGTGCAGGGCCCACTCTCCCCAATGCTGAAGCCAGTGAGGGGCAGGACCAACTCTGTGTATGGCTAGCCTCACAGCTTTCAGTGGTAATGAGCCATAGCCTTCAACACAGATGCAGTTGTGGCAGGACACTTGGCAACAGTCTGGGCCCAGATGTCATTGTGACCCTAGCTGGCATTGCCCAAATTGCCCAGATCGGAATGGCCCCGGTGGTGGTGTGGACCTCAAAGGCCAACATGTCCCCAGGTGGCAGCCTAGACCCCAGGTATATGCTCGGCCTTTGATGGTAACAGGAGCCACAGATATCAACACAGACTCTGGCTGCGGTAGATCCAGACATAACCCAAGGCTACAGTTCAGATACGGATGATACCATGTCTCCAGGTGGCAGCATAGGCCATCCAGGTCTGTATGACTCCAGCTTCAGCTTGACCCTTAAAGACCAACATGGCCTCAAGTGTCAGCCCAGACTGTGGGCCTCTGCAAGGCCCTCAGTGGCAACAGAAGCCATGGACATCAACTCAGAGCCTGACTGCAGCAGAGGGACAGACCCAGATGTGGCTCCAAGCAGCAGTCTGGGTCTGGATGTCACCATGGTCCTGGGTGGCATTGCAGGACTCCTGGACTAACATGGTACCATGATCCTGGGTGGGAGTGCAGTCCTCTGAGATCAACATGGCCCCTGTGACAGCACATCCCTCAGACTTAGACATGGTCACAGTAGTGACCCAGACTTTGGGCATCAGCAGGGCCCTCAGTGGTAACAGAGGCTATGGAATTCAACACAGACACCCACAGCTGTATCAAGGCCATGGACCAAATCATGACCCTTGGCAGCAGCCCAGGCCAGGACATTACCATGGCCCTGGATGGTAAACAGGCTGGCTATGTCAGCTCATTCCTCACCACCCTTGCCTCTTTAGATCTGCCTCTCTCCCCAACCCATGAATCAATCTCTCTCTCTCTCTCTCTCTCTCTCTCTCTCTCTCTCTCTCTCTCTCTCCCTCTGCCACTGCCTCTGCCTCTCCCTCTCTTTCTCCCCCATTTCCCCATCCTGTACTTGTTCACCATAATGGTGCCAGGCTGGCTTGTGGATGCTTTTTTTGACTCCAAGTTTAAAGACCTAGGGTGGAGCTGTGTTTGTCCTCCATGCACCAGCCAAGCCTCATAATTCTTAACTACTTCCGATACTACCCTTATATTCACAGGTAAGTGTTGTTCTCACTCATCCTCAAAGAAACTTCTCTTTACAGCAAATGGAGATCATTATAGAAACTACAACTGGATACAATGCAGATATCAATAGATCATGGGGAGCTCAGCCCCAACTGATACATCTACAATACTGCTCTAGCATCTAAGGCTCAGGGAACATTAAGGAAGAGGGGGCAGAAAGATTGTTAAGAGTCAAAGGACCAGAAAGTCTTCTATGAGAGTGACTCCTAGACATGGCTGCATAAGAAAAAGATCTACTGGAACAATGGTGATATCAAAAGTCATCTTAATGAAGGAAGGGAAAAATCTCATGTGGACCAAACCTTAGATAAAGAACTGCACATAACTAATCACTGCATCACTGCTGAAAGAAGAGAATCAGCTTCTCCTAGGAATGAGTCCCCTAATTGGTTATCCGATATAAATCATATCTGTACTGCTCTCAAATCATATGCACACAAACAATAAAAACAGACTCAGCAGGTTGTGTTGAAACATTTGTGCATGTACGTATGTATAAAAATAAAGAGAATGAGGCTATCAATTAATGACACAAAGGGAAGGGGTTGATGTAATTACATTTTTATTAAGGAAGGATTATAGGAGCCAGAGGGGTAAAGGAGAACATGGCCCACAGTATCAACTAAGCTGGGCACATAGGGACTCACAGAGACTGAAGTAACAATCATGGAGCCTGTAAGGGTCTACACTAGGACCTCAGAATATATATTGTGGTTGTTTGGCTTGGGGTTTTGTGTACTCCTAACAGAGGGAGTGAGGGTTTCTCTGACCCCTTTGCCTGCTCTTGGAACCCTTTTCCTCCTACTAGGCTGCCTTGTCCAGCCTTCTCCTGAGGGTTTGGGCCTAAACATACTGCATCTTGCTGTGTCATGTTCAGCTGATATTCCTGGGAGGCCTCCTTTTCTGAAGGGACATGGAGGAGCAGTGGATCTGGGAGAGGGTAAGTGGGGGTAGGAAACTGGGTGGAGTGGAGGGAGGGGAGACTGTGGTTAGGTTGTATTATGTGAAAGAAGAATAAATAAACAGAAAGAAAAATATATATTTAAAAAATAAAAAAAAATTAAAATCCTTTTTGACTTGTCTTGCCATCCCTTGAAGATAAACTCCAAATGCTTGTAAATGGCCCAGGGTGGCAATCTGAAGACTGCCACATTTCCCTCTGGGCACTTTCCAAGTTAAGCTCTGTAGTCCTGTGGCTCCCAAGACCCTGCACCTGCCTCATTCCAGGTTTGCTCACCTGCTGTCTGATTTCAGTCTCCCTTCTGTTTTAGTTGCTCTCCTTCAGCCATTTCATGACCCCATGGTGCAGTGGTAAAGACTGAGGACTCTGTAGCTGGGTTTCACAGGTTGAAACCCTGTTCTGTGGGAAAGGGTAATCAGGATACATTATATGACAAAAGAATCTATTTACAATAAGAGGGGAAATGCACCATTAAAATTAATTTTAAAGTTAATATGCTAATAATTCAACTTTAGAAATGAGTATACACTGTTTTCCATGAATTGTAGATCCAAAAATAAAGAAGGCTAGCCCCTTAAAAATAAAAAAAAATAATCTATTTTGCCAATTACTAATATACTGGCTTTTCCCTACTTCAGTGTTCTCATCTTTTGGTAATTAAATTCATATTAAATTATCATCCTAAGATTATTAGCTTAATAAATAATTCAATACTTATAAAGAGAACTGTGTCTGATCTATTCATTATAAGTACTCACTTGACTGTTAGTATCAATTTAGAGTACTGGGGTCTCTGACTTTGGAAAATTATCCCTGAGTCTCTCTCCAGCCTTCTGCATTTTCTACTGTAACAGGTCCATCGACCTTAACTGACACCATGTTGGAGGTATCATTCTAACATTACAACCCAGCACATAAGCTCCAACACCTGCCAAAGCAGGAGCAAAAACCCAATCCATCAAAGATCTGGCCCCTAGTTCCAGGATCCAGGAGAGTGCCTAAATATACAAACCTTTCCTTTTTGGCTTCGGTAGTTCTGCTTCTTGACAACCAAAGTATGACAACATGTCATACTTCCACACAATGCATAAAAGAAAAAAAAAACTCTATGAGGACTGGGGCTGCATTATTTGAGCAAGTTCTTCATGCAGCTACTGGCTGGTAATAAAGGATTTCTTTTGTGTTTTGATGCCCATGTGTGTTCTCTGGTGGACTTACTTTACAACACCGTGTTCACATTACATTATTCTAAAGTGGATCAGATAAATAGAGCTATATATTCTTATTATCTTTTAAAAAATTTAACGTTTTTATTAATTTATTCCTGACAATATCAAACATGCATATAATACATTCTGGTCACTTCCATCCCTCCACACTCTAATCTTCCTCCCATTCTTAGACCCCTCCTTCCATCCTTCTACTCACTACTCTCCCACTTTCATGTCTTTTTTGTTGTTGGTATTGTTTCAGTTTTGTGACCCAGAGGTTCTGATCAGAGCCCTCCAGACAGGCATGAGTGTGAAGCTATCCACTGGTTCATGACTAACTCGCCAATGGTTATAGCACTGAAGATAATGACTTCTTTTCCTTCTTCAACTTTCAACCGTCTTTAATTCTTTGGGTGAGGCAAGATTCCCACGTGGCTCACTCTTATCTATGACTGAAAGTTTACTGACTTGGTCTTGTGCAGTCCTTCCTCAGGCATTCAAGCTGTGAGTTTGTGAGTACCATAGCCATATCATATCTATGTCATTTTATGCCCCCAGCCATGTTGCTCAGCTCTCAAATCCTTTTGCCTTCTCCTTGATTCTTTGAAGAGATGATATGGGTGGGTGAGCTATTTAAACATGATTACCCAGCAGTCACTTATTCTCAACATCTTAACAGGCATGAGTGTAACACGAATCTTGAAAGGTCTTATTAATAAAACAAACCCAGAGCCAGGTATTGGGGTGAACACTGAAAGGTCAGAGAAACAGAACAAGCAACATCTAACCTCACCTCTTCAATTCCTCAGATGATCTTCTTTCCTCAAACTGGAAGCCTGTGTCCTCATACTAATGGATCTCAGCTGAACTGCTCCTAAAAGCCTAAAAGCTTAACAAGCTTAGTTCCTGGTCCTCATGCCTTATATACCTTTATACTTCCTGCCATCACTTTCTGGAATTAAAGCTGTGTGTCACCATGCCTGGCTGTTTTCAGTGTGGCTTTGAACTCACAGAGATCCAGATGGCTATCTGCCTCCTGAATGCTAGGATTAAAGGTGTGTGCTACCACTGCCTAAATCTATGTTTAATATAGTGACTGTTCTGTTCTCTGACCCACAGATAAGTTTATTGGAGTGCACAATATCTCAACCAAACATGAGTCTGCATTAGCCTCTATTTACTGAAAAGAAAATCTTCTTTGATCAAGGCTAATGACAGCCCTAGTCTACCAGTGTAAATATAAAACATTTTTTTATAATTTTTCTTTTTTATTTATGAAGAAATTTTATTATTCTCTTTATATACAAATCACAGATCCCCCTTTTCCCTCCTCCCACCCCTTCAGCCCCCCCCCCATTATCTCCTACAAGAAGGTAAGGCTTCCCATTGGGGAGTCAGCAGAGCCTGGTACATTTAGTAGAGGCAGGTCCAAGTCCCTCCCCTTGCTTCAAGGCTGTGCAAGGTGTCCCACCATTGGTAGTGGACTCCAAAAAGCCAGCTCATGCACCAGGGATGGATCCTGATCCTACTGCTAGGGGCCCCCTTAAGCAGATCAAGCTACACAACTGTCTTGGCCGAGCTCCAGGAGTCCAGTCAAAGAGAGAGAAGAGGGATTCTATGAGCAAGGATCATCAAGACCATGATCGGGAAATCTACAGAGACAACGAAACCAAACTAGTGGGAACTCATGCAATTTAGACTAACACCTGTGGGTCCTCCACAGAACTGGATTAGGCCCTCTTCATAAACATAAAATGTTTAAGAAACTGTTTACCTAGCATAAAAAGTGTAACAGACTCACTCCTAGTGTCTATGACCTCCTCTGACATGGACCTTTGACCTTTCGTCAGGTCAAGTACTGCCTCTTATACAACAGACTTCAGATTTAATCGGAAATAAGTTACCCCCTTAACAGTTGTGCCACTTTCACCATTAAGTACCTCTTGCCTGGGAAGTGATATTGTAGAATGCAATGTGTAGAGCTAGGGAAGACCATTGTTAACTTTTCTTGACCAATTTTCTACTTAGCAATTTCTAGGACTCTGAAGCTTCGCAGCTAGGGAAGAAGCTTTCATACCTGTTCCAGAATAATTTAATGATCAACATGTTCAGTGTCTTACCACCCAGTTCTGATGGACAACCAATAGTAATGGCCATAAGGTGTATGCTTTGGGGGATTCTGGACAATAACTCCCAGCAAGGCTCCTGGAATAGACATTGTTTACTTATGCCCAGAACTATAGTTAATAAAACACTTCAATAGTCTCCATAACAAAAGCTATAAAAAAGATAGGAAAGTTCTAGCTTTTGTGTTTTTACAGAGCATCATTTCATGTGATGTTTAGGAAATATTCCAAATGTGTGACAATTGTAGCTGATGAATAGATCAAAGGAAGAGCAGTGTTTGGTTCAACAATGGAAAATTTCTTTAAAAAATTCTAAAAGACAGAGATATTGTTTGTGTATATAAAACAATTTTTATAATTCTCTCATTAACCAGAACTTTCAAACATTGAATCAATAGACAATAATTTTCTGTTAGGAAACCAATACATGGCATATTTCTAAGGTTCTGGAAATATAAAAAAAAAATGACAAATACAATTATTGTATCAACCAAAGATCACTATTATTGATGATGTAATGTATCTTCAATTTAAATGTATGTTTTATAAATTATTAGCTAATATTAATCTTTCTACATTATTCAAACCTCTTCAAAAACTTTTTATAAACCATGTGACAAATTCATAAGTGTTTTCTTAAAGGTATTTTATTGTAGATTATTAAGACTGATCAATTTTGTCAAAGTGTAAGCAGTACCTCAATGTAAGTCTATCTTGTTTCCAACTACATAATTACCTCTCAGAATATGCTAACTGAATAACTGAATTTCCATTTCAAAAGTTGTAGGTATTATTACACCTGAATCATATTCATAAATGTATTTCTAAATGCTGTATTCTAACATTTATTGGAACTGTACAAATACTGGGTACCATACTCATTTAAATATTTAAAATTACTAAATGAGAACAAGTCAATAATTAAGAATATTTGAAATTTTCTGATATAAGTACTCTTTTTATGCTGTGCTGTAGCTAGAGTTTTCCTGCCTGGCCCAAAGTCAGGACAAATCTCTCTCACCTGCCAGTCCCACAGCCACTCAGACCCGACCAAGTAAACACAGAGACTTATATTGGTTACAAACTGTATGGCCGTGGCAGGCTTCTTGCTAACTGTTCTTACAGCTTAAATTAATCCATTTCCATTAATCTATGCCTTGCCACATGGCTCGTGGCTTACCAGTATCTTCACATGCTGTTTGTCATCATGGCAGCTGGCAATGTCTCTCTGACTCAGCCTTCCACTTCCCAGCTTTATTCTCCTCCTTGTCCCGCCTATACTTCCTGCCTGGCCACTGGCCAATCAGTGATTTATTTATTGACCAATCAGCAACACACTTGACAAACAGACCATCCCACAGCACTGTGTCTTATGATTTAGCAAAAGTCACAATTAATGCCATAATTGTGTATCAGTTTTCCTTTGGTAAATTGGAAAAGAGCCTAAAGGAAGTCAGAAAATGAAAGGCTGGAAAGATGAGAACAGATGCTAAGAAGAATGTCTAACCCCAGAAAAACTCATTATAAGGTATTTTCTTATTTCTCAGAATTAGAAATTAAATTAAATTGAAAAAAAACCCATCAAGTGCATTCACAAAGAAGTGATATACAAAGTCTGAGTAATGATTAATGATAATAAATATATTCACTGTATAGGGTATTCTACATTAAAAAGTCAAGCATTCTAAAACATTGCTATATGGTAATGGATTTAGAAAATGAAGTCAATTGCTATGTGGCCTTCACTCCTCTGCCACGCTTTGGTGTAGAATCTATCTTCCTTTTCATAGATTGCCCTGTATCTCAATTGCCGGTGGAGACATTCGCACCTTAAAAATGCACCCTCATTTTAGCTCTGCTTAAATTTACAAAGCTATACAGTAAAGCTAATCTATCTGACAATCCTTGTGTTTAATAACAAAAATGATGATGATGATATGATAACCAAAATGATAATCACATGAGGATGCTTTGAGTTATATTGCTTTCCTTCTTAGAAATTTATATTACAGGTTAATTCAATGCAACAATCTTGTTGAGGTTTTCGTTTGTTTGTTTGTTTGTGTTTTTTTTAGGTTTTATTATGTGTATGGATGTTTTGCCTCCATGTGTGCCTACATATCACATGTATACCTGGTGCTTCAGAGGCCAGATGAGGATGTTGAATTCCCTGAGGGTAGAGTTGTGAGCTTCATGTGGGTTCTGGACATCAAACTCAGGGTCTCTAATAGGGCAGTCATTGTTCCTAACCCCTGAGCCACCTCTCCAGTTCCAAAAATCTTTTCTATACATGCAAGGCTATAGATAGAATTAATTGGTAGGTACCTCATACTGCACTCAAATATTTAAAAGAAAAACAGTCTAGGAATATTAGATATTTATCAATGTAAAATGTGCTTTATGTTGTAATGTGTGATCAGAATGTTTCTTAAGTAACAGAAAATTAAGACTACTGATCAGACTACTTGTACTTTCTCCTACTGAGGAAGCAAACACAACTTCTCTTCTCAAAATTCTTTGGTTCCAAAACAAATGTGTACTCCTTGTTGAAGCCAGTTGTCAAGACTCCCTCCGTCTTAAGTATCTGCAGCAGAAGCTTCCCAAACTGCTCTTCCATTACTAAACTTTTCTGTATTTCACACTGACCCTGTGGCTGTAGAGGATTTACCTGCCCATTGTGTCATAATTTCTGTTTCCCAGTTGTTGGTGCTGATGAGCCTGCTGAACCATCTCCCACTTCTCTGCAGTGGGAAGCAGAGTGCAAACACAAGTCATTACCCGACTGCATGTGTCAGTGAACGCATTCAGGAACAGTCTAGTTCTGACCACAGGGCACGGCTAATGATGCATCTCCAAGAATCTTTCTTAGAGAAAGCAATTACTATCTATAGGCCCTGAACAACAACACTGAGGTGTTTGATCATAACACTCTCCTTATTAATTTTTAAATTACTCCTATGTTAATACAACCCAAAATTGACAAGATTTGATCTAATGAAGTTTTTTTTTTTTTTATTTCACACAACTCCTGTATCATAGGCTGAAAAAACAGCTTTAGTGAAAATGGAGACTTTTCATTATGTATTTATACTCATCTTTATATTTGAAAAATGACAAATCATTATTTTTCCACTTCATTGGCTTGCTGACTTTTGCTTTTGTTTTTAGTTTGGTTTTAATATGTAAGAATATAATTGTTTTATAATACAACAAAAGAAATACTCATGAAGAGCATAGAATTTTCTGAAAATTTAAAATAATGACAAAGATGCCATGTCAAGATAAGGGATATGACTGCATAACAATAACTCTAATTCACAGCACCTGATTCTTCATTGTTATTTATTGCTAATGACACTTCTAGTTATCCTTCTGATCAAAGTTCACATTTACTCTTTTTTTTTTTTTAAACTATGATTATGGTTAAAGCACAGAAGTTTAATCTACTAGAGCTTTTGAAGTGGTGCCTTCTGATATCGGCTGTATGGTGACATTTTAACAGGTCAATTTTTCAGGACCAAGCTCTTAACAATGACCCTTTGTACAACTTCATGGCATGTGTTCTTTGACAACTAACAAGGCAACTACTAAATTTCTATGAACTGGGTAATACACATTAGTGGTATCTGGACACATGTATACATTATTATGTTCACTGATATCCATGAAAATCTGTCAACTACATTACACTCCTGCCCAACACCCTCCCTCATACCACAAAATTTTCTTTCATGTTAATTGGCAGCATTTATATTTTAATATAATTGTCAATTCCTAATCAACTTAGTTGTCTGTTTGTTGACTGTTCTAATTAGTAGGCTTAAATTGCAAATAACAAAGAGGTATTTGGTTTGATTGAGTGCATGTTGTGGAAAGGGTAGGTCTGGATTCACATACGATTTAATCGGGAGATTTATTCTTTCCTAAGAAACTCAGCTACAAACCTCTCTGTTCTGTATGTCTTTACATATTGGTTTATCCTAATGGTGGTTTTATTAACATAACTGCTGCAGTCCTGGACTTTATATTAGTGTGTGATGCTATCCATTTATCAGGAGCTTAGCAATACTTTAGTAACTCTGAGGTTTAATCTTTTTGGTCCACATTAGAAGGTTTACATCCCTGAACCATTAATGGAGCAAAGGAACAGCATGTGTTAAGCCAGTATCCTATTTCCCATACTTAATATTTGGATTCCATCTAGGTTATAAAACTGGAAACACTGGGATATGAAATGAAAGTCAGAGACTGTTGCAAAAAATGAAGGAAAATAGATTATGAAGATATTGTTCAGAAAGAGGGACTGTTGTTCCACAGTGTGCTGCAAAATAACAACAGTAACAGTAAAAGCATGTGTGGTCCTCAGGCTCCAATGTCCTGTTCTGGAAGCAAAGGCTGACATTATTGTGAAGATACTTTAGCTGTTCTGTGCATTGTTGGAGAGTGGCTGTCCAAGAGGAGTTCAGCAGGAAGGCAGAATGAGAAAAAGGTTGGACAATTTCCCAGCTTTCCTGAGTCAGGTCCTCACAGTATGGCTTCATTAATCTCTTTGAAGTACTTTCTCCGAATGTCACACACATTCAAATATTAGCACAAAAAATGGATTTCAAAGCCAAATATGAATACTCATCATGCTATGCATGTTTGGATTAACCATATCTCCTTGCTAAAATTTACCTATTCCTCCCTGATTTAGCCAATTGTATCATTAGATAGGTCCAGGACAGGTATTCAAATACTTATTACTTGTCATGACATGAACTTCTGACAGTTGCAATGTAGTCAGACAAAAGAAAACAGGCTTACCGTTGACTTCACTGATCTTTTAAGTCCTGGATGATTGGTAGTCCTAGAAACACCCTTCCACAGTGAACCTATGAGTGGCATACGAGGGCTCAAGGTATAAAAGAATTTATTATGAGATTTTAGTGGAATAAAGCTATTAAGTCAATTGATCTTTGTGAGTAGAAACTCATACCTTTGGCCTTTTCCAGTTACTGTTGGACCACCTGCTCTCATTTTTTGGTCTTCATTATTCTTCTGTTTTTTTTTTCTATTATAAAGATAATCATAAATTGAAGATTTTACATAAATCATTATCAAACATAATAATTTTTTGACCTGTTAGAATAGATATACCATTTCTTGTTATCATAACTTCTTTCTTTGCTTTGCTTTATGTTTTCCTCCATTGTTCTTATGTTACTACTCTGCCAATGTTCTTTAATTTTATTTGTAAAAGATGCATTTGCTGAAAGAAAATCACGATGCCTTGGGTGCTGCTTTGGTCTTTTTTCCCCTTTCCTTCCTACCTTCTTTCTTTCTTGTCTTCTTTTCCCTTCCCTTTCCTTCCTTTCCCTCCCCTCCCCTCCCCTTCTCCTTCTTCTTCCTTCCTTCCTTCCTTCCTTCCTTCCTTCCTTCCTTCCTTCCTTCCTTCCTTCCTTCCTTCCTTCCTTTCCCTTCTCTTCCCTTCCCTTTCCCTTCCTTCCTTCCTTCCTCCCCTCCCCTCCCCTCCTCCTTCCATCCTTCCTTCCTTCTATCTTTCTTTTTTCTACTATAACCAAACAGCACAGACTGGGTCTTTTATAATAAACAGAAACTTAGTTCCTGGTTCTAGAGGCTGCAAAATTTAATGATGGGAGGCCATCAAACTGTGTGAACCTTTGCATGGAAGAATTAAGAAAGCATGAGAGAGAAGCAAGAGGGGGACAAATTTGCATATTAATTAGGAACTATTACCACAACAGTTAAGCTCACTATAGAAGTAATTCCTTCAATCCTTTCTTGAAGACATAGCTTTCTATCTTGATTATCCTCTTTAAAAAAATCCTTGTCTCAGCCGGGCGGTGGTGGCTCACGCCTTTAATCCTAGCACTCAGGAGGCAGAGCCAGGAGAATCTCTGTGAGTTCGAGGCCAGCCTGGGCTACCAAGTGAGTTCCAGGAGAGGCGCAAAGCTACACAGAGAAACCCTGTCTCGAAAAAAAAAAAAAAATCCTTGTCTCTTAATATTGGCACAATGGCAATATTGAGAAGAATGAACACGCAAACCCTAGCAGTTAAAGGCTACCTATGCAGTTGCTTGTGTATATTCACAGCTTGGCCATCTTTGTACCCAAATAGAGGTTCCATGCCTGAGAGCTGCCACAAACACACAGTATTAATTGTGTTAAGAAATCCAGCTTTATTCAGAAAGATATCACAGGTAACTTCTGGAAAACTCTTGGTGGTGATCTCTGGTTATTCAGTACATTCCTGGTTAGTCACTACTCTCAGATTCAGTACTGAAATAAAAGCCAAGAACAAAACAAAACAATAACAAAAAAATAGTCTTTGGGGTAGATAAAAGTGGGTACTCTATATACTTTAATATATCAAAGTAAATTACCTTGTATAAGAAGATTTTTTATTTTCTAAAAATCACATCAAAATTGTAATTGTCTTGGTATCTAGAAGCTGCTTAAATAAATAGAAAAATATTGTCTTGAATAATTTTTAAAAATTTTTTAATATTCTCCTTTTCTCCTACTGAAAGACACTGCAATTTAGTAAGAATGAATAAGAGGTACATGCCTCAGATAAGATGTACACACATTCTCTGCCCACTTCAACCTTATATTTTCTTCCTAATTCTTTATGATTTCTTAGTTCTTAATATCTGTGATCTCTGGCACAGTTTTAAAAGTAGTGTCATAAAGGAGTAAGTATGAAATTTATCAGTTTTGTGATCATTGACAAATCGCTTTTGTATTATAGACTTATGTAGTTGACTTGCATTTCAAATGCAAATGTCCAAAGTGGAGTTGAAAACTTGATCTTGTTCAGTCAGAAGCAATATCTTTTTGTCATCATTGCATGTTAGCAGAAAACTGGGAGTCAACTCTTACCCTCACTCTAACGGCCATAACTAGACAATCAATGGGCAATTGCCAGTGAGTTCCATCTCTACATGTATCTCCAACCCATCAACTTTTCTTCAGTGCCACATTCCTTTTCCTTCCTCTCAGTGTGACTTGACCTTACAACTGTATTATCTTCTTCATTGCTTCATTTTTCCCTGGCTATAAGAAGTAGCATATTATAAAACATATTCCCTAATTAGGATACTTTAATATAAGAAATATTAGTGGCTTCCCATAGCCCTTAGGATAGCAAAAAGAAAAGAAGACACTAAGTCCACTGGTCTTGGCACAGCACATAAAGCCATGTACTACATGCTCTCAACTCTAGCTTTTCTAGCACATTCCAAGTGCCCCAATAGAGACTGATTTCACTCACTGATATTGCTTTTGATTCTCCAAGGAAACAGTCTATTGAGCCTAATGTGCCATGCAGATGGAAGTGGACAGAGGAATAAGTAGAGGACAGATCACAATGATTAGACAGTGTTGGCAAGCAATCAATAGACACTTCACTGTCATGCTTGGGACGTGTTGCAATAACTGTCTGTTCAACAGTGTACTTGTGTCCTATTACTGTGTGTATTACTCAGTATTCACTAAAGAAATAGAACCAAGAGGGGATTATATTAAAGATATTATTTCATCTTATAAGTATGAAGACATACTTTATATCCATGTGTTTTAAACTTCTATATTCAACCAGTCATAAGTTAAAGATACTTGAGTGTAGCTTGAAGTTTTCCTATTTCCTGGCCAGCCAGTGGTTGGGACAGATCTCTCCTACTCAAGTCCCCCAAGTAAACACACAGAGGTTTATATTAATTATAACTGCTTGACCATTAGTTCAGGCTTATTACTGACTAGCTCTTACACTTAAAATAATCCATAATTCTTATTTCTGTTTAGCCACGTGGCTTGGTGCCTTTTCTCAGTTCTGCCTTGACATCTTGCTTCCTCTGTATCTGGCTGGCAACTCCTGACTCAGCCTTCCTCTTCCTAGAATTCTCCTTGTCTGCTTATCCCACCTATACTTCCTGCCTGGCTACTGGCCAATCAGCATTTTATTTATCAACATGTCAGAGCAACACACATTCACAGCATACAGAATGACATTCCACAGTGCCTGAGAAAATGTCATCTGTCTAGAACATTAATATAACTTAATTGTCAGTATTCCCAGCTAACATGGTCTCTAGAACATAATAAATAGGTCTATGTGTACATTTAAATAAATTCTGTATAATATTGACCTAGTTAGTTTTCTTTTCTTTCGTTCTTTCATTCTTTCTTTCTTTTTTTTTATCAACTAGGTACAACCTATAGTCAGCTGGAAAAGAAAACTTCATTTGAAGAACTGTCTTGATTAGATTGACATGTGACTATAACTGTGATAGACTGTACTGATAAATGTGGGAAGAATCAGCCCACCATGTGTGATGCCCTTTCTTTTTTTAACTTTTATAGATTCTTTGTGAATTTTACATTATGCATTCTGATTCCACTTATTTCCCTGTCCCCTCACATCTACCCTATGTGCTTGCAACTGTCCCCCCACAAAAAAACCAAATTTAAAAGAAAAAACAAAAACTAAACCAACCAACCAAACAACAACAAATAAGAAAATGAGAGAAGAATCTTGTCATGGGAGCTGTAGTGTGGCCTGTTGAGTCACACAGTTTACCCTTTAGTCCATTCATCTTTACTTGCAAGTGTTCATTGACAAGAATCATTCATTGGTCTGGCTTCAGGCTTTTAGTTTCTGCTATGCCACTAATAATGGTTTCTCACTAGGGCTCCTCTTGGATATCCTGTTGTTGTCCTGTATCATAGAGATCCTGTTGTTTTGGATCTGTAGATTGGTCTTCACCTGCTCCAACAGTTCATAGACGAGGTAGATGTTGGAGTAGGCCAACTCATAGCCCTGGTTCTGGGCCTCAGTGGCAGGTGGGTTGGTTAGCTCCCTAGCTTTCCCTCATAGTCACTACCTGGGTGAGCTCTACAGCACTGCCTTGACTAACTCACCCAACGCAGCCGACATTAAAGGAGTGGGGCCAGTTCTTCCGCTCCTAGGCCCTCAGATCTACATCACACATACGCATACCACCAGGACCAGTGCTACTGTTTTGCTCAGGCAAGGTGCAGGGCCATCTCTCATGAATGATGTAGAAGGTACATGAGGGAGGTGAGGCAGGGCCAACTCTCTTGCTCTCATGTCTTCAGAGCTGGTTCACCGGTACATCCAACAGCAGGGTATAAGCTCTGTGTGCTGTCCAGGTGGGCTTCAGTCCTGCTATCTTTTGTGCTGCAGCTGGTGAGCGGCAAGGCTAGTTCTCTCACTCTTGTGATCCCAGGGGGCAGCTCTCTTGCTTGCAGCACATAGCAAAGGGCAGAGGGGGTAGGGCTTCATTCCCTCACCCATGTCATTTCATGGCAGATGAGGGGGTGGAGTCAGTTCTGTAGCTCTCAAGCCCTCAGGGCTGTCTCACCTGCATCCCCTCCAAACAGGGTCAGCTCTAGTGTGCTTCCCAGCTGGGGTTCAGAGCCAGCTCTTTAGTGTGCTGAAGCTGGTGAGGGTCAGGCATAGCTCTCCCACTCTTATGACCAGGAGCCAGCCTTTCAGGAGCCACAGGTAGAAATGGGTGAAGCAGGGGAGGTCTGATGCCAATTCTAAACAGGTAGAACTGAGCTGTATAAGAAAAATAGTTGATTATCACATTTTATTTCAATGCCTTCTAACTGATTGTATTCTACTATGTATTTACTTTCCCTTGTGTGCATATTTGGATACATCATTATGTAAAGAAATCCAATGGGAAGCCTTACCTTTTCAGAGGAGGGGATAGGGGATGGGTTGAGGGGGAAGCCTGTGGGGGGAGCGTGAGAGGAGAGGAGGATCTGTGGTTGGTAAGTAAAATGAATAAAAAATTTCTTGATAAAGAAAAAATGCTTTAAGAATTTAGACTTTTCTCAACAGTGAGACACATCTGCTCTTGGCAGCACCAATTACTTCAAATAATTCAAATATGATGTGCATAGAAGAAACTCCTTATAGAGTTTGCTTTCAATGTGACAAGGCTAGCCATTTGGTCAAGAAACTGCTATTGCCTGGACTGCTTGACAGTGGGCTATATAAAGTGGACATGCAGGACCCACAGAAAAGTGACTGCTAAACTTTGCCAAAACAAGGTGGTATGGGCCTTCAGGTTCCTGCTTCACAGAGGAAACTGCCAGACATTTTGCAGGATACAGAGGAAATGGACTAATGAAATTTGCCAATATCAGCAGGATAGTCCTTCAAACTTTCTGCTTCACTAAAATATCTTCCAGATATTCTAGGTCTATAGGTTAAAGAGGGATGCCCCAACATTATGAAAGAACTTTAGTGACTGTCCAGGCAACTAGATGTTTCTGTAATTTCTAGAGTTTTGGAAGTTGCTATCAATGCACTTCCTGTTTCCTCAGATAATATTATATCCTTCTGGGATCTTTGATATAGTTGAAGACTAAATAGTTATAATTTTCCTTGGTTATGATAAAAGATAAGTTAGATATGAAACTTTAGGCTTACAAAGAGGATAGATGGTAGATAATTTCTTTAATTTTGCCAAATGCAAATAAACTGGATATTGTAACTGATTATTACCTGATAACTGTTTTTGTTGTATATAATTTTATTATATTAATGTTAAAACCACCAGGTGACAGTGGCCCACACCTTTAATCCCAGCACCTGGGAGGCAGAGCCAGGTGGATCTCTGTGAGTTAGAGGCCGGTCTGGTCTATAGACCGAGATCCAGGACAGGCTCCACCAAAACTACACAGATAAAACCTGTCTTGAAAAACAAAACAAAACAAAAAGCTAAAACCTTTTTTTTTGATTAGTCAGAAAAGGGGAAATGCTGTGCGATACCCTTCTGTATTCTGTGAATATGTGTTGCTCTCATTGGTTGATAAATAAAGCTGTTTTGGCCAGTGATGAGGCAGAATAAGGTTAGTCAGTACAATCAAACTGAAGAGGGAGATGAGGAAGGGTGGAGTTGTAGCAGACACCAGCCAGCTGCCAAGGAAGCAAGAAAATGTAGAAAATGAGGTAACAAGCCACAAACCATGTAGCAAAGCACAGATAAGAAATATGGGTTAATTTAAATGTAAGAGATAGCTAGTAATAAGCCTAAGCCATCACCCAAGCATTTATAACTAAAAAGAAAAATAGCTGAGCATAAGCCAGAGTGCAAGTCAGTAAGCAGTTTTCCTCCATTGCTTCTGCCTTCAGTTTTGTACCTTGAATTCCTGCCCTGATTTTACTCAATGACTGAATTTGATCAGGAAGTATAAGCTGAAATAAACTCTTTGCTCCACAAGTTGCTTTTGGTCAGAGTGATTTGTCATATCAACGGAGATCAAAGTAAAACATTATTGTTCTATCTATGTCTTCAATTATATGGGAAAGAGGGAGGAGAGAGAGACAGGGTGGGGGAAGGGGCAGGGAGGGAGAGCGATGTTTAGTTTTGAAAATTGGCTTATATACTTATGGAGACTTGGTGAATTCATATCTAAATACTTGCTCAGCAAGTTGTAATTGGAGTCTTAAGTTAGCCTGCTGGTATTCCAGGAGGAATCAGTACTGCACATGAAGTGCAAAGCCATCTGCTGAAACACTGCCTTGTCTATGGCCAACTGGTACTCTTTTCTATACAGACCTTCAGTCTCTGTCACATGAAGGTAATCTTTCTTTCCCCCAAATATCTAACCAGATATCTGGGCTTTCTGTACTAGCTAAATTGAGACATAAAATTATCACTAAAATTGTTGTTTTTCCTTTGTATAGCTTTTTACTAGAACATTATATTTAGAGACCAATACACTAATTTTTTTCCTTTGAATATTTATCATTGAATTTATGCAAATAATACTTACCAATGTTGGTATTTTGTCTGACTTGAACTTATCACAGTCTCTGTGAGATCATATATGTATCACTGCTGTTGTGTCTAAAAGACACTTCTTTATTGAGGTCATCCACCAACTCTGGCTCTTACCTTTTTGCCTCTTTGAGTCTTAAGGCAAGAGGTTTGATAAAGATTCCAATTAGGGCTGAATTCTCCAAAATCCCTTACTCTCTGTATGTTGTCCAGTTGTGGACCTCTGTTTTAAAGTGCAATATGCTGCACAATGAAGGTTCTTTGATAAGGGTTGAGTGTTAAGCTGATATATGCATATAGCAATGTATTACTAGAAGTCATTTTATTGCTATTTTTCTTTAGCAGAATAGTAGTAGTAGGTTTTTTTCTAGGCCCATAACTTATCTATTCTCAGGTTCTTGGCCACCATAGCCATGTCTGATATGGATTCTATCTCATGGAGTGGGCCTTAAATCCAATTTTTAAAAGTGGTTGATTACTTCCCTAATGCCTGTGCCACTGCTGCACAAGTATATCTTGCAGAAAGGATGCTATTATAGGTCACAAGGCTGTAGCACCATGATGGCTAGTGGGTAGGGTTGAAGCTCCTAGTTGGGAACCAGCTCTAGCTCGCAATGTTTGATGTAGTGTCTTCAGCAACAGGGACTTACCATCAGGTTGTAGAAAGTAACCAATACTCTTGGAAATAGTCCATGATGTATGTAGGGTTCTATAGAATCTCTGTAGCTAACCATTCAACAGGATGTAAACCATTCCTTGACCTGGAAATGTTACTTGATGTTATAAGGTGTCTAACTGGCTCACCCTAACCAAGAAGCTTTTTGCAATTGATAACTGGAAAGGGAAAATCAGTTTTCTCCATGGTGTGTCACTGGGTACATTAGGCACATTGTAAGACTTGTCCCATGTCTGAGGGTACTTGGCTAACATAAAATAAACCATGTGTTTTTGTGCCTTTTGCTTTGTTTTATTTATTTATTTTTTGTCTAATTGGCTTTTTAAAATTATTTTTGTTTCGTAGCTTTTGATTTTGTTTACAATATTTTTTGTTTTTATTTTTTGAGACAGACAAAAATAAACTTGAAGTTAGGTGGATAGGGAAGCTGAAAGGATTTGGAAGGAGTTGGGAAAGGGAAAATAATATGATCAAAACATTAAAATAATTAAAAACTAAACAAGTCTGTATGAAAATGCCACAATAAAACCAATTATTTTGCATCTTCATTGAAAGCCTAATCATAATAAAAACACAAATTGGTAGATTAAGTTATCTCTTTTAATAACCTCATTTTCATGAGTAGTTTAAGAACATATATGTCTTTTGAACAAACTAACCATTTAGACATTTCCGTTATTTTCTTGGATTGTTGGTTTATAGAGTCCACACTGGAGATGAATATACTTGCTTTCTGCTGTCAGTTTTGTATTGGATCCTCAATGTCTTAAAATATTCATAAAATATTCATTGAAACTGTGGAATCAATCCCAAACAAAAAAGTTTACATAATCTGTTATTGATTATTATTTTGTAGTAGGGTATCATCTAGATCTGTCTAGAATGGCAGCAGAGGTCATCTTTTCTAAGTTGCTCTCATTTTGCACAATCTTCAATGTTTAATTAAAAGAAGAGTGTGTCTTTGAGATATTGTACATTATTCTGGATAATAAAGCTACAAATGAGAAGAAGCTGGCTTTATAGCTTTATATAGTGAATTATAGAGTTCATTTATGAAAATATTTGAAAAACCATTTCCTTTAGATCCTACTCTTTTGAAATATTAGTTCAGTCATCAAGAAGTTCAGTTAACACTTTATGCTGTAATGCTTGACTGAGTCAATGCAGTAAAGACTATTAACGATTTTGAGTATTCTGGGGAAACATGGTTCCAGTCTTTTTTCTGAAACCTTCCCAAGTTTTTTTCCTCATGATTAATATTCTTATTTTACATTACTTAGCATTACATCTTCTTAGACACACTTAGAATATACTAATAATTCAAAAAGTCCTGCTGCCATTTTTGACTCATTAAATAATAGCCTATTTGGATCCCTACTGTTGTAGATGATATAGCACATCTACACTGTGACACAGAAGCATGAATTAAAATGCCTTCTTGTTGTGAAGGGATCCACAGGTTGGAATTTCCAGACAGAACAGTGGAAACTTCAAGTATTATTATCTACAGATTTAATGAAAGATCAGTATAGTATAAGAAATTGAGGAGTGATACATTCATCTTTCAGGTAGACTTGAGGCACTAAAACTATAAGCCTTGCTTTAAATACTATATTTCCATCTTAGAGCAGGATTCAGACATGACCAATTAACAGTATGTTAGACATATTGGTAGAAATGTGGAGGGGACAGTAGAGAAGGAAGCTTGGAGTGGGTGGGGATAAAGAACATGTGGGGAGCTAAAGCAGTAGTTCAGAAAACTAATACTGAGTTTCTGAGCTAAGGCAACCCAGGAAAATGGGAGAACACAAGATGAAAGACATTCTAGAAACAACTAACAAGGGCTGCAAGTAGCTGAATATGGAGAAGGAATGGAGACAGAAGAGTGTGTCAACTCAGGTTTCGGCCTTGAACACAGCATGGACAGTAATTGTGATAACACCTCTGAGACAGAAGAAGAAGTGATGTGTCCTGGGGAAGGCCGTATTGATTTCAGATTTGGACCTACAAACCTTGATAAGCATGTAGGACAAAAGTCACACATCCAACTCGAATTAGAAATCTTGATATAAAAGTCAAAAGAGATAAGAGCTGACAAGACAGATTTAGAGGACATCAACCTGAGATAATTGGATTTGGGAGTGAGAGCGAGAACACGGGGAGAGCATACTGATTGAGGAAGACACAGAAACAAGACAGGAGCCTGGCTCAAGAGTACAGTGCACATAGTGACAAACCCCGAGAGACAGCAGTTTAAACGATAAATGTACCAAAAACCAGTGGTGTACTGGGTGACGGTGGACGAAGTGATTTTTAGTACTGCAGAGACAACTATTCACTTCTGCTGTTACAGTCTGTTCTATTCTGCTGGGGTACTTAAAAGCATCTTTAGAGATGTTAATGGCTATTAGTTAAATAGCAATGAATTGTCAATTGCAAATGTACAACTTGCTAATGGACCACCTATTTAATAGTTTTGTTTTCTTTATTAATTCTTGAATTCATTCACCTTTTGGGGGGTTAAAAGAAGCATATGGGTTTAAAGCAGTAATTTCTCTTACCCAATCCATAGTCAACTTTACAGTCTCAAATATGCAACATGTCAGAGAAATTCTGCCACAACCTTTCTTTCTCATGTGTTTATTTGTGCCAGCTTCAGGAACTATCATTAAGACCAAATGAGGCTTCCCGCCTCCAGCCTAAGGCAGGATGAAAGGGAGGGAGAGCTTACCATTTTTGTTTGTTAAACAATATGTGTTTAGGAATCTTCCATCATCAATCTTCCTGAAGCATGCTGATAACCAATGACAACTAGGGTAGGCCCAAACAGCAAGTTTTCTGATTTCTTATCCAAGATAAAGTATTGTGAGGTTAGAACACTATAAGTTTTCTGTTTACTGATGCTTAGAATTTTTTTAGTAGTTAATTAATTTTGTGTGTGTGTGTGTGTGTGTGTGTGTGTGTGTGTGTGTGTGTGTGTATGCACTTATTTGCTGTTGGCCTACAGAGGCCAGCCAGAGTATAATATTTAATCATATGGCACTGAAACTGATGAAGGCTGTAAGCTGCCTGATGTGTACCCTGGGAAAAGTGTGGGTCTTTTTGAAGAGCAGGAAGGGTGAAAGAGATCTTTTGAGATGACTTGTCATAAACACAATCTAGACAGACTTCAACTTCTGATAGTCAACTGAAACATTTCACTTTACAATGGTGTAGAAGGCAATATGAATAGAAATTATACTTTAAATTTCAAATTTTGATGCTCCCAGAGGTAGCTAATGTATGATTTCAAGCAGTAGCAGTAAGCTGAAGTCTTGTTATCATGAGATTAAACAACCAATCCTCTACAGCAGAATATTGCTAAGCTGGTGTTTGATAAGAGATAAATAAGATACATTTTCAAAAAATGATACTTTTAACTTGTGGTGCATTATCTGGGCATAAGCTCTCTTTAGGTGGAGGAAAAGCTGGAATGCACATTTTTAACTGTCATTGACTTTCCCACATCCTTTTAATCACTATTGCTGCTTGAATTTAGCCTATCTAATAAAGGCCATCCCATAAACCATTGCTTCAGGATCTATTTTCCATGGATCTAAAGTTGAGGCATTACTCAAAACTAATAATGAAGCAAATTATATTAATGACTCATTCTTTCTCATTGACTTATAATTCATCTATGTATTATTAAGTTGTTAAGTAGGTTTCTGGGGTTAAAACCCATTCATTTGATTCCCATTTAATTTACTTATTTTAGTTGCATAATTTTTTTTAAATATCCAATAGCCCACTTCTCTAGACATTGTCCTTCTTTTGTAGAGAAGAAACATTGCTGGATATAAGAAATATTTCTTTAATATTAAAATTCTATATCAAGAGTGGCTTTGTAGAAAGTTGATAAATTATTACATATCTTCCTTAAAACTGATCAAAGGGATGAGGACAGACACTTGTGTCCACTTAAGCTTGTACTATCCTGAAGCAAGTGACTGAATTACAACTGAAAAGTGTGGAGAAAAGGGGCCATTCTTGGATGAGTGACCTTGAAAATCAGAGAAGGGGACTTTCACGGGAGCATGCTATACTGGTGAGGCCATGTATTTGTAAAGACTGGAGGCTGCTAAAACATTTCAGGAGAGGCTCTACCATGCTTCTGGTAGCAAAGAAAAGAAGTCAGGAGAAGAGATGGACTCTCAAAAGCAGGAAGCTTAAATGTAACCATCTTGATGCACAGGAATGAATATATTCTAAAGAGACACTTCTGTTCCATTCCTCATTTGGTTATCAGATTATTCCAACTATTGGTCCCAATAAATAACAACTTTCCCAGCAATCTCTTCTTGAGAGATTTAATAGCTGAAGCCATGGGCATCCAGAGGAGGAACTTCGTGGGGGGGGGGGGAAGACTTACAACTTGTCAGACAACCTTGTAGGAGAAACTAGATTGCAGGACAGACACTGAGTCAAGACAAGGAGTAGTGGACCACACCTTGCCAGACTGTTTAGCTACCTTTATATCTTGCTTTGTACTTAATCCTTACCCTCACGTCATCACCTTCCAAAGATACACTTGGTAGATTCAGTCCAGGCAGGTCCAGTCCCCTCCTCCCAGGCTGAGCCAAGTGTCCCTGTATAAGCCCCAGGTTTCAAACAACCAACTCATGCACTGAGTACAGGACCTGGTCCCACTGCCTGGATGCCTCCCATACAGATCAAGATAATCAACAGGAAGGCGGGCAGGGGTCAGGGAGGGAATCCATGGCTGATATGTAAAATTAAATTAAATTAGAAAATTAAAAAAAAAGAAAAGAAAAGCTGGCTAGAAATAAGCAAAGCTAAGGCCAGGCATTCATAATTAAAATAAATAAATAAATAAATAAATAAATGTAAAATTGCAAAAAAAAGATATACTTGGGACAGTGAAAGGAGCTTCATCCCTTTATCTTTCTTCACAATCAAATAAATATTTCTTTTCTGCTTTATGTTATTATTTTGCCTCCTTTAATTGGCTTATTGAGGATGGGTGGCATAACCTGGTTTGTTGGGGCAAAGGCTGTGACCCTATGTCCAGTAGCAGAAGAAGTTCAGGCTAATGGCAGAGTTCAGTTGTGATTGCAAAACACAGGCAGAGAATTTTTTTTTTCATTTTTCTTTACTAAGAAATTTTCTACTCACTCTACATACTATCCATAGATCCCCCCTCCTCCCTCCTCCCACCCCAGCCCTCTTTTCCAAGCTACCCTGCATCCCCACATCCCCCAAATCGAGGTCTCCATTGGGGAGTCAGCAGATCCCAGCACACTGAGCCTAGGAAGGTCCAAGCCCCTTCCCACTGCACCAAGGCTGTGCAAGGCGACATAACACAGGCACCGGATTCCCAGAAGCCTGCCCACAGACCAGGAACAGATCACGATCCCCCTGCCTGGGTGCCGCTCCCCAAACAGTTCAAGCCAAATAACCGTCTTCTGTATCCAGAGGGCCTAGTCCAGTCCCATTGGGGCTCCACAGCCACCAGTCCACAGTTCATGGGCTTCCACTAGTGTGGCCGGTCATCTCCAGGCAGAGAAATTTTAAGAGTACTCAAAAGACACTCAAAACATCTTCAAAATTGAAAATCTACCAAAAAGGCTAATTCCATTGAGTTTCAAATCCTTTTAATTCCTTTACTTCATAAATATGAGACAGTGAGACATGGGCTCTGGAGGATGCTAAGAGTTGGAAAATTTAAGAGCTGCTGAGGGAGATCATGGTTGCTCAGTTGAGGCCCTGCCTGAGAGGATTGAAGGTCAATTCTGAAGGAAATCTAGGAGTCTGTCTGACATTACATTTCTAGTGACTAAGACTATCTTAATAAAAATGAATACTTCCTCCTAGAGAATGAATCTAATTACTTCCTACCTGGGTCAGGACAGAGGACAGATCTTTGCTTTCTCAGGAACCCGGAATGTCTGGCTCACACTCCCCATCTGCCAATCATGTGTATGTACCATCTCTATCAGACCTAGGCTTTTACTATTCCCCAATAAACTAGCTCTCAATGACTCCAATGTAGATTACCTTTCTGACCATTACTAACGCCAATGATTCCATGGTGAATTCTGATCCTTATTTATCCTAATAAAGTGCCAGTTGCCCAGACATTAAAATGTCTTGCAAGGCAACCAGACTGGAACAAGCCCTACTGCATATGAACACTGAAAGCAAAATGTCTGGAATATTCCAGAGGAGGAAGGAAAGAGAATGTAAACAAGCAGAGGAGGAATGTGACCCATTCCTGGAACAGGAAAAAGTAAAGATACAGCCTACTCTATACAGCTAACTTTCTTTTCCTTGGCACTATATCCCAACATTTATTTCTTTTCTTTTATGATGCAAATTCCACCATCCATCACATGTTTTTTAAAGAATCTTCTGGTGGTTAGTTATTAGGGTAGTTTGAGGTTTGGTGAGGTTTGGTGAAATAACAAAGCCTTGTTTCTTTCTTTCTTTTTTTTCCCTTTGTTCAGCCTCCTTAGAGACGGAGATGCCCCAAAGAACAGAAGCCTATGTCTCTGACTGAGATACTAATTCTGGAGCTGCTCCAACCTGGCATCATGTTGTCTGCACATGATACCTACTACCCATCCTGAAACTGAAATTAAGCATCCTTTGAGCATTCCTGTGATTCTGAAATCAAGCTTTTTCAAAACAACTTCTCTGAAGCTTCATGCTTTTCTACAGTGGGACCAAGATACACAGCCTCCATAAAAATAGAAATATTAATGAAGCAGGCATTTGATTTTTAAAATTAGAATCATTTCAACCCTTTCCCATACCTGAATAATTTCAAGGCTTGTGTGTTAGACCATTAGTGCCTGGATAAGAGACATTTTGTGTTATCAGCAGCATATGGCAGAATTGCTCATCCCTTGGTGACTAAGGCTTTGCTACTGGCTCTTTTGAGGTATTCCATCTTCTCTTTGAAGGAATGACTTGAGTATTTTATGATCCCTTAGCCCTCAAGCAATTCAGTTCTGTTAAGTCTGTGCCATGCTTCATCCAAACACAAACAGACACATTCTGGGATGAGCTGGCATTCTCCCTCACTATGTGTCATGTGACACTACTCCTGAGGAGACAAATGTCTGATCATCCTAGGTAGGTAACAATCAGACAACCAAACCCAACTCAGTGAATCAATAGTTTATCCTTTTTTCCCACTAAAATATTTTTTAACTTTTTGTACATTTTTAATATATTTATATATTATATTTACTATAATATAAATATACCATTCCCCACCTTTTCTCCTCCATCCCCTCCCATGTTTCCTCCCATGTACCCTCTACTCTAAAATTGATAGCTTATTTTTCTTTGATTATTATTGTTACATACACACATAGACATATAAATTATTGTTACACATCCCCATATACACATATATGGACAAATACATAAATACAACATGCTGGGTCCTTTTTTATTTTTTGTATGTATGTGGTTTCAGAGCCTACTATTTGGAATTGGATTTTGTTGGGTCTACTTACAGAAGTATGAGGAATGGGTTGTTTATTGGAGCAGAAATGCTTCAAGGACAGCTCTGTCACCAAAACCTGACCAAACATGGATGATGGTTCATAAAAACTGGAAATTGGAGTACAATGCGCAGTTTTCAGGCAGCTCAGCAGGTTGGAGTGTCTGGCTGGCAGGTCGGTTGGTCTGAGTTCATTTCAGGTAGCCTAGCTTATCTCTCTCTGCTTCATCTTGACAACTAAGCTGGTCTTAGGGTGTCTCTCATCAGTCCTTACTGTTGATATAACCTTGGAAAGGAATCTGCCTAGTGCACCTTGTCAATTTCAGTGATTTCCTGAAGATTTTAAATCGTTCACTTCTGGAGTCTTAAAAATCTTACCTGCAGGATGGAATGCTTGACCTCACTTTAGATCACCTTGAGACATAAGGAACTTCCTACTACAATGGAATGCTTTATCTCTGAGGAAATTTCTTTTCAGTTCTATGTTATCTTTCTGTCTCATCTAGTAAATTCTAGAAGCAATGGAAGATGGAGTTTGCCCCTCAGACATTGATAAGCTGTCAACTTTCCTTTTGTTATGGGATTATTGGACAGAGAAACTGGACCCTGAAGATTTCTCCCAGGAAGCAGCTTTTATTTATGTTGGCACTGGCTCAGTGGATTTACATCCAAAGGCTGAACCCTAAGCAGAACAGAGCTTTATTTTATACATATTTATCTGGTTCTGTCTATATTACATTCTCAGTGGAATGTAATAGCCATCCATACTCTAGGGCTATAGGTCTATGGCACTAAGGGTACAGGAATGTGATAAGACTCTGTGTGTGTGTGTGTGTGTGTGTGTGTGTGTGTGTGTGTGTGTGTGTGTGTGTGTACTGAGATTAAGTCAAGCTGTCATCTTTGTTCTAGGGGAGACCTTATTACACCTTGATGGGTCTTAGTTGGTGGGACTTTGCTTCTCAGCCTTGCTTCAACAGTAGTTGTTCTTCATCTATTTTCTTTTCTACCCCCACAAGCTTCCTTTTATCAAAGAATTTCATAAATTTTACTTTCCCCCAGCTCTCTTCTAGAAGGTTCCTAAATTCCAGAGTTGTTGGCTACTGGTCACTCTTAGTGGCAACTTTGGAATTAGTGCTGTCAATCTCATTTAACTTCTAGTAAATTGTTCATATCAGGCACATTTAAAGAACATGCTTTTCTCTTTTTATTTAAAAAAGTTGTTTTTTTAATTTTATTTTCATTTTATATACCAATCCTGGTTTCCCTCCCTCCCCTTCTCCCGCACTCCCAACCTCCTCCCATCCCATTCCCCACCCACTCCTCAGAGACGGTAAAGGTAAGGCCTCCCTTGGAGAGTCAACAAAGTCCGCCATACTAAGTTGAGGCAGGACCAAGCCCCTCCCTCCTGTACAAACACATTGTACTTTAGAATCTGGAAGTAACTTTATACAAACGTGTGTGTACTCTTGTATGAATCTCTCATGTGCAATTTGTGTTTATCTTCTATCAGTTTGTGAGGACCTGGCCTTATCAACTATCACTCTGCAATTAAATAACTATCATCATTTAAAAAAAAGAACATAATTTTCTAATAAACAACTCTGCTCCCTTCACAGTAACTTCAAAAGCCAATTTGTTATTTTTAATGTATATTTGTTTTGAAAATGAAATTCTCTTGTTCCACAGTTTGTGTATGAAGATATTTCTCACAGATTAAGTGTGTGTTAATGAGTATGCATGCATGATAGTGTGTGTGTGTGTGTGTGTGTGTGTGTGTGTGTGTGCTATGATTCTGCTTTTATTTAAGATCTAAAGCAAATAAAGCAAAGTTACAGGCTTTTTATAGGGTTTGAAAAGCATGCAGAATTGAAGTATCAATAACAGTTTATTTTTATAGTATAGCTATTTTGTCTTTAAAAACCACCAAATTAAACTTGCATTATATTAGGTAGGTTTAGCTTCTGAACATTAATTGAAATGCTCTCTGAGAGTTGTTTGATTGTGATTTACACAGCTTTTAAAAAGTCTCTGTCCGCCTTCATCTCTAAATCTCTACATAGCCTTTGCCAGTCACATCACTGGGTAACCCACAGAAGCACAGTGAATGGTTAGTGATAAAAGATGACTTGGGATAGTGACAGTTACTTTGGCTTAATGAGGAATATAGTTTTAAATGACCTAAAAAAATCTTGAATCAGTATTAGAAGGAGAAGGTCAGGTGGGAGCCTTGCTCCCTCTCAGGGAACTATCCCAACGGACTTGAACTTTATGACTATATTATTCTGAAATTCTGTGAGATTGGAAGGCTTAGGGGACGTTTCCTCTAGTGTATCTTTCTCCTTGAGTTCCTGCTCCTCATGTCGTGTTCCACTTTCTATCAAAGCGAGTGTGCTGTCCAAACATTTCATGGACCTCAAAAGTAATCCAGAGACTGAGGAACCTTGTAAATAGTGAAGACTTTCTGGAAGAGCCTTCTTTCAGGGAAAGGCTGTCCATCTTCAGGTTTTGCTGGCACAGTCTCCAGCCCTTTGTCTACCTACTGCCCTTTTCTTCTGGAAGAAATAACAAGCAATTCTCCAGTCTCCCCATGAGATTCCTCTACCTAACTTCACGTGTTCCAGTATCTGACAGATTCAATTCCTAGGACAGATTTTGTCAGGTAAATCTTTCAGTTTTTCAATACAAGAAGGTTGTTAGGGGAATTACTATTTCGTTTTGCTTTTTCTTCTAATTTTGTTGTTGTTATGCATGGATGAAGGTCTCTTTTGTTTGATTGCTACGAATTCAACTCTTTCCAAATGAAAAAGCAAGATTTTCTTGGGTGCTTGGACAGGGAGGTAGGTGAGTTTCTCTCATCTGTGGCCAAAGGAATCATGAACAAGAGCAAGCAAATATAGGAGTAAGCAAATAGTGGAGCAACCAAATGCAGCAGTAGCAAGTATTCCCTTTAAGAAAGAAGCAGTGACAGATACTTTGAGTAAACTGTAGATGCAGCCGACTATATCAGAGCAGCAGTGGCCGAGCAACAACAGTCACATTTGGATTTATTTTGAGTTGAGGCCAGAAAACAGGCTGCAGTTTACAAACATACAACATCATAATGAAGAAAGAAAACATTGGAAATCTTCTGAATTTAGCTATGATTTTAATGATTTAGTATATTTTGGCTCTGAATTCTTTTGTAGCCTCATTACTAGAGATTCTCCATAGAAATTATTATTTTATGTAGACATAATGTTTTGATTTTTTTAGCTGACCTTGAAAATATTTCGTGCCAGACCATAGAGTCTATTTTGTACTTACATGTTGTATCATCCTCCAATCAAGTACCTCTCAGAAATAAATTCTATTTCCATCTCATTTTAATAGTGAAATTTCACAGCACCACTGAGAGATCACTAACTCACCTAATACCACATAGACAGGAAGTACAAGGCAATAGTTATTCCTCTAACAATCTCTCAGCACCTTCAGGGGTCTATGTCAAGATCCTAAATACCATCTTATCTTGCTTTCTTTGTTTGTGTGTATGTTTATACAAGAATGTTTTGGTGCCTGTTCCTTTGGGTACACACATGTACAAGTACCTTCAAAAGCGCGCGCGCGCGCGCGCGCGCGCACACACGCACACACACACACACACACACACACACACACACACATGCATGCATATGCACTGGCACACATATACACATGCAAGCATGTATACACACACAATTAAATGCTAAAGAAAGCACTATGAAATAATGGACAATTAAAGAAGAATGATGTAGATTCAGAATGGAGGCTTGACAGGAAATTCAGTGGTGCATGTTAATTTTTAAGTGTTTTATATTAAATTGTTTAGGCAAAATATTTTTCCCTGATAATCACAGTAATGCTTACTGTGCTGACCAGTGCTAACATGTCTAATTAATTGGCACACTTGAAGTTTATTCTGAGGAGACTTCCTTGTCCTTCATCTCTGTTACCTGCAACAATTGATGTGAGACCTTTTGCAGCCACAGAAGCAGTCTTGTCATTCATTTGTGTTGTGAAGAAGCATAAATAATCACTAGGTGACACTTTGACACAAAGGTTTATTTAGTGATGTTTGTATCCTGACATTGACTGAATATGTGAGGACATTGCATCAGCAGCAACTCCAGCCTTGCAGAATGCAAAATTGAATATGCACTTGATTGATGGCTGGATATGGGCACTGACCTTCTTCTCCTACCTTCTAATGGCGACACACTTCTTTGTTTTTACTAAGATAATCAGGCAGAAAAGACTTGCTTTACACATGTATGCAAAATAAATTCATAAGTTGATAATGTCGTCATATTTTATTTGTTTTTTGTCTTTAAGCTTGATACAGAACAGAAACAATACTGACATGTAAATATTGTACAGCAGACATCATATTGATGCTATGTGTATAATAGACTTCTAATACACATTCACAGTTTTAAGGAAGATATTTATTTAATTTAAATCCTCTTAGCTCAGTTTAGAGAATAGATGATTAGTAGAAAGGGAGAATAATTTAGAAATTATTCAAATTAGTTATAGGTGCTCTCTGCAGCTGTTTCTAGAGTTACAACTTCATGGGGGTCACAGTATACAGGTAGATAACCTCTCTGTGCAAAATATATATAACTTTTATTTTCAGACCAGGTTTGATCAGAAATTGCTACTTACTCAGTTTCAAATTTGTGTAGATTAAGTACAGAATTTTTAAGATGGAAAAATGACTGCATGATAAGAAAGTGGATGTCTTATTTCATTCCCACCCCATCCTTAAAAGAACAACAGTGGCCTCCTCTGTGGTTTCCCAGGAAATCCAGACATTAATTGGATAGGCTACTGGTTAATATGAAGATAAGTAGGTCTGTGTTGCCATTCGGCAGGTTGAACCTGAAACTGATTTCTTTCTCTAAGTGAAAAACTGATGACTAATATGGAGTTTCTCAGAGAAAAACCAGGATGAAATTCCACTCAGAAGCCTGTGAAGTGTTATTCTTTTTTTCTAGTAATTGTTTTATTCTAGCAGTTACTAATCATTGCACTGTGTCCAAACAATCACAGTGTAAAAAGTAATAATAAATAATAAAACAACAACACAAAACCCCAAACTGACCAGCATGCATGATCCCGGCTTCCCTCTTTCCTTCTGGATGTGTAGTGATGAGCTTCTCCACTAGCTTATAGTCATTGCAATGATTGAAATTTCTGTGCTTCTCTCCTTTCTTCTTCCTCCCTTCTTCCTTCCCCCCTTTCCTCTCTTCCCTGATTCAGGAAAATCTGATACATAGTGGTAAAGAGAACTCTGAAGGCAGAACTTTTACATACTCCTCCGCAGAAAGCAGAAACATTATTAATGAATAACTTAAAACATTTATGGGTTTTACAACCAGTAGTGCTGGATTCCCCTATTCATGTTTCATTTATGACTGTGTGGGTGGTAGGATTGGTTTAACCTGCCCTCATTGCAAAATGTATCCTGCTTTGCCTAGGTGCTCTCCACTGAGGGAAAAGCACCTGCTGTAACCACACATTTGTGTCTACGGATGGTGGACTCTGGTGAGCAGTGAGAGAGAAACCTGTGTTTGCTCATCCCTCTGCCGGTTGGCACTGAAGATGAGGGCTGTCGGGAGAGGGGCAGAGATGGATGGGGGTTCTTTAGGTGACATTTCCCAGGGAAGCTTCTTGCTAATGGGAGTGCAGTTCCCAAGCAGTAGTGCTGCACAGTCCCAGCTGTGATGTCAGAAACCACAAAGGGGTTTTTGAAAAATACTGATGCCTGGGTCATACTCCTGCAGCGCTTGATATAAATAATCTGGAATGAAGTTCAAAGGTAATGCTAATGCATATCTAGAATCAGTAAAGATGATCATTCTATTTCACAAAATTATATTCCTGTCATTCCCTTTCTTTCTAACCTAGATTAACTGCTATAAAACCTTTGGCTGCCATTCCTCATCCCTTGTCTCCCAGCATCTTTGCCAGTTTTCTGCATTCTTTTCTGTCCCCAACCTTGTGCCTTTGTCCCCCTGTTCCATTACTCCGCCCTCCATCTCTCCACGCTGTTTTCATGCTGCCATAGTATGGAGGAGGATAAAGCAGCAGCGCTGGAGAATGTCTACCTTCTAGCTGCATATATCAAAACTAAGATCAAAATAGCTCTGGGTCACCCACTCCCACTGACAAAGGCTCTTATGTGATTGCATCAAAATGAAGCCAAAGGTGTATGCACACATTCAGTATTATTTTGTTCAATTATGGAAGAACTTTTGGGTCTTCCTAAGTAAAGTTCTGAAGAAACACAGATGACTTCTGTTTCTCTTCTCTAGTAGCCAAGGAAGTATGCCACTGGCTTGTCTAGCCAGAGGAGCTTGCCCTTTAGTTGGAAGAAATTGCTATAGTAATCTTCCAGAGCTGATGTAACATTAAGAATGCCTCAGAAGCAGCTCCTCCACTGGTGGACACCAATCATCTCAGCTTAGTGGACTTCGAAGACCAGGCTATCTATGACCAGGGCAAATAACTTTTGTTCCAGAGCTCCTATTTTGCTTGGTAAAAAAAAAAAAATGTATCTGGTTTTCACCATGGCTTCATTTTCTACTCTATTCTGCTTACCTACCTTGCCTTTTATGGGTGTAGTAGTATATTTTTGTCACTGCTACTAAATGATTCAGGCTACATAATGTTCTAAAGAAAATAAGTTTATTTAACTCACAGTTCTGGAGAGTTAAGGATTTGCATTTTGTGATAACATTCTGGCCAATAATTTTCCCAGGTTGTGAAGGGTGTCACAAGCCAAGAGACAGGTATACACACTGTCAATTCTAGATCTTCTGGTCAGTCCTCTTAAATAATGCGTTTAGTAAGCATTCTACCTGATGACTTTACCTAACCCTGTCCCCTCCCATCGATTCTTCCTCATAGTCACACAAAGTTTCTACCTTTTCAAGATTTCTTATTGAAAACGAAGTTTCAAAACAAGCAACCTGGAGACACAATCACAGCATGTTCAAGCCAGAGCACAGGTATGGGATCTGCACCATGGCTGAAGCTTCTGCCTCCTCTGTCCCTTACCTTTCATCTTCAAAGTCCTTACATCCTAAGCAAACCGTTGCCCTAAGTTTCACCCTCTTCTTCACAAACCAAACTGATACAACCTGTCTACATCTTTAAAATTTCTATATTACAAAATAATTATTATTCATTATTGGGTAATGGTTTCTAATTTCTATCTTTTCTATAAATACTGACACTAGCAGCTTTCATTTTCAAAATACTCCGTATTTTCTGTATGAGCACATTAATAAGCTTCTATGGTGTGGTACATTTGTTACTTGTCTTGATGCTGCACTCAATTACCTGACAAAAGCTATTTTGGGAAGGAAAGATCTAGTTTGGCTTGCAGTTCTTTGGGGCAGTCCACCATAGTCAGGAAGTCATGGTAGGAGCATGAGGTTGCTGGCCACCTTGGATCCGTATTCAGAAAGTCCAGAACGTTGAACACTCTTTCCTTTTTCTCCTTATTCAGTCTAGGGCCTCGCCTGTAGACTGTCACAGCCTATATGTAATGTTGACTATATAACCTCAATTACCCTAATTTAGATATCCCTTCATAGAGATGATCAGAGACTAACTTATTATCTCTCACTGGCATGTGTAGAGATTTTCTTCTAGGTAATTGACAATCACATATGGTTAAGCATTATATCTTATTTTTTCAGATTATATACAAATCTCATCTCTAATTTTCAAATAAATTTTGTTTTTGTTTTCTGAGGTCTAAAATAGTTTATAATGATATTATCTGATGATGAACAAAATGTGATTTTGGTAAGATGGAAGCTGGAAGAGTCCTATTTGCTGGAAAAGTTCCTGAAGAGACTTGTTCTGACTGCTAGTAAAGTAATCCTCTTCATTTAATATTTACCACATACATAGAACATTGTTATTGTTACAGATACTATAGTTAATGTATCTTATTGGCATGATGTCTCCTCATTCCTCACCTGCACAACTTTGGTCTAATGATAGATACATAGTACACATACTTTCATTGTTTGGTGTATGGAAGTAGCATAATCCTTGTGCGTATTCTGATACCTGTAAGTCCATCAGTGCTCTTGCAGGGCAATCCTTGGAAATACTGACATGGGTAGGGCTTTTTTTTTTTTTTTTTTACTTTATATCTTCTATTTATACATATATACCTGTATATCTTGTAAAACAAACATTTACCTTATTAAACAGACTGACTTCCAGAAGACTCTTTAAAAATCCTTATTCTTTTATAGAACAGAGTACTCCATGGCACATCTCTGTGGTAAAGAGAAGGTTTTAGTGAGGAAAGCCTTGCTAATAAATGGCCTCCCAGTGGCAATGGATTATTGCCTTTCTCTGAACCCTTAGGTAGAGGCCAGGTTGGAGCCAAGATTAAAGGCTTCCTGAGTCATCTGCCATGGTCTGGCAAGGCCTCTGTTCTCAAGTCTGTGCAATCAAATCTCAAACTGATTTCTCTTTTTGGTTTTCTTCTTCTTCTTTTTTTGGCAAGAGAGAAAATAACTTCTGTATTCTTTTTTAGGAGAGTGAGAAAAAGGAATATCATTCTATTTCTCAAAATTGCATATAGAATTTCAAAAAGTGACCTCTTCCCAGATGTAGCAAAAACCTATATTGGCAATGGGAGCATATAGTCTTTTGAGGATGAAAGCTTTAGAATTCCTGCCTTGCCACGTCTTCATTATTTCTTTGGAAAGGATTTGGAAAAGAAAATCACCTATAAAATAATATAAAACAAGTTTCCCTTTTGAGTAATTAATAACTCTGGCAAGCTGGCAAGCCAGCTGTCTCATGGTGTGTCACAGTCACAGACCATGAATGAGGAGACCCACTCCAGGTGCCCTGGGATGCTCAAAGCCTGGCTTTTGTCACAGTTGGCCGATTAAGTCATTTTTAGAATTTGGACTTCTCAGGGGCAGAGGTTTTATCTTTTATATTAGGTATGTTCTTTTCCTCACACTGTTCTGTTACATAATAGGATAACTGCATGTTCAAAGTCATGCTTTTTTAGTATAAAATACAAAATCATATCCTTCACTTTTGAAGTAACAGTTATTCATGATATTACTTATTTTGGACACAGCAAATAAGACATTGCCAAAAGTACTCTCTAGGCAGAATAAATATGTAGCTGGGCCTTATCTGAGTTTGCTGTTAAATATAGCTTTGTTCTATCCCTCTGAACTCCAGGTTAGTTCACTTGTGATCTACCACCTTATCTTGAAAGGCTAGACTCCAAATTATTATTCATTTTGTAATTATCTTCTTTTCCAGATTTTTCTGGCCATTGTGACCTGGTCTGAAACTGCGTGCCTCTCTCACATTTTGACCCAGTCTGCACAGAGTGTTTTCCTTCAGTCCATCCAACAGCACCGGATTCAGTGGCCTTCTGTCATCTGTTCTTCACACATTCGCCTGGCCTCAGCACCATGGGGCTGGCTGTCCTCCAGAACCTCATCCTGGAAGCAGCTGTCCTCACAAGGAGAGAGAAGCTTGGTTCATCTGTAAATATTTTCAAGGAGTGGGACTCAATGTCACAATGGGGTCAAAGCTGCAGTGTCACATAAAGTGTGACACGATGCCATTCTGAAAAATATTTAACATACCTGGAAGTATTAGTACTGTGTTTCTAAAATGATAGGAACCTGAAAGGGGGCCAGTGTATATTCAATCCCTGCCCCCCCCCCCCCCCCCCCCCCCCCCCCCCCCGTCTTTCTAGCCAGGTACTACAAATACAACCTGAAGATACAAGTATGTAGCCCGGAGCATTTCAATAAGCTCCTTGTAAAGCTTGGTTCTTTAGAACTCTCTTAAGTCCTTTATGTATACAAGGCTAGGATGTATCCCTGGAGTACAGAGAGTATCAAAATATTATCAGATATGTGCTCAGAGGGCTTGCCTTCCACTTGGACAATTTGGGTGAATTTCAGTATCAACACAGGCTAGAATGTTCAACATGTCATAATGAAAATCTAAGAAAATGGGCACATAGGGAAAGGATGGATTGTTGTCAGTAGGAGGATTTGGGAAAGTGTTATGCAACTGAAATAAAATGTGGAGAAATTCTATTACTGCCTTGTATGCTAGTGTCTAGGATGTGGATTTCAGAATAAGAGGGAAAAGATAATGTAAGTAATAAGAAATAGGTGAGTTAATATGAAGAGTTAATGAAGTTAATATAGAGCACATTCTGTGGAATAGAGTTGATTGGAGAAAAACCCAATTCTGAAGAGGATGTAGAAAATAATTTGATAGGCTAACCTACACCATTTTGGAGATCTTAACATCAATGAGAAACAAGGCCTATGGAAAAGAGGGTCCCAAGATCTGTAAACCACTCCTGGAGTAGAAAACCACTCCTCTAACCATGCTGGCAGGGGGTGGTAGCCCACTAAGGTTCTGGGGACACATTGGTTGGATTAAAATTTCCGTGTCTACTTTTCTGTATGTGGTAGTCAACGACAATTCACCCTTTCTAAACCCAGTGTGCTCTTTTGTAAAAGGAGATGATTAGACTAGACCAAGTCTTTTTAAACTTTCAACTGGGACTCTAAGTGTATAAAATATGCATACAAATCAAACAGGATTAATAATAAATAATAAATTTATCTAAAAATATTTTTTTGGTATACATAAATGTTTACCACTTATTAAAGACCAAAGCAAATTTGCAAACAAATGGAATGCTTGTGCTTATTTTATGTATTACATCTTGGCTGAACATTTGACATCACAGCATGTGGGACAAATGCAACATTCTTTTCAGAGTGGATTGATATTTTGACTTTATAATTGTCCATGTTGAGAATGACACTTTTCATGTGCATGTAGTACAAAATGGCAGAAATAAAAATGCTTAGCATTATTTCAGAAATGGTTAGGTTCTTCACAACTCCCAAACAAAAATTAATTTAAGGATTATCAAGATGAGATTCAATAAGGTAACTCAAACAAAAAATTAAAACCAGTCTTTCTAAATCAATAAAATTCATAGTTATATTGCTCTAATACTTACTGGAGAATGGCAATAGGAATATATTAAATTTTTTTTATTAAACCATTATGTTTCTGTAAGATCCCCACTGTGTAGGCATTGATGGTCTGGAGATTGCCTCACTCACAGAGATCTGCCTGCCTCTGTCTACTAAGTGCTGGGATTAAAGGCGTGCTCCATCATGCTTGACTGAATTGAGGTCCTAAATAGAGGTTAATGGTGTTGTATTAAAGAAAGTGGAAGAATCATTCCAAACATAGCAAACAAAGATCCAAAGGACTGATAGAATATAAACTTTTAAAGTAACAAGCTCAAGAAATATTATTTTTTCCATTTAAATCTTCTTTCGTATCAATTCAAGTGAGTGACCCCACTTAGTGATGATTAGATTCTGAGTTAGAGTTTTAGTGAACTTATATGGGGTTCCTTATGATTGGCATATGTAATAATCCAAGAAATCGTGTTTGTCAAGGAGGAGGCAAGTACTAGTCTAGTTATGAGGAACATAGTAAGGAATGAGAAAAGGAAATAAGAGTACTGACAGGGTCCTTGACCTTGTAGATCCTGTTTTATGTGATTGGCCATGGAGCAACAGAAAACAGCACTGAGAAAACTAGCTCATGAAGAAAGAACCTGGCTGATGAGACAGGTTGAGCCTGAGACAGTAAGGAAGGCTGCCCTGTAAAGGACATACTTCAGCAGAGAGCCTAGTGATATCAGGAGCCAGTAACACTTATGGGGTCGACAGGAACACTACAGGGAGAGGAAGAAGACAGTGGAAGGCCAGGGATCAGCTTCTGTCTGGGTGTGTCTCAGTAATTGAGAGCAGCGACCTGACAAGGGCATAGTAGACTGTGGAGGGGACACGGTCATACGGTCAGAGATGAGATGAGAATATATGTTAGTTCACAGCAAGACAACAATTTGAGAACTCATTCATAACCTCCTCTTCGCTTTCTTAAAACGTTGTAGCCCAGTATATCCTTCAGAGGAGAAATAAAATCGCGTTTACTTTTTTTCTTTTTTCTTTGGTTTTTGTATCATGACTGGGGAAATGGAAAACTCTCAGTTTTTTGAAGGAGGAAATTGGGGCTCAAAGATTTTTCTCTTGCTCAAGGTCACACAGCTTGCAAAAGGCACAGCTAGGATTCAAATCAGGCCTTAGGATTCCAGGACCAGAGCCTTTCATGCTCCTGGTAGTGTCACTGTCCTTATGTAATCTCCAGAGAATAAGTTGCTGACCTCTTATAAGGGACCTGGCAGGACTGTAACTGTAACTGAATGTTTTATAGTCCTCCACCCATGGCTCACAAGCCCTCCACTTTCGCCAGTAGGAAGGTTTCTGCTAGGGCACAGGAGCCAGTGCCTTCCTTCTGTGGAGAAAAGGTCTAGTGATTGTGTGTTTCTTTTGCTTAGCACTTGCTCAGCAGCTCTTTGCTTTTATAGCAAGAGTTGACTTTCTACCAACTTTGTGTATCTGGACTGAATGGAATATGGCATAAGACATTTTAAAACGAACATGAAATGTGGTGAAGAAGCTGGCATTCACTCATGGGTGCTATATCAGCTGTTTCTGCACTTTGCCCCTCCATTAAATTAACTGCCAGGCTGGGGCCATTAAAACACATCACTTTCCCCTCAATTATAGTCACACACTAACTCCAAATATTCTAAGCTTTTCTCATAGAATCCTTTTCAGAAAGGACTGGGAGTTTCCTTTCAGTGTGGCCCTTCCTTGGTGTTCCCATTGTTGGGTCTATTTTTTGTAATTTTTGGTTCTGAATATGCCTATCTGAACGCCAGATCTCTGTTGATGATGCATCCCCAAATCCTAGTATTTGCTTGAGCGAGAGCCCTCGAAATAGAGACATATTGTACTCCTCTCAGAAAGCAGCATTTGTTGCTTGCTTGGGGGCTTTCTGATTGATGCAAGGGGGCGAGGAAAGAGTTGGCCGCGGCTAGGGAGCAGATTTAGTGCGGCTTCTCATTGGAGGGGCTCGCCTTCTCTAAGCTGCCAGACACTGCAGGCTCAACCAAGGCGCGGAGGTGCAATTCAGGCTGGTGGAGCAGCGGGGGAAGGCAAGGACAGGCGGGGCTAGCGCTGCTCTGCAGCTGATCACACGCACCAGCACACACACCTCATCCTCGCTGTCTCTGCTTGAGCCTCGCATCGTCCATCCACCGGGCAACCAAAGCGTGTACATGGACTAAGAAAACCAGGAAAGGAAGACTCAAATGTTTCTATTGCGAGGCACAGGAAAAGCTGGAGCAACGCCAGGGTTTAACCTGAAAGTCTGACCTCGGTTAAGCTGCCGCTCTGTCTCCTGGAAAGAGGGCATCGCGCGCGCCAAGGAACCCCAGAGTCAGCGTCCGAGTCCGTCTCTGCTTGGAGCACCAGGGTCTTCTGGCGGAGACTGTGTAGTGTCCCCCAGGGGGTTCGGAGATTGAGGCACCTGCTTTGGATCTCACCCTGGAACAGCAGGAAAAGTAGGAAGGGGTCGGGCAGCCCTGAGAGCTTGGCCGGACGGCCTCAGCTGCTTGCCGCGCGGCTGTCTGTCCTCTGCTGCTGGGTGAGTGCCCCGGCTTCCAGCGCTCCCCGGAGCACCGGGGTGGCCTGGCGTCCCCTCCTCCCCACGAGGGTCCACACGAAGGCCCCAGTGGCGCGCGTGGAAACTCGGCCGCCCGCGCACGGCAGTCGTACAGGTCTCTGGAGTCCCAGGCGGGGGATTCTGAGCCAGCAGAGCGTGGGTAGGGGGCGTTGCACCACTGCCCAGCAGACATGCCTCTGGGCGGGATTTTGGCTAAAAGATAGGAGGCGGGAGTGACGAGGGAGCCAGGAGCACTCCCGGGGGGCGGCTGATCAGGGTGCAGCTGGGAGGGGGGAGGGTCTGGACCAAGCAGGTAGCGCAGCTTAGCAGCTTGGGGAGTTGGCAGGTAGGGTGGGACTTGCTTGTCAAACTCGTTAATTTTCAGCAGCCAGTTCAGGGTGCTGCAAGATAGTCCGGGGTAGGGTGCTGTGGAAAGGTAAGAGGTGGCCCGGGATGCCGGTGGTGGGGGTAGAAAAGGGGAGCCTCAAAGAGCTTGGAGGCAAAATTGCACTTGGGTTCTTACACCTTGCATCCCTCCTGCCTTGAGTGTGGGAGAACACTTCTGTTTTAACACTGCTCTTGGAAAGAAAGCCTCCGTCCCAGGGGAGGAGAGGCGTCTGCAGGGGCAGAGCCTGCTGCTACCTGCAGGGTGCTCCCCAACCCCCCACCCAGGCGCCTGCTTTCGTCCCCTCCCCTCCTGCCTTCGTCCCCTGCCCCCACCTCCTTATTGGTGCTGGTTTGCAGCGCTTGGCTCCTGTGCCTCCGCTTCGTGTTTGAATCTGGCTCGCCCCTCCGTATTATGTCTGCACTCCGAAGGAAATTTGGGGACGATTATCAGGTAGTGACCACTTCGTCGAGCGGCTCGGGCTTACAGCCCCAGGGGCCAGGGCAGGGCCCGCAGCAGCAGCTTGTACCCAAGAAGAAGCGGCAGCGGTTCGTGGACAAGAACGGCCGGTGCAATGTGCAGCACGGCAACCTGGGCAGCGAGACCAGTCGCTACCTCTCGGACCTCTTCACCACCCTGGTGGACCTCAAGTGGCGTTGGAACCTCTTCATCTTCATCCTCACCTACACCGTGGCCTGGCTCTTCATGGCGTCCATGTGGTGGGTGATCGCTTATACCCGGGGCGACCTGAACAAAGCCCACGTCGGCAACTACACTCCTTGTGTGGCCAATGTGTATAACTTCCCCTCTGCCTTCCTCTTCTTCATCGAGACCGAGGCCACCATCGGCTATGGCTACCGCTACATCACCGACAAGTGCCCCGAGGGCATCATCCTCTTCCTCTTCCAGTCCATCCTGGGATCCATCGTGGACGCTTTCCTCATCGGCTGCATGTTCATTAAGATGTCCCAGCCCAAGAAGCGCGCCGAGACCCTCATGTTTAGCGAGCATGCGGTGATCTCCATGAGGGACGGAAAACTCACTCTCATGTTCCGGGTGGGCAACCTGCGCAACAGCCACATGGTATCCGCGCAGATTCGCTGCAAGCTTCTCAAGGTAAGTGCAACCCTCTCCTACCCCATCAAGCATGAGCTACTCAGAAACCCAAAAAGTCAAATCCCTGGGCACCACTCTGCCCTCTCCTCGGGTTTTCCTTCCACCACAGGTAAACTTCTTTGGAGCAAGGAGGCGGTAAAGAGAGCTGGGGATTGGACAGAGGACATAGTTGCCAGTTCTGTTTTTGCCCCTACTTTGGTGCTCTGGTTTTATGCTCCTCACCTCGGATGCACTGTATCACAGGGGGTGATGGTGATGGAGAGTGCTGTGGGCTCCTGGAGCTTAGAAGGAGACAGATGCCCTGCTCTGTGCTGCAGCTTTGTCCTGTGAGCTCTTTGGGTTTGCTGTCAACTCAACACTCCCTAAACTTCAGGCACTAAAGCTTCTATTTTGAAGAATTAGGTGTTGAAGTTTCCTTAACTTTAGTTTTGGGATTCTCTTTAGTGTATCTCCCTTCCAATAATACCATCAGGTGGATTACTTTTTTTTAGGACACAGTAATTTAACTGTGGTCTTCTTTTAAACAAGCATACAGATCCAGGCAGCAGTTAGTAAAGTAGAAGACGCCATATCTGTTTCTTTAAAATTGTTATTTTTACTAAATATTTTCCTTGAGATATATTCCGTGAAAGCTTGAGTGCTTTTCCTGTGGAGTCTCTTGTTAATTTTATTCTTAATTGCCTGTTTCTATGAAGCCTTTGTCAATTATAGATTTCACTTGAAGCTTTTCAGCATCCATTAAAGAAGACTGCTTCCTAATATCGTGTTGTAAACGCTAAAACAAATTGCTCATAGTGTAGTTATTAAGGTCAGGTCTTTACAGCCCTGAGAAGGTACCATCACAAAGAAGAGTCCCTAGTTATTTATCAATTAGAGTCTGGGAGGAGGGATTAAAGTCTAGTTCTCACAGTCTACAGGTGTCACTTTTCTTTCTTTTTCTCTTTTTTCTTTCTCTTTCTTTCTTTCTTTCTTTCTTTCTTTCTTTCTTTCTTTCTTTCTTTCTTTTTTCCTTCCTTTCTTCCTTTCTGAGAGATTTTTTCCAGAGTGCTTTTAAATGTTCACAGATTTAAAAAGATAACCTCAAATGAGTAGTTCATTATTGAAAAAGAGTGATCTAAAATCATGTAAAGAAGCATAGAGAGGTTCTGAACTTAGAGGTAATGAAATGACTGATATCTAAGTTGAGGGAAAATTTTGTCTTTGAAATTTCAGTTTGCACCATTCAACTATGTATTATTTTATACAGCTCCTTGTTATGCAGTTGAAAGTGCTTTCCCAGGATTAAAAAAAATGTTTTGCTCTTATGTCACTTTCATTATCACCTATAAGATCTCATCCTAATTATTCTTGACCAAGTTGCCCAGTGCAGTGCTTGAATTAAAGCAGTTCACTTGCCCTGTCACTTCCCATCACATGAGTATTTCCTATGCTGCATAAGACAATAAATGACAGTTTTTTATATCAGAGTGTAAAATTTTCAGTCTGATTCTGGTGTACATTTTCATAAGGATAACTATGATTATGTAATTTTAATTGACTATTTTTTATAATACACTTTATCTGCACAGAATTGTTACATTTTAAGGTAGCATTTTGCTGTATTGATATCTGTTTAAATTCAGTGACTTGACAGATCTAAGTAAGTGGATGAGTTGCAGACATGCTTATGGCAGTGGTACTGTGTGTGCTCCTTTCTGTGTGTGCAGTGACCTCTTCCTCTGCTTCATTAGGGAGACCTAGTGGGCAGATAGGAGCACTTCAAATGTTTGAACCATGCTACAGCCACTGCCAAGGAATCTTGGATAGTGTGTAGCTATCACTTTGAAACTTTCATTAAGTTTATCCTATTCACAAGAGTTCAAGTTATTGTCATTCTCTAATTTTTCACACCAGATAAAACTGGTATTTTTACATGCAACTTATTTTAAGTATTCCCAAATTTTATTTTAACAAGTTAAGGATATAATTGAAGGATTATTGACACAGATGTATACAATGAGTTTGAGGTTCTTGGTCTCTACAGTGGTACATATACCCATAGTGATTTTTCTATGTAATGCTATGGACCACACTTACCAGAACAGTATCTTGAATTAAGAAATAAAATATTATAATGTTGGAGCAAGGTGCTATATTGATACAAGGTGATAAAAACAATATCACTTTAAAATAATAGAGTACTAGTGATGTACTGTCTTATGATTTATCAGAAAGACATTAGTGCTGAAAGTAAAAGTGATTAGCATGTGATATTAAATTTATATTGAAAATTATAGTGAAGTTAATATAGATCATTTTAAATTTGTTTGTTTTTCTGATAGCCAGGGTAAATATAATGAATTCTTACAGTTTTTTAAATCCTTTTTTTACACTACATTGAAGCCATATCCTACTGAGGAATTAATAACATTGAGCAAAATTAGAGGAGACATTTGCTTTAACAAATGACCTCTATTTTCTGTTATAGACTCTTAAAGTGACCTAAAACAGTCAACTATGACATGGGAGGAAAACTATATCAAAAGACAAAAGTTTTAATATTTGTTATCAAATGTGTATATTCTCACAAATTTCAGTTCACATATTCAGTTTCCTCTTGTAATAATTTTAACACTTCAAATACTATATTTATGTGTCTTCAATACCTAATATATGGAATTTTCATGTCAATAAAAGTCAGTATATTATTGAATCATAGTAATTATAGTACACATATAATTTCTTATAATTTAACTAACATTTTCCTACTCGTATTTTATTTGTTGAATGAAAGACCTATTATTGGCACAAATATAGATTTAATGAATCATTATAAAGTATTTTCAAATCTTTGGACAACACTGAGAGCGGGAACCTGCCTTTCTAACACTGGATACTGTGAAGTTTTTCACACACAGTTCTTTGGAGTTCCCAATTATCTGATGGAAATGATTCTAACTTTTCTATTTAATTTCAATTTTGCTTTTCACTTACATGAAGGAAATTTTCATTTAAACTTTGCCCCTCAGTTTCATGCTTGAAAACACTGACATTTCTCTAACTAATCATAGTGAAAACTCCTAACTTTATGACTAGAGAGGTCAATATTTTCTTATAAAGTAAATAAAAAGTGAAGGGTATAACTTGAAGTTATTTTAAATGTCTACAATCTAGTTAATTATAAATATACCTCCATAAAACTATTTTAAGGTAAATATTCTTAAAAATTTTCCCTCTCATTATGAAATTAATATTTACTTAGTTTTACAATTTATTTTACTTGTCTTTCTATCCAACCTAAGGAATAGAGATTAATTAATACCATGACTAGATTAATTTAATGTATTCGCCTATAGAAGTTTTAATGAAAGTGCCTGGACTGGGGAGTTGAAAGCTCTGGGACCAACCTGGTAGAACATACAACCTACTTTGGGTCTGAAGGAAGTGGAAAGTTCAAGTACTTTTCCTGTCCCTAGTCATTAATGATTGACTGTCCTTGTTAGAAGAAAAATAAAATGATCTTCAATGAACTGTTTAAGAATTTATAGTTTATTATTCAAACATTGCCCTTTACATCCAAATATTTTTACAATACAAACAAAAAAGGCAACTATTACAGCCACACTTTAAAAGCGGTAAGAGGGAGCCTTTTCATGGGGATATTCTTATTTCTTCATATTTTTATCATTGTTAACAGTCTTTCTTTTGAGACCCTACACAGCTTTTAACTCTCATCCATTAAAAGGTATAAGGCCACATTCCTTCTTCTAACATCATGTGCATTGTCTGTGTACACCTCTTCTTTTCTCCATTTATATGGCTAATCAAAATTTGATGCTGTGTGATTTCTGCAATAGGAGTGTGATCACGCTCAGATGCAACAGAAAACAATATTATAGTTTGCAAAACGATTCAGCTCTTTACTCTTTTCTCGGTGCTGGGAACCTAAAGACTCATACATGCCAGCAAGCCTCTACATGGAGATACAACCTTTGCCAAACTTTTTATTATTATTGATGTTATTATTACTAATTGTTACTATTATTATTTAGTCACTGCAGGAGGTCTAACCCAATGACTACCCATGCTGGGAAATTATTTTACCACTGAGCTACATCCCCAGACCTATCCAAGCATTTTGCTAGTCACTAACCACAATGATTTTTGGATTTTTTCATAAATGTATTGATTTGTCTTTATTTCCTATCTTGTACTTAAATATGATTTTGCCTTTCACTGTGTACAACCTAATCTTGCCTGCTTGACACATTTTACAAACAGATCTTGGTTGAACTTTCCTTTATAGCCTAACCTTCTTTTAAAAACATCAATCCATAAAAATGGGTATACCAGAATAATTGGAGAAGTCTAAGATGGAGTCCCTAAGAACTGCTAGGAGCTAGGTCTTATACTATTTGTTTTATATGGAGTCGTTCATTATAAGCTCAAAAACTAGTACAGTAGCTATTTATTTTAGCTTTGCTTCCTTTGACACATGTGTGACAATTCTCTAATAGGTACAGATGTTGAGCTCTTTCTAAAATCTGTATTTATCATTCCTTTTTACACTAGTAGTAATAGCTTTTGGGTTGTTTGGATTTTTATCTTAAATATGGTTCTTAAAGAGTACAGGGTACCTTGTATTCTTAAAATAAAGTATGAAGACAAGTAAGGGATGTGAAAACCCACAACTAAACAGTAGTAGGTAAGAACAAATGATAAAAAAGGCATTTCATGGATGGAAGGGTGTTGTTGAGTAGGAAAGCAATGTACAAACAGGGATACAAATCCTGCCCATAGTTATTATAAAGTCAACAAAAGACCCCCATAGTGACACAAAGTAGAGCTTTCATTTGAACAGTACAAAAGGCTCACATAATCTATTGCAAGATAAATTACATTACATCTAAATAAGGCAAATTCCTTTCATAAAAATGGACATTTTATGGATTAATTAGCTTAACATTAAAAAAATTATTTTAGACTTGGCATTGATTTTCATCATTCTACTTGAGCTGAAATTTCAAGCTTTAATCATCCAAATAAATGCACAAAGGTCTATCCCAGTCCAGATGAAATTTTTAGTCTCCATGCTTCTCTAACTACCTTAAATTCTGACATGATTGTCATAAGTTTTGTCATAGTTGCTTTGAGTCACCGAAGCAGTTTAATTCCTGGTCTTAGTACATGTCTTAGACATATTTCCTACTTTTAGCTTTAGGCTACTACTCTGACTACACTCTATGTATTGTTCTTTGTGACTTCACCATATACTTGGTGTATATAAGCTCATAGATATGTTATGACACATTTAAAGAGAAGTAAATTTCCAGACATAAAGATAGAAGGTGGTAGGAAAGACTGTGTGGTTCTCTTCATCTTGTTCTCCTTTCCTTATCACTAACTATACAGTCCCTTGTCAGCGAGAATTAGGGGAAGTGGAATGTGTGGCCAGGTCACAGACCATGGCAGAGTCAGGCAATGATGAGTAGGTCATAATTCCTGTGCCCAACTTCAAACTGGGACAGAATACAAATACAGGTCAGAGACGGGATAGGAAGTTTCTGGGCAGCATTAGTGAAGTGTGGCCCAGAATGATAAGGGCTGAGTGCAGGTCTGCTTATGTATGCCAGGACAGTGATAAAAATGTTTATGTGTATATACCTTCAATTATCTTTGTTCTGCTGAAAGTAAACTATTTGTTTAAAATTATCAGAATGTGATTCTTCCTTCTGAGCATATGTGATTTTTGATTTTTTTCTATCTGCATTAAAAACATACTTGATTGTCTTCTATACTTTTTTGGAATCTGAGAGGACCCAAAGTTGTTGTATAATATTGTATAATATAGATTTTTTGAAAGTCAAAAACATCACTCTATAGTTAGGCAAAACCCTTAATATACATTCAGAGATTCTTTTCATTAAATGTTAATTCTGTGTAATTGAATATTGTTACATAAATATTTTAATAAGAATAATAACTTAGAAGTTATTACCACAATTAAAATTATACAAATTATTCTGAAAATCCATATTCATGTAAACAATTAGTAAGCCTTAGAGATCCTCAATCTTTCCTCTAACTCAAAAAAACTTTTGCTTCAGTACTAGCAACTAGCTTGATTTTGGGATGATGGAGCAATATTTAGTATTTTTCTATGATTCCATGAAATCGAAATTCAGTTGTTTGCAAGCCATTTTCAGATCAGAGGTTCATCAACTTATCTTCTAAGTTGTTAAGAATTTTCCATTGTTTTCTTTCCTCCTACCTTTACTTATTTTCTCACTCATTCTACAGTTTTTATGAATCTTTGTTATCAGTATTATTAATTTAAATATTTTACTATACCCATCTAAATTTTTAGCAACTGTTTTGCATTTCAAGGCAATGTGGATTATTGTCTAATCAACCACCATTTCACAGTTTAGTCTGGGTAATAGTCATGGTCTATGCTCCCTTTAGAACAGGAAAATTGTAGGGTTGAAGAATCTAAGTACACTAGTCACAAACACTCTCTTAATGGCAGTCTCCATCATGATTCAGAACTCTTACAATGACATAATTAAGAAAGATTAAACTCCTTTTATCTAAAAAGATTCTGCCTATTGTCAAATAGCTTTATATTAAGCAAAGTAGTTGTTAGCCACACAAGACAGATAGCCGATGGGACATAAGTGGTACTGTAGAGTACAGCATCTTATATAAGGCCATTTATAGAATTATCTTTTCCTCTTTATCTTTATTTTCCATATATGTGCGTATGTCACAATTCTTTAAACAAAAAGTCCCAACTTCTCTTTTATATTCACTTTGTTAACTTTGTTCTGGAACATCTAGGCACTTATATCAGAATCGGAGCCCACAGACTATAATTGTTAGAAATCCAGTATAGAATGCGTCTGTTTTGTGGATGTATGTAGTGGGCACCTACATTTTTCTGCAGTATTAAAAGTGTTTGGCTAGTCAGTGATAGCAGAACTTGATTCCAGTCAGCAGTCCAGACTTCAGAGAGGTCCAGCCTTGCAAGCGCCTCTTCTCTGACAGCACGTCTTTCACTTTAGACCTGCTCTAAAGCCTCCTATCTGGTTCTAGCTATTAATAGACTTCTTAATCTAGTACCAAGTCAAAAAGACAAACAAAAATCAGAAAATGAATGAATTTACATTTGAAATGTCTGATGTCCTAACAGAAATGGCAAAGACTTGGATGATAAATTTGGAAATATGTGTAAAGTGTCTCAATACATTAAACAGTGCCTGATGGAAAACAACTTCAATAGCATGTATGGGGTATCACTGATATTTCAGGAAGCACTACAAGCACCTTCCAAAATGAAGGTATTAGCACTTTCTCCAGAATGTCACACAGTAGGGAGATCTGGATAGGACATGGAGTTGTCAAGACACTCTAGAATGGTGAGAGGTGGATTAAAGAGTATTAATTTGAATATAATGAACAAGCATTTTAAAAATGAAGACACGTTGAGTCTGAATGAAATGAATCTATGTATATTTAAATCTAAATTGCCTATCTCTTAATAAACCACTTTGCTGAAAAATCAGGTCTTCCCAATTCAAGCCTGCTCATTTCCTGGTAGTCTGACTGACTTAGGCCATTTCCTTTCTCCAGTTGTTGAAAGGTTAGGGAATATTAATCATAAAACTTACTCTAAAGCCACAGGTATGAATAACAAATATATCAAAAATTAGGCAAATTTTAGTACTGGTATACCATATGATACTCAAAAATTGTCTTCTTTGGAGAAATATTACAAAAAATGACTTTAAAGACATAGTCCACGCTGTAGTATAGAATAACAGAAATTAGAATAGTTAGTGGAAAGGACCCAATTTAAAGTCATTAATTATAGATTTCAGAATATCACCTTGTGCTTGTATAGCACCTGCTGCTTCTTAGGCGGGAGAACAATGATGTGGGCTTTGTTTGTCTTCGTCCTTTTTGTTGTTTTCTGTTTGTTAGTTACTATTTTCATTTGTGAATCAACTATCAATATACAGTTGGCAGTAGGGAAGTTGTTAATATCACTTTATTTTACTAACTTGGCAATATGTTGAGACTATACGTGTCTGGAAATAAGCTTCAAACAGGTATTTTTTATGCTGATTTGAAAATACCAATTGCTTTCCAGTATTGGTTGCTAGAGCTGAGGTTTTGATTTTTGAATTATCAGGTTTTCCCACAGATGAAAAACAAAAATGTGATCAGGAACCTTTTCTTTCCCTCTACCTTTCCTCAGAAATCCTCTTTCCTCCTTTTCTTCTACATTTACATTCTACCTAAAGAAGAAAAGTGTTCCCAGTGTTTTCCCTGAATAGTCTCCTACACAAATAGAAATTTCAATATTTCCAATTGTAATGGAGCCTCTCAAATGAATCAGCTCAGCTTTTAAAGCCCTGTTTGGTGATTGCAACCATGACATACCACCACTGATTCAAAACTACTCATTCTTTTTCTTCAGGGAAAACAGATTATTCAAGCAGTTCTTCAGAATTTCCAGCCTTATTTACCAAACATGAAATCTAATATATTTGTTGCAAATGAAAATAATATTCCTGTTTTAAAATGAGTGTTTCTTTTGGACAGATTCATGCTCTAGATTCATTTTCATTTATTAACTTAGCTGATGAAGGGTCTTAAATATACTGGATTCTTCCAAGTCCTATTTGGCCACTGGGAATAAAACCATTCCCACTACTTTTTTTCCTGTATAAGTCTAACTAAACAGCTCTTATTTTGCCTGTATTATTAATGTTAAATCTAAATATTTGCTTGTACAGCTATTGTGTATAATAGATGTGCTAAGCAAATTGAAAATGAGTGAAACAAAAAGAATGAGTAAGTCCACTTTTATGGTTTGCTGATACTTGCTTTTCATTCATAGTCTTAGAATATAACTGGATTGTTGAGTTAAGCTTTAGAGTGATTATATTGAAACAAAATGCTAATGTACTATGAGACTTTTTAATGGACTATTTATCAAAGACAGCTACCTTAAAATTCTATTTTGTTTAAAAAGGTTTAATAGGGCACGTTTGGCTATATTTTAAAATTCATAAATAGAGGAGTGGAGAACTATATTACAGTTTATTATCATTAGGAGAATGAAAATAATGAACTAATAGCACATGCCTTTTAAGACTATCATGGTACATATCACAATTCAGTATGACAGTGTCTTTTCTGTTTTATATTCGTTTGTTACTTTACTAAATTCCCAAAAAGAAAAAAAAACAATTATTCATTTTGCTTTTCAAGAAATCAACAAATCTCTTTTTCAAATGTGGTCAGCACCTTTCGTCTTCACAACCTCCAGTGGAACTGCAAAATGATTTGCTTTCTGGGAAGGCAACTCTGGCATGCTTCTGGTTGTCATGCAGAGATTTCTTTCAAGTAGTGTGCACATACACGTTCAGTTCCACAGTTATGTTCACAACCATTGTTGCATTAGACATTTGTCCAAAGCTCAGGAGTTAGGGATGGGTAATTATAGCAAATTCTTTATTATAAATAATGAATGTATGTTCTGCATGAGCTATGTGGGGTTTCAATCCATTTGGTAAAATATAGCTGTATAATGATTGCTTGGATTTTATTACTGATGATTGATAGTGCAGAATGTTGGCAATGATTTAGATTATTGTTAGGATACCTTGAAATTATCAGTACAAGTGGTGATTTCTTCTCTTTTTCTGTGTGCTTGTCTAGTCTCGGCAGACACCTGAGGGTGAATTCCTTCCCCTTGACCAACTTGAACTGGATGTAGGTTTTAGTACAGGGGCAGATCAACTTTTTCTTGTGTCCCCTCTCACAATTTGCCACGTGATTGATGCCAAAAGCCCCTTTTATGACCTATCCCAGCGAAGCATGCAAACTGAACAATTCGAGGTTGTCGTCATCCTAGAAGGCATCGTGGAAACCACTGGTGAGTAAGAACATTGATGTACCGTCAAGTTTTTGATTTAGAATTCTCTACTATGTACCAGTACCTACAATAACTGGCCTAATGTCTCAATTTACAAGCATGAAAGTAAAGACATATCATTTAACACCCTGATCGCACAAAATAGATAGCACTTCAAAAATGAAGATTGTTGTTTTGGTGGTTATACACCTGGGTTACCAGTAATATTGATTAAAACTACTACTTCAAAAATGAAGGTTGTTGTTTTGGTGGTTACATACCTGGGCTACCAGAAATAATGATTAAAACTACTACTTCAAAAATGAAGATTGCTGTTTTGGTGGTTATATACTCGGGTTACCAGGAATAGTGATTAAAACTAAACTAAGCTGATATTTTAGAAATGAGTATGCTGTTCTTTTTTAATAACAAAGATTTCCTATAATCATGATTTTTCTTTCAAAATTTAAGGCTAAGAAATCTTTAGGGTAATTAGTCATCAGCCTGAACTCAATATGTGTTTTCTTGACTTGTGGTGGTAAAATGGAGGGCCGGGGGAGTTTATTGATAAAGCTCTGGCATCTACTTTGTGGAGCCTCACGGGAAAGTGTCCTCCATGTTTGTGTGTGCACACAGAAGCAACGCTATTGTTTCAGAGCAGAGCAGCAGTTCCCATAGCTAAATATTGACTATAGTTTTTCTTTCAAAACAGGATTTTTTTTCCTATTCAGTTTGATTAGTCTTTAAGCATCCAATGCCATTGGAATGCTCAAAAATAAATTTCTACTCTCTGAGGAAAGTTAGGCAGACAAAGAAAAGAATCAATAAATGTAAGTGTATTATTTGGGCCATAAATATTGCCAGTTATGTTTGAAGCCTGCTGAGTATTTGAGACTAATGATACATGATTATCCTCATAATTACTTATGTACATAAGCAAATAAACATTTATACAACTTGACTTTTACATGTTCTTCAGGTAATAAGAAGCAAGAAATATTTTAGTTTTTCCCCACTATTTTTTTTGGACCAATAACATCTTAATCTTGAAATGCTAACTGTTAAAGTATGGCAATATTGGAAATCACAGTGTCAAAAATATAAATTCAAGTTTCATTCTAGGGTGTCTCTGATTTCATTGTACCACTTTTCCAAGGAGTAGGCAGGTGGCTGCCGTTTTTTATATCTGTGGCATAGTGACTGTTTGAAATTAGACAAGGTACCATTTGTCTCTAAACTGCATCTTTCTCTTTATAGTGAGGTCATTGAATGACCAACTCACAACTGACCTTTGATATTGCCTTATTTATTAATGCTTAACTTAAAATTAAGATTTTTGAAAAGAAGTGACAAAAGATTTATTAAGTCAGAAATTTGACTTCTGTGTGTTTTGTGATTTGCACTCCTCACTCTGTCTTCACTTTAGAATCAAATAGTGTTAATATTTTCGTGAAATATGCTACTAAATAAGGAACCAATTTAAATTTACTTTGGATGTCAATTTTTGTATATCATTTATCACAATAAAATGTTATATTAGAGCTTAAAGAAAGGTACCCCAAATTTTACTTATTACTTATAATATGTGCTTTTTAAGTGATTATTAACATAATCATTGAGATAAGTGAATTTCTCTTTTTGTGTGGCAATCTTAAAAATCCTCCATTTTCACCATTACTTATGTAATTGTGTACTCATTCATCCATCTGATGTCTCACCCTAACCACTGGAATTTTTAAGCATGAAAACATTTCCCTACAAAATCAGTTTAAAGATGAAATATTTCCTTAGGGTTTTTTTTTTTTTTTTTTGGTGTGTGTGTGTGTGTGTGTGTGTGTGTGTGTGTGTGTGTGTGTGTGTGCATGCATGTGCATTTGAGATTTATTTTATCTTTAATTATGTAGAGGTGAGTTGGTGTATGTTTACATGTATGTGTGTGCATTCAGATGCCAGAAGATGGTTTCAGACCTTCTGGAGCTGGAGTTATAGGCAGTTGCGGGGCACATAACTGGATATTGGGAATGGTGTTAAGGTCCTTTGAAAGATCAGTAAATTCTTTTAGGTCCTGACTCATCTCTCCATCTCTTTATTTTGTGTTTCATGACCTCATTATGTTTGAAGAATCTAGACCAGGTTGTCTGTATATTAGTTCTATCTGTACCTGATTTTCACATACACATTAATTCTTTTGAGGTGTGTGTGTGTGTGTGTGTGTGTGTGTGTGTGTGTGTGTGTGTGTGTGTGTGTGTGTAATAATGCCTTTTGTTATTTTTTCTGCATCAGTATTTTAAGGGCGAATGCTGAAACACGTGACTTTGTAATTTCAGCTGTATTTCGGAGAATCATGATTAGTAAATGGTGCTGTGTAAGGTCAGATGGAATTTTACACCATCAATTATTCATTACTAGTATTGATTTTAGTTTGATGACATTCTTCACTCTTGCATTTTTATCCTGTCTGTTTTGATGAAAGTCAACTGGCAGAGAATACTTTGCACAGGTAATCTAAAACTTGGGTGGAGACTGAATTACTTACTTAGAGATTGCTTTTCATGGCAAAGAGCACACATTCTTCTTCCTTTTAAAAATCTCTTAATTAAGCAAAATACAAAGTGAAACCACTGCTTGTAACACATACTTTATGGAAAATTCATCTGATATTTCATTTATATACCCAGCACAGCTAATATAGTCTTACACTGTTCAAATTCTGTAAAACCTGGTTGTAGCCCTCATGTACTAGCTTGATCAAAATAGCACATTTTTGTTTCACTTGATCATTTAACAATTTTATTGAAATATACTCAGATTTCATCTTGAATAGTTTTTGCCCTGTATGCCTCCATCCATAATAAAAAACAATCTTTCTTATGGTATTAATTTTGGGGAACAAGGCAGATAGGTTCAGTATGATTCATGAGGCAAGAACATGATTCTTTTCCTATAGGTTTTGGGTATAGAGCCTTGGGTTGAACTTGTGCTTGGTATAACTTTCTATCATGTTTGAAATTAAAGAACCAACATTTGTGTTATTCATTAACTTACCATCTAAGTATTGAATGTTATGTGCTTGCAAGAATCTAAGGAACTAAAGGTATAATGGTGACTTAGACAGGACTGCTTTCTTCCCAGGGTTTATATTGTGACAGAGACATACAATAAATCACAAATAAGGAAAACGTTAGCATTGTCAAGAATTAAATAAAAGCAAACCAAAAACAAAACACTCCCCTCACCCCTCCCAAAGTCAGTTGGTAGTGGGGGATGTTAAAAACTGAAGACTACTTTAGGTTGATGTTCAGAAAATGTTCTAAAGGAGGTGACACTTAATCTTAATCTTAGCTGCTTGATCTAAGGGCAGAATATGACAGGTCCACAGGAATAGCTGGTGCAAATGCCTGGATGTGGAATAAGCTTTGTTTGTTTTGGTAACCGAGAGAAAACCTGTGCTTGGGGGTAAGAGCTAAGGATGTGGAGTGTAAAGTGAGAAGTTAAAGTGGAGGGCTAGCTGTCACTGCCGAGGATCTTACTTCACTGAATGGCAGCATTAGGGGTTACTTAGAAAGAGGAGTCATCGTTTAGTCAACTCCACTGATATATAACAAAAATCCTTTTTCTCCCTCTGACATGTAGTTTGTTTAGAAGTTACTAACTAATTTCTTGGAAATTTATACAGTTCTAGACAGTTCCTTTTTTCCTGTCAATCATCCTCACCTTCTGACCCCTGTGCACCTGCACTCCTTAATTGGTCACTTCTAGACAATCCTTTACTAAGAATTTTTAAATTTCATGTTGTTTTTGCTTCTTCCTGATCCTGTGGTCTCAGCAGGAATAGAGAGGACCAGGAGGTAAGAACCCAGAGGCTTCCTGATTTACACAGAGAATAAGGTAGCAGCCTAGGACTTCTAAATTAACCCTTTCCCCTTCCCTTGGAAATATCCAGTCACCAGACTCAGAGATTGTTGCCCTGCTTAGTTGAAAGGAGACAGGCTCCCGTGCATGCCACAGTCTGCCTGGGTTTCAGCAATAGCCTTTGTATCTTTGCTCATACGGCAAGTTCCTGCCATAGAATTTACCTCTAACTTCTGTTCTCTTCACTGCTTCTCCCAGGAGAGTGAACACTGCTGGACGCAAACAAAGTACTGCAGATTTGGCTCATTAGAACGGGATGCTTTCAGGCTTCAATCTGGTTTCTGCTGCTATTTGGCAGTCTTTTTAATTGTCTTTTCTGTACTCTCAGGCTCAGTCCCCATGGGATCTATTTTAGACCTTTCTCTGTCTCCATGCCCCCAGTCCCAGCTGTCCTATCTCTTTCCTGGCATGTCATCTCTCCACCCATTCTATTAAAAACTATATGACACTTCAATTTTTGTACATTTTTTTTTTTTTGCTTCACCCATTTCTCATAGTTATGTTCTTTTCTTTCCTGGTATTTGTTACTAAGGATATTCTTTCTTTCTTTCTTTCTTTCTTTCTTTCTTCTTCTTTCTTTCTTTCTTTCTTTCTTTCTTTCTTCTCTCTCTCTCTCTCTCTCTCTCTCTCTCTCTCTCTCTCTCTCTCTCTCTCTCTCTCTCTCTCTCCCTTCCTTCCTTCCTTTCTTTCTTTTTCTTTTTTTCTTTCTCTTTTCTTTTGAGACAGCTTCACATTCTCTGACCAGGCTGACCAGAGAACACAATCTTGCCTCAGCCTCCTGTGTGCTGCTCTGACCTGCATGAGATAACAATCTGCTTAGTTATGCTCCTTAAGCATGGTTACCTGCCACCAATGTATCCATATTCAGTACCTACCAACCAACATCTTCCCATTGATCCCTTTTCTGTGCTCTAAAATCTCAATCCTTTCTTTACAGGAGTAATGCCATAATTTTTCCATCTATACTTTGAAGATTGTTTTCCTGGGATTCAGAGGCATGGCATTCTTCCCCCACATCTCTGTCTTTTCTTCTTTTCGGTGTTTTCTAGTCTTTCTTTATGTCCTTAACCCTGGCAAATTGGTCTCTATCAGCTGTTCTACTGATTCTCCCAAGCTCCCTGACCTTACTTATGGTTTTCTTTTTTGTTTTTGTTTTGTTTTGTTTTGTTTTCAGTCATAGCTCTCACTACTCTACCACTCTACTATTCATCTCCAGCTAGAAAATCTTTCAGTCATGATTTTGTATATTCTCTTAATTCCAAATCGTTTTCTACTTAGACAGTGACATTTTAATTCATAGTTCCTTTTTCCAAGAACTATGCCATCTTCTCATCTTCCAATTATAATATATTTTATTTTGGAGCGATTATCTGTTTTACTAAAATTTTTTTTAATCACAGATCACCCCTTTCCTTATCATATCCAGCTAATTTATTTATTGCACTAATACATCTTGAGAACTTATTATTCTGGACCCTAGAAAACATATAAATTAGAAAAACAAAATTTCTGCTCCTCTGGCTTTTTCTGTGAGGAACACAAGAAACACAAGGGAATGTCAGGAAGTGGGAGGTGCTGTTAAAAACAGTAATGAAGGTCAGGAGGTACTGGGAATGCAGAGGCCAAAAGGCCACAGTGAATAGTGCACAGCTGAACTTTGAGCAAAAGAAATGAAATGTCTCAGTTAAGGTGACTCTAGGTGAAGGTGCCAGCAGGCGAGAGTGTTCCCAGGCAGATGCTTCTATTCTAGTAATGGCTCTTTTGTTACCTGTGGTTACCTTCTGCCCTCCTGTTTAGGCATGCATCAAGATGGTACTTTGAAATCATGGTTGTTCAGATGAGGATATAGCTTCTGTAGGAGCTCTGCTCACTAGCAGATTGCATATGGCAGCCCAGTACTTTTGCTTAAGAACCAACTTTCATTGTATGCCTGTGCTCAAAAGTCTTAATGACAACTAAAGAACTATACACACATTATTTTTGTTTGAGAAAATTAGACTGTACCTCTTCCTCTAAAGCTCATGCATTCATACTCACTTTTGCCTTTCGTGTTCATGATCATGCTAATTTTTGTTGCCTAGGATGACATTTCTCTTTCCCAAGATTACAAGAGCAGCACAGGCTCTGAGTTTCTCTTGAACACTTTAGACCAACATTTTCTTTAATAGGTCATTAAGACTTATTAACCATGCAAGAGTTATTACTTAAACGCTCCTTTCAGAAGACATAAGCAGTATAAATATGCAAAAGTAGAAGCTCTTTCTCAATTTCATTTGCTGTTTTATTAACATGTTGATTGATTAACTGTTCAAGTGTCTGTATTTGATATAGTACTGTGCTCAGTGTACCATTTCATAACTTGTTTTATTATATTATCTATTGTTGCTGCCTTATGTCAAGTCATAATGCTGCATCATTAATTTGAATGGCTCTATTGTATGCTAAGACATGCTTGTCTTAATCTTATACAACTAAGCCTCTAATCTAGACTCTTTAAGTATTTTCTTTTTAACAAGGCAAACACTATTGATAGCTTTAATTTATTTATTCCTGACTAGCTATTTTAGATAAACTATTAGAAATAGAATTATTGGGTGTTCTGGTCAGTTTTTTGTTTATTCGACATGAACTGGGATCATTTGGGATGGGAGAACCTTAACCGAAGAATTACTTCCCTCAGATTGGTATGTCTACGGGCATGTCTTCATTTTCTTCCTCTCTAACTTGGTTTTGGTCAGTGTTTTATCATAGTAAGAAAAAGCAAGCTAGGACACTGGATCATGTACATATAAATCTGCTTGCCTTTATTTTATCTTTAATTAAATTTGTAATTATTTTATAATGTTGGTGATTGAACTCAAGTTCTTGCTGGAGTTAGAGAAGCACTGTAACATGCCACCACATTCTCAATCCAACTTCTTTAAATATTTTTTAGTTTTATTTATTATTTTATGTTTAGGAGTGTTTTGCCTGTGTATATGTATGTATGTAGACCATGCACATTTCTGGTAAGTGTAGAGGTCAGAAAAAACATCAGATCTCCTGGGACTGGAGTTACCGATAGTTGTGAGCTCTCATACGGAATTAAGTCTGGGTCTTTTGCAAGAATAACAAGTGCTCTTAACTACTGTGCCAATTTCCAGTTCTTTTTAAATATGTAATGTATCTCAGGAGTCCTAACTGAAATGGAAATATCAATAAACACTGTAAATTAATGTGCTCATTTCTCCATATACCTAACCAAAGTAAACATTTTAAAAAAGGTTTGTCATCATTTTCAAACCTTTGATTAGTGATGAGGAAGAAAGCGTTCCCCTTGCCTGCTTACTGGCTGTGCCTTTTGTCTTACAAATTGTCAGTTAATATGTCCTCTTTTTATGAATAAACTGTATAGTTAGTAAGATAATATCCCTGGCAGGTCTTATTTTTTCATATATACATTTTCTTTATGCAAATCCAGGGAAGTATATTGTATTTATTTCATAAATACTTTATGGCACACAAGGCAGAAGGTCATCAGAATGATACCTTGGCCTTCTAGTCAGAGGAACAGCAAGTGTGAACGTGAGGGTTCATTTTGCTAAGGGCATAACAGACAATTTCAAGTGCTAAGAGAAGTGTAGAGTGACTGATGAAAGACAAGCCTTGGCTGATTCCTAGATAACTGTCCAAGTGTAAAGTGCAGACAATAAGACTGTGAAAAGTATTAGTGTGCTCTGATGGTGCTTCGTGGTAGAAAGTTCCCTGTGGCAGCAGGTAGAAGATTGATTCAGTGGATCTGAGACTGACTACAGACCAGTCATTAGGTTGTTACAACAGCCCAGAGCAAAGGTAATTGAGTTCTGTTTGAAATTTTGTGGCTGATGCAACTGTGTGGCTATTGGAAGTAATGAAAAAGGCCTCAGGTTTGAAAGCCGTTACTTGTGATTAAACAGGAATGGTGGGGAAACAGCCCTAGGCTCTTTCTCACTGAACTTCCACAAGTTACTGAGAAGAAGCCTAGATATCTGGAGGGCAGGGTGGATTAACAAATAAAATAGCAATAACAAGCTATTGAGTCTATTCTTTATCCATGAAAAATCACTAAAATATTCTAAAAAGAAAAATTCAAAGAGTACCATTTTACCTTCGTAGTAAGTGAGACGTGCCATCGTTTTCTTCTCTTGAAGATTTTATGGTATTTAGCTTTATTATCGGTAATCAGTCATTGGGCCTTAATGATCTTTTGGGAAACAGCGACCAGCAAACTGCCTTGTGGTACCTAAAATGAGGCTATTCCAACATGCCTACTAGAAAATTTATTCATCTTTCCTTATTGCATCCTTTCTGAATTACCAGCTTTTGAGTGAGTCAACACATAATTTAGCTTCCCATGTTAGTGGCATGTAATCTCTACAGATGGGAGGTCTCTAACTAGTATATTCACAGTAACTTCCATGATTATTTATTCAATAAATTGTTATTGCTTCTTAATTGTGGTTGTACACACATTTTTCTTTTTACACCTTAATTAACCAAGTCAACATAGATCTCAGATACTAAGATCCCTGTTTAAACTAAAGCAACTTTTTTTACAAGCTGTTTCTAAACAATAGTATACCTTATTGTTTTCTTTTGATAGGTCATAGAAAATTTTCATGCTAGAAAAAAAATAGCATTTAAGTATTGAAGCATGAAGGAGGATGAGAAACTAGAGCAGCCTACCATTAAAAGGCTTTGTGGACTATAAGAACTCCAGTGATGAAGCTAAGAAAGTCCTGAGCAAACAGAGATGACTTTTCACACGCCACAGAAGCACAGATTATTAGATCAGCCTTACTAAATGCTAGCTTCAATTCCAATGGATTTTACTTCATTGATAATGGAATAGAATTTTCATTGCTCCTGTTTGTTATCTTCCATCATTTCACTTAGTCTATATTTATCAATATTAATCCCTCAAAAAAAAAAAGAGGACATTTGCTCTTAGTTTGTCCATGGTCTTTAATTGCTCTTTTATCGTTTGTTTGATGCAATACCTAACATCTTTGGATGGGAGTTTCTCATTTCCCATGCAGGACTTTGCGGTGAGTGGGGATTCCTGGGCATGCAGCTGGGATCTAGCTGGCTCTGTGCTGTGGGATGTTCTGTATGTTAAATGTGTTGCTCTGATTGGTTAATAAATAAAACACTGATTGGCCAGTAGCCAGGCAGGAAGTATAGGTGGGACAAGGAGAGAAGAGAATTCTAGGTAGTGGAAGGCTGAGGCAGAGAGATGCTGTCAGCCGCTGCCATGAGAAAGATGTTAAGATACTGGCAAGCCAAGAGTCACGTGGCAACTTATAGATTAATAGAAATGGCTTAATTTAAGATATAAGAACAGCTAGCTAGAAACCTGCCACGACCATACAGTTTATAAGTAATATAAAAGTCTCTGTGTGTTTACTTGGTTGGGTCTGAGCAGCTGCGGGACTGGTAGGTGAGAGAGATTTGTCCTGACCATGGGCCAGGCAGGAAAACTCTAGCCACAGCTCTGCCATTGTTACAGTTTTGTCTAAGACTGCTAGGAGCAAAAGAAGTTAGAAAACTTCTTGGATAACACAGTTCACCCTTAAATATAAGCACCAAGAAATAATATTGAGAAAGATAATTTTTCTCCTTTTATTAAACAAAGATTCTTTTCTCATACTATATAATCTGAATAGAGCTTCCCCTCCCTCTATTCTTCCCAGTTCCTCCCCATATCCTCTCCCACTTGGATCTACTCTTATTCTGTCTCTTATTAGAAAAGAATAGGCTTGCAAGAGATAGATAGCAACAAAACATAACAAAATAAGATAAAACAAAAACCATCATATTGAAGTTGGACAAGGCAAATCATCAGAAGGAAAACAGCCCCAAGGGAAGGCATAAGAATCAGAGACTCACTTGTTCACACAAACAGCAGTCCCATAAAAGTAATAAACTGAAAACTATAGTATATGTGCAGAGGACCTTGTCCAGACCTGTGTAGGCCTTGTGATTGCTACTTCTGTCTCTGTGAGTTCATATGAGGGCCTAGTTCTCCTGGTGCTCTCCATCACCTCTCTCCCTTACTTCTTTTTCTACTTTCTTCTCCAAGGTATTCCTTGAGATATGAGGGGAGGAATTTGATATCGACATCTTGTTTAGAGCTATATGTTTGAAGGTCTTTCTCACTTTGTAAATGTCTGGCTGTGGGTCTCTGTATTTGTTTCCATCTACTGCAGGAGGAAGCGTCTCTTGTGACAGCTGAACAAGTCCCTGATCTATGAGTATAGCAGAACATCATTAGCAGTCATTTTATTGTTACTTTCTTTTTAGACCAGTAGTATTTGATTTTATTCTTGGCCTCTGGGCTATCTTATCTCTGGTTCTTGGTCATCCAAGCAGTGTCAAGTATGGGTTCTGTCTCATGGAGTGAGCCTTAAGCCAAATAAAACACCAGTAGTTATTCCCACAAGGTTTGTGCCACCTTTGTCCTAGACTATTTTGCAGACAGGATAGATTGTAGATCAAAGGTTTTGTGCTTGGGTTGGTGTTTGCATTTCTCTTTTGGTAGCCTTGCAGAACAATTTTCCATGTCAAGACACTAGAACATGGGGGTGAAGATTCTATGCAGGTAGCAGCTAAACCTAATGTCCTTTAGATTAAAGTATTTATTGACTGTAATACACCTTTAAATTTTAAAGCATCTATTTACTTATTTTTGAGTGTGTGTTGGTGTGTGCCACATGTGTTGTTCAGACAACAACTTTCAAGAACCATGTGAACTTTCCATTTACCACATAAATCTCAAAGATTGAACTCAGGTCAAGTTTGACATGAAGCACCTTTGCTCAATGAGACAGCTTGATGCTCCATCAACTGCAATACATCTTTAAAAAAAACTCAAATTTATTACTATTTGTATTTAAATTTTATTATAATTTACATGTACCCATAAGATATGTGGAAGATGGAGGAAGGCAGAATTCATGGCAGGCACATGAAGGTCCAGGAAGACTGCTGTGGACTCCATTCTCTATTTTCAACTTTATTTGGGTTCTGGTGGTTGAATTCAGATCTTCAGGCTTGAATGGCAATGGCTTTACCCACTGAGCCATTTCGCGCCTCTCAATTGTAGTACCTCCTGAGTAAACTTTCCACATTCACACATGTTAAAACTGAAAGAGAACACAGAACTTTAGACTTGTGCAATCTTCAGAGATAGAGTTTGTGTTGATTCAGACTGTGCTGATCAATGTAGCCAAATGCAAATTAGTGTGGGAAGGAAACAGTGAAAATCAGGGGTATGAATTAAAATGTGTTGCTGTTCATCATCCTAACTATGAACAAGATGTGATATCTATTGTGGAACATTGTGTAAAGATGTGACATAAATGCCAAACAAGGATGCTGATGCCACTCACGGATGGAGACTTGCTGCACATTCATTAGATGCAGAACACAGTGTGCAGTTATTTACTGATGCACAGGAGGGAATAGCATTGTGCTTACGACAAAGTTCAGAAAGACAACTTTCATTTCACAAGAAGGCAAACATTGGCAATTCGTCAATGCCAAACCATTTTGGACCTTTCTTTTCTGAGGACAAATTTGCAGAGATAACATAGATTAAATAGAAAGAGGCTTTTAATAGACAATGATAGCAAATGGATTAGATTTTATATTCAGATAGAGTGAATGTAGCTTGACAAATTAGAATTCTAAGCCCAATGTGACATTGTCTCACTGTGATTAGTTTTTACTCTGTTATTTCCATGCCTTGGGCTGTGTCTGAGAAAAAGCTAAGATCAGTGACCTACTCAGCTCATGGCAGGGACTTCAGCAAGGAAATTCAAGTGGAAATCAGTGCTGCTGTGGCATTGCTACTGCCCAACACAAACACCAAAGCAGATGAAGGAACATAGGGTTACTTCAAAAGTGTGGTATCTTAACGTTTACTAATGTTAACAGTGAGGTGGCATCAAAACATGGAAATGGTATCTTAATGGACAAGAGTGTTGAGGAAAAGGTAGACGGATATTTGATTCTATACTGTTCAATGGAAGATTTACCCTTGATTCTTTTGATTATACATAGGCTGTGTTTGCTTTGTTTCTTTTACCAAAAATTTTCTCATCCACCTATGAGTAGCTTGATCCATGGCTGCTGCCAAACTCAGGACAGAACTATGTCTAGACTGTTACCAAGAGATGATTAGATCTTATAGCTTTTTAAAGAAAGAAATTTTTAGTCTCCTTCCACATTACTGTCAAGCAATTTTCCATATATCTCTAAGCTAATTTTTTAATATAATTTAATCTCCTAATTTTATTATATCTAATTTAATTTTTGTTTTTTTGTCAAAGTTGGAAACTGTTCTGTTTTCATAGCCATCATTAGTCATGTGTAGTACCAGGTAAACTGTGTATTACAATTAAATGCAGGTAATACTGACTCTTTAGAGAGCAAGCTGTCTCCCCTTACATATAAGTATGAGAGAATAAGTATAGGAGGGGCAAATAGATTGTGCTTTGAGGATGAAAGAAGGCTGGGCCTTACAGATGAAACATACCTACCTGTTTGTGGATGTTCTCACAGCATTTATTTTCATACGTTTTCTGCATTAAGAGTTTACTTATAATGGAGTCTGCATGGGTCTGAGCTAGGCCCTCTGTGGTATTTCTAACAGTGGGAGTGGGGGCTGTCTCTTACTTCTTCTGCTTGCTTTTGAGACCCCTTTCCTCCTACTGGGTTGCCTCAACCAGCCTTCATATAAAGGTTTGTGTCTAGTCTTATTATAACTTGCTATGCTATATTTGGTTGATATCCCTGGGAAACGTGCTCTTTTCGGAAGGGAAACATAGGAGGACTGGATCAGGAGGACAGGGGAGATGGAGGGGAGGGACTTGTAGGAGTGGAGGGAGGGGAAACTGCAGTCAGGATGTAATGTATGAGAGAATAATTTTTAAAAAAAGGGTTTACTTTCTGACTCATGCTCCTGATTCAGCAGTTCCCTAGAAATGGCTTCAATCTTTCCGAATTTGGAAACACTACTTTGAGAATGGATGAGCAAACTGATGTAGTCTCTTTGTATATGTATCTGTGTTTCTTTGGATTAGCTTTATCAGCTCCACAAATATTTCAACATGTGTTATCTGTCCACAAGTTTTGCTTTGCTGTGAATTTTCCTGGCTCTCCCCCTCGTTTTTTCAATTATGCTTTGTTTTCCCCCACTTACCTTATCACACATTCCATACAAAGCTTCCCAAGCTTACAGAATATAGTCTACACATTTAAGTGTTAATGTTTATGACCTATGATTGTTGAATAGTCATATATTATAGTGGTGAAAAAAGTTCAGGTGTCTTAGGGCTTTAGGACAATTTGCTGAAGTTGAGGATTGGCTTTGGGCCTGAACTTTCACTGTTTTTTCATATGGTTAATGTGATGGCTTTCTGTCACTGTGATGAAACACCAAGAAAATTTACCTTATGAAAGAGCAACAACAGTCTTGACTCATGTTTTCATGTTTTAGTCCATAGTTCTCCTGATTCCATTCCTTTAGGCTTGTAATGAAGCTTCTCTCTCGTGGAGGTCAAGGAACCAAGAGACAGAGAGGAAGACCCACAGTACCAATATCCACTTGAATATGCCTCCATTCATCCAACTTCCCCTAACTAGGCCCTCCCACTTCACAATAGCACTCTATCATCCAGAGACTGAGCCTTTAGAACCAGAGCTTGGGGAGCACATTTGAATTCCAAACAGTAGCATTGTCTAATTCACCGACTGACTTTTTAGTATTCAGTTTAACAAGCTTAATTTTAGTTTCTCTTTAAAATGCCCGATATTACTAAGAGAATACATATACATCTTATATGTATTAATATATTTCAAGTTCTATCAGCTTAACAGCTCAGATGACAATATTGTAATCTACCTGAGTTGATCATTTAATTACATCCATATGACATGACATTCCTGAAGGTCATGTACTTAGTAAAAAAAAAAAAAAATATGAGAAAAACATATTTCTTGCCCTCACCCATCCACCCATCGGGAATCTGTGTAACTACAATAAATACAGAAGAAAACAACAAAAGGCACATTTATAATTTTTTTTTAATTTCAGCTATCATCTAATTGGACAGTGAATTATAATTATAAGATAAAATATACCTCAATGATAATCTTATTAAAATTTTCCATTTGACAGAAACAGAAACTAAAGTTTAATGACATGGAAAGATTTGCTGACCTCAAAGCCCTTGTTTGGATAAGTCTAGAACATGTTTTATGTTCCCATCTTATTCTAGTATTCTTCTTATTATAGCAATTTAATTTATTTAAATATACTTCTTACTTCCTTTCTTTAAAGATGATATAGAGAGCTTATTTTATTAAGGCATGTCAATGACTTTTGCCATTTGAAATTTTAAGATTCCAAGTTTTGATTAGATATATTAGTTACTTCACCAAACAGAATAAAAAACAAGACAAGAAGTTGGTGACCCTCTGAAGATATGGCTTCATCAGTAAAGTGCTTGTCACATAAGCATGAAGACCTGCATTTGGTCACAGTCCTCATGTAGAAAGTTAAATATACTGGCATGGGCTATAATCCTAGCACTGAAAAAGTAGAGACCAGTCTCACTAAATTGGTGAGCTGGTAGGTTCAGTGAGAAACAATGTCTTAAAAGAAAAGTAAGGTAGATGATGATTGGGGAAGACATGGTATTGACCTTTGACTTCCATAGGCATGTGTACACATGAGCACACAGACCTCCTCATATGTACACACACAAGAACATGTACACACAGATACAGCCACCAACTCCCTCACATATTGTGATGATTATCAAGGCAACTCCATGTAGTTAAAAAGGAGGTTTATTTGGGGGTAACTTACAGCCAGTAAAGGGATTGGTTACAGGATACTGGAGAGGTGAGGTACAGTCAAGAGTGGTTTTCTGGAGAACTCTGCTCAGTCTACCATCCAGCATCCAGGATCACAAGAAACCTAGAGCACAAGCACGTCAGGATCTCAGGTCTTAAAGGCTTCCATCTTGGCCTTGCCCTAGGGGCAGGTCATAAGTAGGTGTGGCAGTTACCAGAAGCCTCACTAGGGGTAGTACTTCCAGGTCAAAGCTGGAGCAGCTACCCACTACACACACATACTAGCCATGGTCATTAACCAAAACTCAAAGGCCTGTTTCTTTGGAGCTCTTAAATATACTGAATATCGTAGCTGGTATAGAACACTTACGGTCAAGAAAAGGCCAATTTTATTATTGTTATAATTATTTTTATCTTTCTTCTTTGTTGTTATGAGAAAAAAATGTTTAGTAAATACTGACTACAGGTAAATTCTACCCTATTTTTGAACAAAATAAATTTTCAGTTGATGTATTGAGAAAAGATCCAGTTAATTCACTTTTTATTATATCTCAAGGATTGTCCTTTTCATGTATTGCCAAGCTTCATGCAAGTTGTGATATGTTTCCTTCTCACACTATGAGAGCTAGTTCTCAGGGAGGAGGCTTCCAGCTCAATTCCTCCAGGTCTTGTGTCCAAAGTGGATGACGTCTTCAGCAATAGAATTATACTTTGAAATTCTGGGAGGAAATTAGGGGTGACAATAATAGCCTATACAGTTTTTGAAATTTCTTTTATTTTTTAAAAATCTTTCTCTCATATATTACATCCTGGCCACAGTTTCCCCTATCTTCAATCCCCTGAATCTTTCCTTTCTATCATCTCCCCACAACTCCTCCCTCCCTGTATCCCTTCAGAAATTAGTAGGCCACTCAGGGACATCAACCAAACACGGCATAATATGCTACAATAAGATGAGGCACATGCCATCATACCAAGGCTGAACAAGATGACCTAGGAAGAAAAGGGTCCCATAAACAGTCAGAGTCAGATATAGTCCCCACTCCTACAGTTAGGAATCCACAAGAACACCAAGCTACTTAGCTACAACATATCTGTAGAGGATCTAGGTCAGACCCCTACAGGCTCCCTGGTCTCTGCGAACCACTGAGTCCAGTTAGTTGATTCTATGGGACATGTTCTTGTGGTATCCCTGTCCCTTCTGGTTCCTCTGATCCTTCCTTCCCCTTCTCCTCAGAACTTCTGAAGCTTCTCCTAATGTTTGGCTGTGGGACTCTGCATCTGCTCCCATCAGTTAGTGGATGAAGTCTCTCTAGTCTCTTTGATGACAATTCTGCTAAGCTCTGGCCCCTGAACACTCAGAAGGCAGGATGAACCATAGGTTGAACATTATGTGGCTGGGTCGGTGTCCCAGTCCCTCCACTTGAAGCCTTACGTGGTTACAGAAGGTAGCCAGTTCAGGCTCTGTGTCTCTGGTTACTAAGAGTCTTTGCTAGGGTTACTCTAGTATGAGGTGGAAACCTAGTGCAATGGAAACTCCATGTTTTTTGGAATTTCTTCAGCTCTCATGACCAAGAAGAGAAGTTTCCCATGCTTAGCTCTGGGATTAAGATAGTCTAAGTTTCTTAGGGTAAGCAATGTCACGCTAAGTGGCATGATTTTGTTTAAACTCATCCCCTCTACACACACAAACACACATATGCACACACATCCACACACACACACACACACACACACACACATATATACACACATACTCAAAAATCATCTCTATGTGAATATCTGTAAATGCATATGTACATTTACACGTAAGTATTATCATAAATATTGTTTCCTTATGGCTTTTCAAACATAGTTTGTCTTATTTATCCTTTCCTTCCCTCTCCCTTTGTCTTACCCTCCCTTGCGTCTTCACAGTTAAGCCCATCACCAATTTTCCCACTTTCCCCTTCATAACAACTATGTCCTACAATGCCATCTCTAGAGCTCCTCATTCACTCTCTTTCCTAATTAACATGGACACTTTTTTTCCTTTTTCCTTTACTGGTTTCTGTGGCCATTCCAGGTAAAAAACTGAGAAGTAGAATAAGATATGTATAACTCTCAGAGTTCTCTTGAGAATTCAAAGACGAGGTCTAGAACATGAGCTGTGAAGCTGAAGGAAAACATTTTCAAGCTCACTAAGTGTGGCTGTCTTATCTTTTTCCTTCTTTGCAGCCAACTTAAAACATGGACTTTCATAGGTCTTTTGACATTGTGATTATGATTATTAGAAATATTGGGTTCCTATATCAAACTATGTATCATTAGTTCATGAAAATAGTCGTATTTCCCACTTAAAAAAACTTATTTGATAAAGTTCAACTAGATTTTCAAATAACTTTAGAATCATTTTTGTGTTGAGCCATTATAATGGATGGAAAAAAAACATGAATTAAATGTACTTAAAGCTGTATATTTAGCATTTATTGAATATTGTGGGTAATCTTACATAAAACATTTGTTTAGATTTTTACATTTCTGGAAATCAGAGCTTACATCTTACAGTAGTTTGAATGAAAACTGCTCCTCCAATAGGCTTGAATGTTGTAACACTTGATCCCCAGTGGCTGGTGCTCTTTAGCAGAGGTTTAGGCTGTGTCACAATACTAGAGGAAAAATGTCAATATAGGTGAGCTTTTAGAGTTTAAATCCTCCTCTGCTTCCAGTTTGCTCTCTCTGCTTCATGCTTGTGTTTAAGATGTGAGCTCTCAACTTCCTGCTCTGGCTGCCATGCTTGCTGCTTGAAGGCATGCTTGCTTGCCATGTTGGGCACATCTTTCTGGACCCGTAATCCCAACACAACTTTTCCTTCTATAAGTTGTTTCTTTCGTGGGTGTTTATTACTGAAACAAAGCAATAACCAATGTACATGCAGTGTTAATTTTAATTAAAGTTTTATACCTAAGGTACATTGTTGTTACCATTGTTACCAGGGAGCCAGAGCCTCATAAAAATGTCCTGTGTCATTACCTTACTCTCCCCTTCTACCCAGAACCCTGACAATGTATCCTTGGATATTCATTGTGATATCTTTTTCATTAACAACAATTTGCTTACAGTACTTAACTGGTACCCTCGGTATCATCTACTTTTACAGTAAAAGTTTTATCAGTTTATTTATTTATTTTTATTTTATGTGAATTGGTGTTTTGTCTACATGTATTTCTGTGTGAGGGGGCTGAATTCTCTGGAAATGGAGTTACACACAGTTGTAAGCTGCCATGTGGTGCTGGGAATTGAACCTAGGTCCTCAGAAAGAATAGCCAGTGCTCTTAACTGCTGAGCCATTTCTCCAGACCCAGCTCTGTCACTTTTATCTATGTTTTCATTGGCTCATTAATTAAATGTAATTTGTAACAGTTCATAACAAAATAGTGACCCTTACTTTGAAATGCTATGTACATAAATGTCTGTGCTGCAGTTCACATATTCTCGATGCTTCATTATGTTAAAATGTCTTCTCTGTTAGCTTACTAGATACTGTTAATAGGCTCAGTGTCACTTTTTTCTTTTAAATTTATATATTTGGTTTCTGAAAGCACTGGGATAAATACATCTCCAATAGTGAAATTTAATGTTTGCAGAGTTGTTTGGATTTTCTGTAGAAGAATGTGGAACATGACATTTCAATTTACTGATGTTTAAAATATGTCAAATGTTAGAAGGAAGTTGGACTGCAATATTTAAGAGAATTTTCACATGTAGTGGTTATAAGCCTTTGGAGTGAAGTTGCCTGGTTCAGTCTCTCTGTGCTTTGTGTTATTTGTGTGATTCTAGATAAGTTGGTTTACTTTTTTTGGCTTGGTCCCTGTATACAATGAATTCAGGATGAAAGTACGTCATTACAATGTCCCCATTGAGGGTAGGCCAAGATTAACAACATCAAAATAAGATTGCACGGTGGATATGATTATCTCATTGCTATGTAAGGGCATCTTTAAGTAATAATAATCGTTGCTTTTATCATTAAAAATGTTTACTATGAGGCTGGAGACATGGTGAAGAAGTTAAGAACACCTGCTACATATTCAGAGGACTGGAGTTTGGTTCTCAGCACTCACAACTCTTAGCTTCCAACCACTTAAAGTTCCAGCTTCAGAAGGAGCTGATTCTTTCTTCTGGCCTCTATAGGCTCTCACAGGAAGTACACACAGACACACAGACACCACACACACACACACACACACACACACACACACACACACACACACACACACACACAGACACACACACAAATAAATAAATCTTAAAAATATTTAATAATGTAAGAGACTCAGTTTGCCAATTTTTGAAGACTAGAAACATCTTGAAACATATTAACATCTGTAATTTATACTAATCTGTGAAATTTAAATTTACAACATTTTAGAAACGAGTACCAAACATGTTTTTGCTTAGAAGCACAGGACTGGTATAATTACCAAAAAATAGGAAAACTAGATTAATTAGTTTCTGATTGGGAGTATTATATCTCAATTTGTACAATTACAATTGGTTTGCCAGCCAGACCATCATAGGAGAGGTTCTTCAATCCTATGATTTTAAATGCTATGACATAAAATAAAGTACTAAGATGAATAAATGGCTTCTGCTCATATGATTAGTCATGGTCATATAGTTTTCTTTTGAATTTGAGTGGGACCTTTAATGTAATAGTTAATATTTACAATATTACTATTATACATTTTTTTAATATCTTAACATTTGCTTCTAATTGACTCATTCCTTTATTTTTTTCTTTTCTCATAATATATGTGCTTTCCCTGGCTTCATTGTTATGTAAACCACCGAAGTGAAACAATATACGGACTTATAGTCACAGTGGACTTTAAGCATAGTGATTTCTTGTCACTGAGGACGGGGCAGAGACTGAGGACTAAGGGGTCATAGGGGAGAGCACCACCGACTCTATAAACCCTTTCTAAAAAGTGAGACAAAAAGAATAGTGTATGTATTATGACCCAAACAACAATGAGATCATTGAAATCAGAATGACCCTATTCAGAAAGCTTGATTTATCCTTGTGACACTTTCTCTCTACATCCTATTGTCCAAATTAGGAGTGCACTTCGTTTCAAAGAGTAGAAAACCCAAGATAGCTAGTTTACTTTTTATTTATAGTGAGATATTCAGAAATAGGCACTATTGCTAGCCCAGCTGCTAAAATAAGGCATTAGATTCCAACTCCTGCCTGTTTTTGCCTTTTTAAAGCATATGCTTTTCTTCCTTAAGAGTTAGAAATGGCTCCCTTAGGCTCAGGCATCATCCCAGTTTTAAGCTGAAAGAACTGGGGAAGAGTGAAGACCAGTAGCTCCTACTCCTAGAGATGGTTTTGTCGTTTTATTCAGAAAAAGGTATTTCCTAGGAAAACCTGTCTCTATAGCCTTGGTCACAACTACCTCCTTCCACCCCCTGGTCCCAATTGGATGAGTTTTAGTAATTCAGTATTTTTAGCTGTACATACTTTCTTGGACTAAATAAAGATTCTCTTTTTTTAGTGAGGAATAATGAGAGGTGGGAATGAATAATCTCACATATGAAAATGAATTCTTTCCTCGGCCAAGTTTTAAAAGTTATGCTAAAGAAATAAAATGAAAAGCATTGTTTTATATCAAATTTTCTAGCTTATTAACTTAAAAAGCTAAGTAATGAAACAAAAGAATGTTGTACTTTATTAGTAGTAAGTGACTTAGGAGGGAGATATGCTTGGTAGAGAATTACTAAATTGTGCATTATTAAACTGCATGGTTGTCAGCTTGTTAGTATGAAGTAAAACACTAACATATAAATGAAAACAAAACATAAAACAAAAAGCCAACATCAACTGTTTTTGATTGACCTATGAACATTGAATATTAAATGGCATGTGCAATGTTTTAGGAATGTCAAATTTTATTGTTTATTTAAATGTGCTTTTATTCCTGACACATACCAATCAAATTTCACCAAAGATTAGAAAATGTACCTTCAGTACATGATGCACTATTTTCTCACACTCCACAATAAATTTAAAAAAATTCCTTGCTTGATATGTAATTCAGTAAGCTTGTCAAAACTGAAATCACATATCCGAATAATTTATCAGGAGCTGCAAAGATGGACCATTGACTAAGAGCTCTTACTGCTCTTACAGAAGACAAGAGTTAATTTCGATCACCCATGTTGGGCAGCTTAACACCACCCATTACTCCAATTTCAGAGGATTTGACAGCATTTTCTGGCTTTCTTGGAGACCCATGCACACATAGAGACACACACATACATAGATATAAATAAAATGAAAAGAAGCTCATAGATTGGTGCCTAGCCCATTTGTCGTCAGAGAGGCTTCATCCAGTGACTGATGGAAACAGATGCAGACCCACAGCCAAACATTAGGTGGAGCTTGGAGAATCCTGCAGAAGACGGGGAGAAAGGCTTGTAGGAACTAGAGGGGTCAAGGACACTACAAGAAAACCCACAGAATCAACTAAGCTGGGCTCAGAGAGGCTCACAGAGATTGAATTAGCAATCAGGGAGCCTGTATGAGACTGACCTAAGCCCTCTGCCTATCTATTACATTTGTATACCTTAGTTTTCTTGTGAGAGTCCTAACAGTGGGAGCAGGAACTGTCTCTGATTCCTTTGCTGGCTTCTAGGACCCTACACCTCATAATGAATTGCCGTGCCCTACCTTAATATATGGGGAGGCGCTCAGTCTTACTGCAAATTGATATGTCATGCTTTGTTGATATCTATGGGAGGCCTGCCCTTTCTTAAACAGAAATGGAGGAGGAGTGGATTGTGTAGTGGGGACAGAGAAGGGTAGGAAGGGAGGGACTGGGAGGAAAGGAGGAAGAGGAAACTGCAACAGGGATGTAAAATAAATAAATAGATTAATTAAAAATAAGTAATTTGGAAGATTTTTTTCCTAAAAAAGAAGAATATAATTTATTTAAATGTGATGGCATGATTCATGTTATAAAAATACATGCAGTAAAAATGCCACTTAAGAGGTGGATATGCTGAAATGATCCTTGAGAATGTGAGGTCAAGGTGGATCACTCAGATGAAATGTTTCTTCAGGAGACTTTTCAGTTGTAAATATAATATTAGTTATTACCAAGACCAAAGGCTTGATGTGATGGTAAACTTTAATTGAAGCAGGTTATTGTATGAACATATTGCATGAACATATAATAAGATATGGGTGGTCAGATCTTAGGGTGTGCAGATAGCTTCTTTATGGTTAGGAGTATCCTGGAGAGTTATGAAAACTAAAGTACATGCAGTATATTTTTAATATAAACCATAGGCTTCCATTGTCCATCTTCACTGTCCTCTGACAACATGTCTGTCTTGTAATAGCAAATTCATAGCTAAATCAAGGACAGTCTTATTCCTAAAATATACATGAAATACAAAAAAATAAGCCAAATAATTCGATTAGTATGTTTTAAATACATATCATAGTTTCTGTTTAAATAATGATATTTATATAATATTGTCTGATTTGCTCATTGCTAGTGAGATTAGTCTTTCAGATAGGTGACAGGGAAATGAACTGGGATTTCAAGAGGAAATCAAAAGTAGGATTTAGTCTGATAATATTCTCCCAGGAAACATTTGATTTACTACTGCTTTTCTATTTGAGGGTGTTCTGGGTCACCTAGGTTTTCATTCTTTGATAATGAACAGTTTCTCCTAATGTTACATATTTGTATGTAGTGAAAAGTCAACACTGTTGTTCTACTGTGTGGATAAAAAGGGCAACAGCAATGTTTTGCTTATAGTGAGGGGAGATGAGACAGGCAAAGATGGAGAAATTTATTATCTTACTTTTGAGATCATACTGTAGTTATACAATTTCTCCCTTCTCTTTCCTTCTTCCAAACTGTCTCATATACTCTTCCTTGCTTTCTTTATGGTCTCTTTTTTCATTCAGTGCTGCTACACGAGGAACACAGAGTGAGAGAAATAGTCTTTCCTAGGGAAGATGATACCCACTGACTACACGATTACCAGTCAGTCCTGAAAACAAACATACAAGCAACAATATACAGACAGAGCAGATTGTATTCATGCATTTAAGAATATATAAAAACATATAGAAACACAGATATATGTATGAAAAATGATGTTTTAAAAAAATTTCCCATATGTGTTCAGAAGGAAAATGTTTCAGAGTACTTTGCCTTTTAGATGTAAAAGTGAACTTGAACCTTGGCCTGTGTCTCAGTCACTCCTCTATTGCTGTGAAATGACACCATGATAAAGACAGCTCTTATAAAAGAAAACATTTAATTGGGGGCTTGTTTACAGTTTCAGAGGGTTAGTCCATTATAATCATGACTGGGAACATGGTGACACACAGACAGACAGGGTGCTGGAGAAGGAGCTGAGAGCATTGCATGCTGACCTGCAGGCAGCAGGCAGAGAGAGACCCTGGGCCTGGCATGGATTTTTAAAAACTCAAGTCTCAACCTGAGTACCACAGTTCCTTCAACAAGGCCACACCTTCTAATTCTTCCCAAACAATTCCACTAAGAAGGTATGAAACATTCAAACATAAGCGCCTATGAGCACCATTCTTGTTCAAAGTATCACAGTCTTTGTGATACAAATTAAAACAAATCTGCTTAGCTATTAAGTTCAAAAGGACAGGTATACAGTTTAATGTTTATTATTGATTTGTCTTCTCATGACCTAAGGAATACTAAAGTTTTTCATGTTTTAGTTCTGAATTTCTGCATTTTTAAAGTTTCTTAAGTGTCCTGTTTATAAAAGAAAATGTTGTAATATAATTTGACATTCTCTAACCAGAATAAACCACGTGAGCATTTGTGTTTCTAGTTCTTTCTTTTCTTGACCAATGGAGTAACTTCTTACCCACTAGGGTTTGAAGAGATAAAAGACAATTGTGGACTTTAGTGGAGTCTTCAGAAATACATGAAGGAAACCATACAGCATCATATTTGGGAATAGGATCCAAAAGCTGTGTGGCTTCAATCTATTTCCTTCACTCAGCCTCACCATTTGACTTGAAGTTGTGCGTGGAGGAGATGGCAAGTTGGCATCTGAGCAACTCATAAGCTGTTCATTTCGACTTTCTATTCATTGTTTAGCTAACTGACCATCAAAACTCAGTGTGCAGTTGTAGGCCTGTTACAAGAATCTGAAAAGAGATCATTCACAGTCAGGCATTACTTACAGATTATTTGAAAGTATGAAGGTTTAAACAAGGATGGAAAATGCATTTAGTATTTTATCTATGATTTATTAAAATTAGAAATCAAATGAGATTTACATGGATTCTATGAAACAGAGGCCAATTCTGCCTAGGAGATTAATGGAAAAATTGGAAAAGACAACAATAACAACACCAAAACAAACCTTTGACACCAATTTTCACTTAATATATTGGTGTTTTGTTTTTCAAAATAAACTTTTTTTTTTATAAATGTAGAGATTAAACCAATCCATGTCACCTTGTAAGAATTCATTTTGAATGCTGAAATAGATTCTACCACTAGAAGATTCAGTTTCATATTAAAAAATTCTACATATATAATTCTCAATTGGCTCCCCCTCCCCTTATTCTATAAGAATTACATATTTGAATGAAAAATTAGATTTCAAGCCTCTAAAAAATGAACCCTCAATGTTTAGTTTTCAGTGAGAAATGCTGAGCATTTGATATAGATAACAAATGGTCAACCATTTCTAATTTGCTGTGAAAGACAAAATTATATTTTCCCAGAAGCATTAAATACAATATAAAATAAGTTGCTACTTCAAATATATTTTATAGATTTTGATTTAGGCCCCTTTTTGGATGGAGGGAGAATCCTGAATCAGTGGTATTCACCCACATCATCTCAAGTGAGTGATACCCACATCATAAAAAATTCTGGTCCTTAGTATTACTGCTAAAGCACTAGTTGAAATGACTCACAGACCAATGCCTCATACCACAAGTAGATGCTGGATGCATGCGTATGGGATTTTTAAAAAGAGAGAAAAACTACTCAATGAAAGTTAACACCTTGTTCTCTATTTGTAAAGCTATAAATAATTATATGACACATGGGACTTGTCAATCCTCAAGGAATTTTGTTTCCTTTTTAAAATTAATTTTATTTTCATTAAATGTATTTGGATCATGTTTTTATCTTTTCATAACCAAAGTCCTTCTAGATCTTTCTAATCTTCCTACCTACCTACCCAACTTCATGCTCTCTTTGAAAAAAGAAAACAGAAAAAAATCAATAATCAAAGTCTAATCAAAGACAAAAATAGCCCATTATGCCTCACTTCAAAAAAGGAAAAACACAAAAGCCCACAAAAAATGCAGTTCATTTTGCTGCAATAGTCAGTGAAGGGGCTGATTCAAGCCCCCAGGTAAGCTGCAAGGTTGAAATGTCAGAGTTTTGAGGAGTGAAGATCTGAAAGCATGAATGGAAAAAAGAAGATAGAGAAAAGAAAGCCATTTGGTCTTCTTTCCACAGCAAGTTCAGGTTGCTCAATTAGAAATCACGCTTATGTTCAGTCAAGTAACAGGAATGGCTTCAGCTGGATGGACTTTGAACTGCTGTTGCCTGGTCACTGAGAGGATATCTAAGTTTGTAATCATCAACATTAGTCACCTACGATAAGACAACCAGGCTCACCAGGCAAGAACAGGCTTCATTATGTTGAGGCTTTTCTCTAGACCCTAAGGCAAACATGGAAATTAGTAAAACATTATATTATTTTAATTTTATCTGGTGTCTTAGTCTATTTTTGGTTGCTATAATGCAATACCCAGATGTGTAGTTTGTAAGGAACAGAAGTGTATTAGGCTCATAGTTTTGGAGTCTAGGAAGTCAAAGAGAATGACTGTGTATGTGGAAGATGAAGTGAGTGAATGAGGCAGAAGAGAGGTAGTGCGTGTAACAAACCCACTCTTGGGATAAGGACTATGGCCCAGTCACAAGAGCATAGCCCCCAGACTCACACTATTCCTTTTGAAAATTAGTTTTAGTATTTATTTTTATTTAGTACACTCACTATTGGGTTTTAGAATGACATTTTTCTTTCATGTGTGTCATTGTAATTTGTCTTCAATCATTTCCCATCCCCAGGACCGTTCCCATCTTTCTCCCTTTAGCCAGTTCCCTTTGGCTCCTGTTAGTCTACATTTCTGCACTCTCTTTTGCATGTTATCCATCACCTCGGTTTTCAACCTCACATAACCTTTCTTCTTCCATTATCCTCTTTATAATTTCATGACCTATAAACATGCACATATAGCATATGCATATGTAAGTACATAAGTAATTTTAATGTTCTGTATATGAGAGAAAATATGCAGTATTTGTCTTTTGGAGATCAATTTGTATAATTTGGTTAACATTTTTATTTCCAGTTTTAATCACCTTTCCTCAAATATCATGTTTTCATTCTTATTTATAGCTGCACATAAATACCTTTTTAATGTGTACTACATTTTCCTTATTCATTCATCTGTTGATGGACATCTAGACATCTAGACTGATTCCTTTTGTGAATAGCACAAATACAAAAATGTATGTAAAAGTCTTTCTGTGGCATATTAACTTAAAGTCTTTTGAATATATAACCAAAAAGTATAAATACAACCTTTTTATTTTTAATGTTTTTATATGCATTGGTGTTTTGCCTGCATGTATGTCTATGTGAGGGTGTCAGGTCCTCTGGAACTGGAGATACAGATAGGTGTGAGCTGCCATTTGGGTTCTGGAAATTGAATGCAGGTCCTCTGGAAGAGCAGTTAGTGGTTATAACCACTGAGTCATCTCTCCAGGTCCAGTCCCAATTTTTTTAAATATGGGTATAGGTTTGTGTAATTTGCTATATAAGTGTGTGATGGATTTGCACATGTATGCATGTTCTATCCATGTATGTAAAGGGCAAAAGAGGACATTGGGTGTCCCTCCCTATCATTCTTCACTTTATTATGATAGGATCTCTCACTCTCAGGTGTTCAGATACTTCTGCCTCCACTGCCTCCCTCATCCCCGTATTGGGTTAAAGACATGCAATGTCAAACTTAGTAGCTGGATGCTGGGATCCAGACTAACCTTTCATCCTTATGCTTACAAAACAAGCACTATTACCTACTGGGCCATCTCTCCAGCTTCATAAACACAGTTCTAGTTTCAGTTTTGTGAGGAACCTCCATACTGACATGCATAATGGCTGCACATGTTTGCATTCCTGCTATCACCCAATAGGTATTATTCTTTTCAGTCATCTCCAGCATTTGTCATTTGGTTTTGTGATGATAGCCATTCTGACTGGAGTAACAGAAGATCTGAAAGCAGTTTTAATTTGTATTTCCATGAGAGCTAAGATGTTAGACCTTTTAAGCAGTGCTGTTTGGCCATTTGTATCTCTTCTTTTGGCAACGGTCTACTGAGTTCATATGTCCGTGTGTTGATTCAATGAAGTGGCTTTTGGCGTTCAGTTTCTACAGTTCTTTATACATCATGAATATTAACATTCTGCCTGATGTGTAATTGGTAAAGATATTCTCCCAATCTGTCAGCAGTCTCTTCACACTGATGAGTGTTTGCTCTGTGGTGCAGAAATTTTCTTTGCTTCATGTAAAGCATTTGTCAATTTCCCCGATTATTTCCTGTGCTACTGGAATCTTCTTCGGAAAGTTCTTGCTTATCCTAAAAGGCCTTTTCTAGCAGTTTCAAAGTAGCATACCTTACATCAAGGTCTTGATACAAATTAAAATTCCAACCACTTTCTTCACAGAACTAGGAAAAACATCCCCCAATTAATTTGGAAGTACAAAAAAGCAGATCTCAGTTAAAAGTTCAGTACTGGAGGCCTAAAATACCTAAACTAAAATTATATTTTAGAGATATCTTAAGAAAAATATGTTAACCACACAAAAATAAACTTATGGAATAGAAGAAAGCACCCAGAAGTGTGTTCACAGGTTTACCAGCTACAACCAAGGTAAGAGATATGGAGTACCTGTGGAGATGAAGTTACAGCATTTGTGAGATACTTGGTGGGAGTGAGGGGAATGGAAGTTAGGTCCTCTGCAAGAGGAGTATACACTCTTAACTGCTTTGAGTAATCTCTCCACCCATACAACTATCTAATACTTTTTAAAAGCTATAAAAAACACATTGGGGAGAAGACAGTCTCATCTTTGAAAATAAAGTATTTTCTGGCCGGGCAGTGGTGGCGCACGCCTTTAATCCCAGCACTTGGGAGGCAGAGGCAGGCGAATCTTTGTGAGTTCCAGGCCAGCCTGGTCTACAGAGTGAGATCCAGGAAAGGTGCAAAGCTACACAGAGAAACCCTGTCTTGAAAAAACCAAATAATAATAATAATAATAATAATAATAATAATAATAATAATAAATAAAATTAAAAAATAAAGTATTTTCATTCTTTGAGAATGTTATAGAAAAATTTTGATTATTTTCACCACTTCCTGAGTCCTATCACATCAACCCCTTACCATCCCAACCCTCTTGACTTCATGTCCTCTTTTAGTTTTATATATATATATATACCCACTGAGTCCAATTTTTGCTACCATATACTTCAGGGTGTGTGGGTTATCAATTGGAGCATGTCCCACATTCTAGGTGAAACTCCCTTAAAGAAAACTGACTTTCCCTTCCCTAGAAGTCATCAACTTTCCCTAGCTCTCCAGGTAGGGATAGGGGTTCATGAATCTCTCCCTTCTTCGTTTTAGAACATTACTAATTTGGTCCTGCAAAGGCAACTACAGTTGCTCTGAGTTCATGGATGTAGCAGTCATGTCATATCCAGGAGATGTTTCTCTTTGGTCCTCCTCAACCTCTGGCTCTTAAAATCCTTCATCCCAACTGTTCCTTGATGTTCCCAGAACTTTAGTGGGTGGATGATATAGATGTCCTTTTGGGAGTTGAATGTTCCATGGGCATTTGTTTGCAGCCCTTCAATCAGTCATACATTTCTGCATTAACAGAAATACAAAATACAGGGATCCATCTCTGATGAGGAAAAGATAACCTCTAAGAAACAGGCCTGGAAAACTGTATTTCCTTCCATATATAGATGAATGAAGGCAGATTTATATGTCTCCCCTTCCACACAAAATCCACCTCTTCTTAAAGGTCCCAACTCTTGACTGTTACAATGACAAATCACATTATTAGTTTTCAAGGAGATATTTAATCCAAGGATTTGAGACATGTTTAACAAATTTTAAGATTTGGTTACATGAATACAAAATATCCTCATGTATTCAAAAATCCATAAGTCCATTTTAAAGTTAAAAGTGAGCCATGTAAATATTCTGACCATTATTTAAAATATAAATTTTCCTTTTTTATATTGTATTATAGATGGCTTTTAAAATTAACCATTTAAAGCAGATTATTCAAATTTTCTGGAGAAACGTATTTTTAGCTCTCACACAGCAATTTCTTTTGTGTAAAAACAAAACAAAAACTAATAAATTTTGCTTCTGGATGGCAAGCATTGTCTAGTTCCATAGCAAAATATGATATGGATTTCAAAAATATCTCTATGCTTATAATTTGATATAGTAAAATTTGTAAGAAGTTCAGTTCAGTTTCAATTTCCAAGTTGTAAAATTCCCATAGTGGTAAAGATTCATGAACAGAGCCTGAGTATTCCCTTAAACCCAAAACCACAGATAAAATGTAAAATAAATGAAACACTAACTTTCTGAATATTGGGAATCAAATAAGGAAGGGCAATGATGCCCAAAAGTTAACAAACAGACAAACTCAGACTACTGACTTGCCCAGCTTCTTGTATATTTTAAGACTGTGTTATTAGAAGAGGTCTTAGGTTGAGCCTGAAGGTTTTCTTGAATTGAGGAAGACAACTAGGAGCCCAGAGAAGATAAAGAGTCCAGAAGTCACAAAAACTCATACCTGAGAAGAGAAAGCTAGAACAGAAAAGACTATGGATACTTGCAAAGTTTACAGTCTTAGGCTGGGCATGGTTCAGTTAATGCTTATGAGGAAGCTATCTGTGTTAGTCTTACTCAAAAAATTATAGGTAGATGAGCCAGAAAGCATGACAGTCTGGAGAGTAATGCTGTTCATGTCAAACAGAATAGAAAATCTCATAATTCATAAGTGATCACATAAAATAGTCAAAAGACTTTGCTCAGTGTCAGGACAAAATCAGCTCTAGATTAAAGCTTGTTCCAAATCTGCTTGGCAATGTTTAAAAGCAGTACTTGAAAATCTGAATCTATTTCCAAGCAACTTAATCATGTTCAGAAGAAAGCTCATCAATAACTACAGGACTACAAAAATCTTTAGTGTATAACAATGTTAATAGTTTCTGGCATCCACCAAAATAATTTTTAATATTATTTGAAAATGTTTTCTTAAATGCATTTAGCATGATTGTGTGTGTGTGTGTGTGTGTGTGTGTGTGTGTGTGTGTGTGTGTGTGTGTGTTTGCATGTTTGTGTGTAGGTGCACATATGTCAGGCTTCCATGTGGAGACAGGAAGACTCCTTTCAGAAATTTGCTCCCAATGATCAAATTAAGGTCACCATGCTTGTGGAAGGTGCCTTTTTACCCACTGAGCCATATCTCTGGGTTAACTTTAGTACCTATTTTAAATACCCTCCCCAAATAGTTATGTCTTTTTATCATATACTACTGTTAATACACCAACATGAATAAATACGGAAGCATAAATAGAAAAAAAGTCCTAAATCTCTTATCACTTTTAGATATGCTAAAATTCAAAACTGACATCTTTAGAGAACAGAATGTCAGTTAGGCACTGTTTCAGACTTGTCAACGTAGTTGAGTTGGTTTAATTCTGCCATGTGAAGGGATAGTAATCAGTTCTACTATTGACCACCCAATTGACCTTAAACTACTTCAGAGGCATATGTACCCGTTTTTTTATATGACTTCCATTGTATCAACACCTGAAATATTCTATGATGGATAAAAAGATTTTTCTTTTCTTTCGAGGATCCGTTCTCTCAAAAGTTCAGATTCTGTTTGCAATTGAGATTCTTAGAACTCTTACTTGATATCAGTGCTGAGATTTTGAAGGGCGAGTTTGTATTTTCCTCATTTAATAATTGAATAATTGTTATATGCTCTCTCCCATCTCTTGCCAATCACTCTCTTCCTTGTCCTTGTATGAAGAGTATTCACTCTTCCTCTTTATGCTACCACACTGCTAACACCAGCTGGTACAGGCAACCTAGGCAGCTACCCAGGGCAACTAAAGTCATTGATCTTAGAGGAGGACCTAGTTTCCACTTTACTATATCAGCATAATTCTTAACCGTATTCTTAATATTTGTCCTTAAACCCACAGGTAAACATAATTCTCATCCTCACCAAGGAGACATCTCTTTCTTTGACTTTAAAATTTTGTTTAGCCGAAAATTAAAATAGCCCAATAGTGAGTTATCCTAAGTATAGACTTGGAAAAGTGCTTAGAAATGTACTACAGAGTTCTGGGGATATTGCTTTAGATAGTACCTGCCAAAAATGCCTTAACAAATGTTTGTTTTTGCTTTTCATGCTTTTATTTTACTATTTGGGAAATAAGTCAATATTTTCTTATACTCTTAATTTTTAATATGGCATGTGTCATCTAGGCATATTTTTGAGTTTACTTCTCTGCAAAAGACATGATCATCAGTGGAGATGGAAATGAAAAGGGCTAGCTGATGATAAGACCCCATGATCAATTTGCCTCCAAATGAAAGACATAAAAGTGGATAATACAGGCTTTACAAGGTGAAGTAGAAAATGAACTGGGTAAAATGTTTACCAGTGACATTCCTTTCAAGAATTTGTAATTCTTGAAGCTTCATTTAATTACAGTTTGCTTTTACTCTTATATTAAAAAGGGAGAAAGGGACAATATTCAAGCCCCCTCAGGAAGACATTCTCCAGTGACTCATGCTCAGTACCTTGCAATGATAATACTTTTTCTGTGAAGCATTGACTAGGATAGAAACCAGACTGCAAAGCACAGGGAAATCTCATCTGAAAAACACATGGAAGCTCATATTGCTTCCACACATTTTGTGGAAAGCAGATAACCCCAGGATTTTCTTTCATTTCTTATGAAATCTGACATTATTGGAGGAAGTTAGATAGAGCTTCGTAATCTTTTTTATTCTTTAATTATCATAGTTTTGTTTGTGCACAAAGCTGAACAGAACGAGCATAGTTGAATTCCCACAGTACTGAAAGAAAGCAAAACCCAACAAGGTAGCCGTTCTTACTGTTAGGAACTTTGGTTGAGACAGAGACCCTTCTAAAAACACTGTCTCCTAAACACTCTAGGCTTTAGTGTCTAGGTTATCTGTTCCCCATGTTTTTTTTTAAAGCTTGATACATACATTTATGAACTCTTATGTAACATGGGCCTTTCAAGCTAAAATAACAGCTTCTGTCTTTATGTTGCAGAATGAGATATGGTAGCACCAGCGTATCTTTCTAGCTTGAAGTTGAAGAATGTCCGTCCTGTACACCTTCAACTTGCTTTCCAGGTTCCCAGTTTTCACACTGCATTGTCTCTTTCATTCCTACTGTCTGCTTGGCCCACTGTCTCAATTTTCAGCCTTATCCTTAGGAGCTGATGTCACTGTCAGCAGGTCCCTTTTCTGATTCAACTTGTTGTGAAAGACATGTTGCAGCTTAACATGTTTAAAGTGTATAAGCTAAAAATATTTTCAGATAAAGGTGAAAATTGGACAAAAGTGAAAATCCAAATTTAACAGTTCTTGTGTAAGCACAAACCAGATTTTAATAAGGGATGTCTGCTTTTTGTTTGGTATTAATTATAGGTTGTTTTTCATTTTTAATGCTGCATGCTACATGGGAGCCACCAGTTTTTATCTCCACATGCTTGCCAGGGTATTGTTAAACAGAGAAAGATTTCCTTATTGTTTTGTTCAGCCCTACACTGTGATTGGACACTATTTTTAGTAGTGGCTTCTGTTATTATTTTCTTGCTTGATCATATGTTCCTTGTTGTTGCCAATGATTAAAGAAAAAAATCAAAACAAAACTGCCTGCTGGTTTCTTGGAAACTAGTTCAATAAAAATTTTACATCACATCCCACAAAGCAGTATGCTCATTTTTGTTAATAGAATTTCATAGTATAACAGCGTAATGGAGGCCATTTTTCATTAGGAGGGCACTTTTGTTTTCTCATGTGTTCTCTGTTGCTGTTGTGGAGGACGATGCTTCTTTAGAGAGAAATTATAGGATTCTGATGTCATGCCCTCAATGAGACTTTCCAGTTTTAGCATCTGTCCCCTTGGCACTTTTCCTGGTGTTGACAGTTGGGCAAGAAGACACCCCTGGGTTTTGTGAAGTGCTCCTGCTACAGATGGCAGGCATTTGCTTTTAAAGACTTTGTTTTAGCACTAACTCCCTTTGTAATCTCATGTATATATACATACATATATTTTGTTGAGCATTTTATGTAATAAAAATTATGCCACACATACAAATTAAGTGTAAAATCACTTAATGTTGCTCACGATATATGGAATAAAAACTACAGATTTTGAATTTACAGAATTTGCCACTATGGATCCTATATCTGACTTGCCTGACTGAAAGTAAAACACATTGTAAAAAAAGACCAGGAGGAAGCACTTCAAGAGCTTGCTTTGATGTTTGGGATAAAGTACCAGGGAGCTGAATATTTCACTCCCTATAACATAAATTTCCAGAGAATCCTGTAACTTGAATTAATTGTGAGACCATATTTCCTCTCTCTCTTTTGATAGTATTGCATCAATGCATTTTGTGAAACACAGCTTTTTAAAAATCTTAGAAAACACTAACTTTCACATGTTAGTGGTATTTATCTGTCAGTCTGTCTAGCTGTATCATCTATCTATCTATCTATCTATCTATCTATCTATCTATCTATCTATCATCTATCTATCTATCTATCTATCTATCTATCTTTCTATCATCTACCTACCTATTATCTATCTATCATATATATCTATCTGTTTGTCTGTATGTCTATCTGTCTATCTGTCCATCTGTCTGTCTATCTGTCTGCCTATCTGTTTCTCTGTCTATCCTTAGATATATATCTATGTCATCATCATTAAATATCATTTATATATCTCCATCTTTGTCTCTACTTCTACCTCTGCCTAACTCACACCCTTCCCCATCTATCTGGGTATTGATGCTGGAAACTCAAGAACTGGGACCTGATCTATAAGGACCCTCCTCATAGCCCTTGGATCTCTTTGGGGGACATTGCTCCATGTTTTAGGGCTCTGTGTAGGAGATGTAGTAATCTTCCATATTTTGTTATTGCATATTTCTCATCATAAAAGTTGAATTTTATTTATTAAAAATAAAAAGAATCATGGCAAGCACCTGAAGATTAAAGCTTTTCATGTTACGTGGAAAATTCAGAGTATTTGTACTCTTTCACTTCTAGGCCTCTTACCCAACATTCTTGAAAATCAATTGTGAAATGTATTCCCCCCATTATTACATCATAAAAATAGATGACATTTTTGTCTACATGAGCAGTAATAACACATCACTTATTTCTTAAAAATCTATCTGCTTTTTATGAAACATCAGTCTAGGCCTCTAGTCAGCTATCTGCTCCCTGCTGTTGCTTTTGAAAATCGGGGAGCTACACAGTACTGATGTATCTTTAGTGCACTCCAAACTTGTAGTATTTTTTCACTGTGAAGATTCCTTCAGTGTTTAATTTATTAGGAAATGAGAGAAATGAGTATTGACATAAAATGCCTTTTGAGCTGTTAATGGCCCCTACCACTTCCCTATCAGTGGGAGTGGGGCTGATATGTTCTTATGTTATTATTTATAACTTAAAAGGATTTATAAGAGATAAAACTATATAACTTTCGCTGGGATTTGTCATCACTGAGGCCCTATTAGTCATAATATTGTTCTGTTTTCTATCCTCATTCCAAGAAATCAGGAATAGCTTGCCTCATTAATGTGTCTAAAATCTGAGTCTTCCATACGATGACTATCTACTCTCGATTGGAATCAAACAACATCTTATTTCATCTCCACACGAGAAAAAATAGAGCTCAATAAAAATATTAATAACCGAACACAGAGGCAATTTCGCAGAGAGAAATGTGCCTTGACTCATAGGTCTCAGAAGTGAAAAAATCTTGGACCCTGAACTAGTAGTACTTCCACCCACAAAAAAAAAAGTACTGAGAAATTTGCTGGGACATAGATACCTACTAGGATATGAAAACCAGGAACATTCAGAAGTATCATTTGAGATTTCAGTGTCTGAGGCATGAAAATAACCTGCTTTTGAATGAATTTTAAGTGGACTTGGGTAAGTAGCATACTTATTGGTGTACAATTTTCACCAAGGTTAAAGTTCTTCAACCTTTCTTCTTGGATAAGATATTCCCCTTAGAGATTGTTGGAGCTTCTTGTCTCTGCATCGTACTCCAAAATATAACACATAACCAAATGAAAATGTCCTGTCAACCTGTAGGCCAACGAATTGTAGTCTACTTTAACTCAATGCTTGGATAGAATTTATAGCTGGTTTTTGCATGCCTGTTCTGTTCTTAGAAAGTAATGTAATATCCTATTTTGAATCAAATTCGAGTCATTTGATTGACTACTTTTCTTCTAATTTCTTTTTTATGTGCTTGAAATATGGTGGAATTTCAAATAAAACCTATAGTGTAGTAAACATATGTTGGCATTTTATTGTATAGTAGTTCATACTGACTGTGCAATGTAGAGAAGTTTTTCAGTGGCATTCAAGTGTGATGTCCTCCAGTGAAAGCAGCTGAGAGTTGAGAACGCATAGGATTTCTTGTATCCAACTCTAATATATTAATTAAGAAATCAGAGCAGATTATCAACTATATTCATATATATAGTTATATATGAATTGAAAAATTACCTGGAAACCTATACTTTTATCCATCCGTTGGCATTAGAACAGCAAATTAAGTAATAACCCACATTCTCAAGCAACTGCTGAGTAGAACCCACCCAAATATTTGAGGCTAAAATTGTCAGTGAGAAGATTAAAAGATATGCCAAAGAAGACATTTTTTTTCTTTTTTGTTGTTGTTCACAGACATTGTGGTCCACAAGGACTTTATCTGTTTTTTTATTTTATAATTAATTTAATTTTACATATCAGCCATGGATTCCCCTGTCCTCCCTCCTCCCCCCAGCCCCTCCCTCCCCCCAATACACTCCCCATTCCCACCTCCTCCAAGGCAAGTTCTCCCCTGGGGATTCAGCTCAGCCTGGTAGATTCAGTTGAGGCAGGTTCAGTCCCCTCCTCCCTTCACCCAGGCTGAGCAAAGTGTCCCAGCATAGGCCCATTTTTACTTTCATATGAACTTGAACACTGGATATTTGGTAATTGTATCACAGATATAGGAAAATTAAACACTGCCTATAGTTTTTTTTCTCACTTGACAATAAAAAAAGACATGATTTGCAAAGTGCTTTGCATATTTGACCTGACCAGATTCTGTAATTCAGAACTATTAATATTGTCCTTCTCTAGCATCAGTAGAAATCATTTCCTTTTAAGGATTACCTTAATTACCTGATGCACTGTACAAAGAAAATCACACCTTGGACTGGTACAGGTAGTGGTTGGGTAGAGTGCACCAACAAGCCAGTCAAGCTGCTACTCTTATAGAAACCATTGATTTTGTATAAACTGTCATCTAGGAATATAGCCACCAAACATTAAATAATGGGTTTAATGTCAAGCATCTTTGAAATGCATATAGTTGATACCAAGTGATTCCTATAACTAATCAAATCTTTCTTAGAAACTACCTGCCGTTATGCAAAGTATTGTGTGCAGGTTACGAAACAAGCTACATTTGTCCAAAAGTTTCATAAGCCCTTTCTGTGGGGGATGACGGTAGTAGATAGATTGCCAACCACTAGGATGGAACCTACACTGCTAATCTCACATTTTCACAGGTACGCTACATATGAATGCAACAAACAAATTTAAGTTATCTGTGATGGATACATAGGTACCTCAACTATTCAGTTCTCTGAGCATGTATTATAGTTATAACTCAAGACAGTTTATCTGTGGCTTTTCTCTATTTAAAGCACACTTCGATGCTGGATTTATCTCTTAGCTTTATGACTTTGGCAATGTAAGATAAATTTTGTTATATTCATTTCTCTTATCTAGTGGAAAGATTATATATATAATATAATCTTTTTTATATATATATAATATATATATATAATATAATCTCATAGGGAGAGGTGGTCTATTAACCAGGAAGCCAGCATTCAACTACCTTTCTTTTGTATGAATTCAAAGCTGGAAATTATGTTTAAAATAATTTATCTTCTATAAATGTCTAATGGATAAAAACCTAGTGTATAAAAGTAGGAAGAAAACGCTTAAGATGTTGGTTTTTCTTTTCTCCTTATCATGATCCTCCCATTGAACAGATAATGAGATAAATGAAGCATGATGTGCAATGTGCAGCATATAGGTGAAACTGGTCCTCATAAGAAGCAACATGATGTTTAATTAAAGCACTCCTACATTATGCTGTTGTAATTAATCACATGACTTTAAAAGTTTCTGGACATATAATAATAGGTTATAAATTTTGATGATTTGTAATAGCCTAACACTATTACTATTGCTAATGTGATAAGAATACTAAACAAGACTTCAGATAATACCAATATATGTAAATGTATGAAACTTCAAAAAAATTATTGATTATACTTAATAAGTGTTAACTTACCTCCTAAACTGTATAGCATTCCTGTTCTATTGTTCTTACGGAGACTGCTGGCTTTTACAAGCACAGCTTCTGAACTGTGCACTTCAGCTCTGCCCTATCTCATCCTAACATAAATACACAAAGGTGTAGCTTTCAGTAATCACCAGGCAGTGTGGACGCAGCTGCAGTCCCTAACTTCTTGTTTCTTCTATCAAACGTTGCAAACAGTAGAGCCAATTCAACATGGAGTTTTGATTTGTCTTTGTAGCAATATTATGGATCAATGGCTTTTTCTGGTTTTGTCTAGATTGTTCATGAAATAACCTTTGAAAACTTATACTTGGGTTGGACAAATTAATTCTGAATATGATCATTACAATAGCAACAAGGTTTTAAAACAATTAAAAAATAAAAATTCTGTGAATTTTACTTTCTATCATTTTTATAAATTTTTGAAATGGATGTTTAACCTACAAAAACATATTTTTAATATACATTAAATATATAATATATAAATACATAATGTATCATTATATATATATAACTTAATATACATTTTCTTCTGTAAAGAAGTACATTTAAGATAAAAATATCCAAGGGTCTCATCCCCACTCACTCAAGTTCTCCTATCCTTTCTCATTACCTTGTGACTGATAAAAAATTAATTTATTTTTGTGCTAAGATATTTAGAATTTCATTTTAGTTGCTAAATACATGCCATTTCATGTTTTTATGTAGAAAGTTAAGCTTTAGAGAGTTTGGTTTTTATTATTATTATTATTACTATTTTTGTGTATTTGTGTAATGCTGAGTGAATGTATGCCAGCCACAGTTTGTGTGAGTGTGTGTGTGTGTCTGTGTCTGTGTAGGTGAGAAGACTAGTTTTGGGAATCAGTTCTCACCTTTCATTGTGTGTTAATGGAATCCAGTTCAAGTTGTCATGCTTCTGCAGCAAGAATTTTTACTTTACCAGCTATCACACTAACTCCTAAAGTTAAGCTTTTTATTCACTAGCTTATGTAGTTTCTGTCCACAAAATGATATATACTGTATGGTTTACCCCCATTAAACTGTATATATTTATTGGGTGTTCTTTTCTTTATATTAAAAATTCACCAAGAGATTAAACTGGTTTTAGAATATATGTGATAAAATTGTGGAATTTAATCATAAAAAAACAAGTGCTCTATGTTTCCATTAGTTTATAGGAGATCCTTAATTAAAGTACATAGACATAGCAGCTTAGACAACAGAAATTTACTGTCTCTCAATTCTTAAGTTAGAAATGCCAATTCTAGCTTGAGATGGATATGGATTTCTTCTGAGGACTTCTTTTTGGACTTGGAGATGTTAGGCTTCTTTCTGTCTTCACACAGTCCTATTTCTTGCTCTACCTGTCCCTAATCTCTTCTCAGAAAGATATTAGTTTTGTTGACTTTGTGCCTTTCCCCATTATTTTATTTCAATTTAACTGTCTTTTTAAAGTCTCTCTGCCTTTCCCTCCTCTCTCTATTATACCCACATTCTAAGCATTCAATATGCAGGATTTTAGTATTTTAGAAAAACACTTTTAAAACATAAAGTAGATAGCAATTATTTTTTACAGAGTTAAGGCAATTTACTTTCCTTTATCTTATTTCAAAATAAAATTCAAAATAACCCCTTCTTCCAAATTCTTATGCAATTGAAATGTAAACCATTATGTAACTATAAATGTGAATAACTCTCAGAAAGATTATAAAAGATATAAAAAAAATTGAACTGTTGAAGAAGAAATTGAGAAAAAAATACTTATTTTTTTTGTTTGTTTCTTTTTTTGTTTTTGTTTTTGCTCAGGGTTTCTCTGTGTAGCCCTGGCTGTCCTGGAATTGCTCTGTAGACCAGGCTGGCCTTAAACTGTAGATCTGAGTGCTGAGATTAAAGAAGCTATTGGTAACGTGACTAGCCATAGATTAAATCTAAATTAAGCATCAGCAGAATTAAAGGATGGGTAATAGAAAGAAAATGTGACAACAAATGAAAATGTGTAATAATAGCAAAACAGGAAGCAGTTTAATAAAAAGCATTGGTATACTTTGTGTACTAGCTATTTTTTAAGACAGTAATCTTGTCAAGGCAGTGTTATTAACCCCAGGTGAATACCTTAATTTTTTCAGATTAGACCTTAATTTTGACTTGTGACTTATGTAATGATATTGTTGTAATGCATACTAATGTTATAATCGGGAGGGCAAAGTTTGGTTATGTGTCAGGTCCACATTATTTTCAGTACATTTCATGCCAGTTACCCTCTGCCAGGAACAAGGTGAAAATGCTTGTAAGTAGGACCTCTTACTGCCTGAATTCAGTCAGAGACAACAGACGACTTACTAAAATTGTGTTGATACCAACATTAGGAAGATGTCCTTTTCATTTCTTATGAGTGTTTTTAATATTAGAAAATCATCTTAATCATATAAGTTGTCCTACATGCATGTTGTTTTGTAAGTGTACATTTTATTAGGTTAGCTTTAGATACATTATGTTTTGTAATTTACATTCGAGTCTGCTTTTTGTGGCTGTTTATTTTAGCCATGTTAATAACTTAATCAACAGATTTTAAATATTATTCAGATGATAGTCCCCTACTCAAACTTTGTACCTACTTTATTTTTATGACATTGATTTACTTTTTATCATTGTTATATTTATTTATGTTTTTGTTTTTGAGATAAGGTCACACATTCTAACTTAGGCTGTCCTGGACTCACTACACAGCCCAAGCTAACCTCAAATTACATGCAGCTGTTCTCTCTGAGTTTCTTGAGTGCTGGAACTACAAGTGCGACCCACCTAACCCAGCTTTAATGTTTCTTTAAAATAGACAAATTTGACACTGTCAAGCAATAAAATAAAGAAATAATTATTTAAAAACTGTACATTTGTTATTTTTGAAATAAGTTTAGATTTAGAGAAATGCTACATAAAGTTCTTACTTTACTGTCTTTTAACATTCATATTTTTCATAACCATAATACAATGGTAAAAATCATGAAATTTTCATTATCTTGGTAATTCTTTACTATAAACCTTACTTGTATTTTGCAAAACGAACTACTAATATCTTTTATTAAATAAACTTTAAACAAAATTTTTGGATTTATAGAAATACTTCAAATGAAAATATTGCCATTTTTATCATGGATAAACATTTACTTTTGTCAATATTTGTGCACCCATTAAAATTTAGTTATTTCTTTAATTCATTTTTACAATAAATTCAGTATACATTTGAAAATTTAATCAACTTATCACAAGTCGTTAAATTTGAATAACCATTCTTTCAATAAAACTTAGATGTATGGAGAAGATGGGAAAGGACTTTTGTGTATTGGTTTATTTGATATGAAGCTATTTTGTACAGGGTTTTTCATCTATTGTTTAAAGGAATATTATCCTACAATTTGTTTAAGTTCAAATATATAATTAATATATTTAACAAGTTTGTCATTACTATATCAGAGATGTGAAATAGTAATGTTTGTAAAAGATTTATCAATTTAAAACAATTAACTTAAAATATTATTTCTACCTAAAGTGTGATGGAATTTACTAACAAATGTCTCTCAGTTTTGACTTTCATCTAAGGAGATTTTAATTGCAATCTATCTGTTTCTTTGCTTTTTTGTTTGCTGTATTTTTTTTTTTTTTGACATTTTGAAGTAAAGTTGATCTTGGCCTAGGCTAACTTAAAACTGACTGCAACCAGACAGGTCTCCAACCTGGACTTTTCCTGCCTCCATCTGCACAAATAATACTGTTCTCTGGGATATAACCTTATTCACAGTTTCTTCTTTTTTGAATTTTTTCATCAATTTTATTTTTCTTAGGAACTTACTGTTTTACCTTACACATCTAATTTGTGATGTGTAGTTGTTTGTGAAGACTTTGCTTTATCATCATGATGTTTGAAAAGTCTATTGAAACAGCCCTAGCATATTTTCTCCCAGAATCACCCCACATCGGTCTTCTATGTTTCGAAAGACTTTCAAAAAACTTACAGAGATTTCTCTGCTTCATGTGTCCTGTTTGGTTACTGACTTCTAAAACCCTTCCTTTCCCTAGCCCTGATAGAGAGGTTGATTTAATATATTTTCTTAATTTCTTGATAAGATGGCTTAAATTAATACTATTGATTTCTGTTTTTCATTGAATTTAAAATCCTGGTTTTAATTTTAAGCTTTTCAGTGTAGCTATTTCAGATGTTTTGTTGTTGCATTTCCAATTATTTGATTATTTTAACTAATCTCATGCTTTATGATTGGCAAACATTTATTTTCTGTTTTAAGGAATCTGTACAGAGTCATCAATAGTTTTGCACTATGTTACTGGACTGTTTGCATATATGACAGCATTTTATGTTCATAAAATCTATGTTGGAAATGAACACTTTAGTATATATTGCAACGAATTACATAATGGTTACCCTATATATCCATGATATTATTAATTTATGAATAGTGAGAAAACCCTCTGACTGAAGTACACAGAGAAAGTCTAACATTTAGAAGTAAATCATATTTAAGCCTTAAGACAGACTCTGTGAAAATAACAACTATAAACAAAGCAGATAATTTTGTTTAAAATATCTTATAGAAAAGTCCCTAAGATGAATCTTACTGTTTTGATATACTGGGGTTTGTCATCATCATGGCAGAAGAAAACTTTCAGTGAATAACCCTCTTAAAATTCTTACTGTAAATTCTTTCACCCATAATAATAAAATATCATATCATAAATATGATACTGCAAAACGTGTTTAGATGCCTTAGTTTATTATTATACAAGGAAGTGAAATATAATGTCTACAGGAAAATCTCTTAGAATGAAATGGTTAACTTGGCTAGTACAGGGATACTAAATTAGCTACTTTTTCCTCCTTAGTGACTCAATGTCATTTTTTGGTATGTCTCTTTTTGTATGTTCCAAAATAATAATACAATACTATTATTATTAATATCATCTTATTAATATATATTCTATTCACTAAGCAACTAAGCTCAACCAACCTATTTATATCTTCAACATCTTTGTGGTCATTAAAAAAAGTAGCCCATATATAGAAAGAAGTTGTCATTTTTATTTGACTCTTAGTATCCATTATTTCCTAAGAGCACATGTGTACCTGTCTGCACCTTTTCTCAAATGCTAAAATCAGATTATCATCAAGTCCACGCTCTGTTCAACATTGGTTTTTCTCATGGTATGTGTCATTAGTAAGAGCAATTGTGAACAGTCAGCTTTGGAAAGATGTGGCAGGAGAAAACAACATAATGTGATCCAGTGTTGACACTGAGCTACAAGAATGAAAAGCTAACAGGCAATATGACAAATGTTACTATATCTCCTTTTCCCCAGACATCACTGGGCAGCTGGATAAAGCCTAAAGACTAGTGTAATCACACAGAGTTAAGAATTTAGACTGGTGATTACAAAGCTTCACTAGTTTATACCAGAGTAATTTTTGTACTTGAAAATCACCAGGCCCAAATTCAAAAACAAGGAATCTTATTCATGTGTATATTAAGTGTCCACTGCATGTGAAACCATGACTGAGTCCTCAGATTAACAGCAGGGAACAAGGCAGAGGAGAATTACCTCATTTCTGAACTTTATTTTTAAGCAGGAAAAAACTAATGTAAAGCATATAGACATTCCTCAACTTAAAACAAGGTTATATCTGAAAATCTATTGCATGTTGAATGTAGTTAAGTGAAAGATACATTTAGTACACTTAACTTTCGGGAGTCTCACAGTCTAGCAAACCCATATCTGTTATTTACCCTCACAATCATGTGGCTCACAGGAATATACCAACTGCTGCAGTTGCCAAGCAATGAAAGAGAGTTGCTGACTGCATAGAGCAAGCCTCAAAAAAGATCCTATTAAAAATATATTCTACTGTGTGCATATTGTTTCCGTAAATAATCTTTTCAGACACATTAAGTCAAGTCACTGTAAATTAGAGACTGTCTCCTTAAAATTATTTTCCTTCCATAATTTCTGTGGTAGTAAGTGAACAAAGGAGACCCATGGACTGAGTGAATGAAATCCCTAAGGACCAATAAAAGTAAAGGGATCTGAGATGTTTGAGTGGCATAAAAAGTTTCCCTTAGTAAAATTTTCAATAAGAAGCAAAGCGGTGGTTCTCAGAAAAAAAGATCAGTTTGCCTTCCGTGGGATATTTGGAGGTTATTTTGTTTGCATATCTGAGGAAGATGATAATGCAGGGAACACAGATTGTAAAGGCCCTCAGACTTCAATCCTCAACATGTTACCTGACTCAAAATATCTATACAACCTACCTGGAGAAAATTCTTTCTAACGCAGAAAATTTATAAAGGCAAAAGAATGTATGAGAATGTATGTTCAAGAACTATAACTTCCATAATCATTTGATCAAGTGAATAGCATTCAAAAAGATTTCAGAATACTTGGACCATGATACAGGAAAGAAACAAGACAAGACTGGTGTAGATGGAGGCTTTTGTAGACACACACAATAATTCTCTCCACTTAGAAAAGGATGAAAAAATATAACGAAAAAATGATTCTTGCTAACTCATTCTCAGAATACAAGAAAGAAAATACAAGGAAGAAAATCAAATATTATTTTGATTACTCAAGTGAACACTAGGCTATATATAACATCAAACTTGACCTTCTGCTGTGGAATGTGACAGATCGGGAAAAGCAAGTGACCTACTGAAAGACCTACGCTGTCATCAAGTGGCCATGTGGTGCTGGCCACTCGGTAGCTGCACAATTCAGAGGTCGATCAAACAGACTTGGTCAAGCTGAAAACCCAAAGGGAGAAGGCAGGGAAGCTTTTGATGATCAGAGAGGTCTTTGCCCTTTAGTTTTCATTTTGAATGATTACATCCATTACTCCTAATAAAAGCATTTCTTTTTGCTCAGAATGTGACTGAGATGTGCACAGCTTTTTCCAATTTATAAGCAACCAGGTAAGGCAGTACTCTGACAAAAAATATTGACATCACAATTGAAAAAAAGAATATTGTGTGCTTTGAGTGATAACTGGATTATTCAAAGGGGATACAGATGGTAGCTGTATCTTATCTATATCCTCACACTAGCTATGATAAATGCCACATGGTTTTTTCAATTTTCCCTAGAGCTGCATTTTTTAAAAATCTTTTAACAGTTAGACAGCAAAGGAGAAAACAAATAAGGATACTCTGTTTATTAAATATCTATTTTGTACATGACAGATTCAGAGTGAGGTATTTTTATTTGATTCTGTTCAATCTACCAAACAGCTTCATTTTAAGTGAGAGAAAACAGGCCATGCAAGGCTCTGACTGCCCAGATTTAGCATGTAGAAGCTTGAGCTCATTTTTGATGTCATTATTTCTTATGTCCAAACAGCTATTATACAATACTTCCTTTCAGAACATCCTCTTTTCTTCAATGGACTCTACATTCCAGCTGCATTTTACTCTCTAGAAGCTTCTGTAAAAACCTGAACTTGCCGAGCGGTGGTGGCGCACGCCTTTAATCCCAGCACTCGTGAGGCAGAGCCAGGCGGATCTCTGTGAGTTCGAGGCCAGCCTGGTCTACCATGTGAGTTCCAGGAAAAGGCGCAAAGCTACACAGAGAAACCCTGTCTCGAAAAACCAAAAAACAAAACAAAACAAAACAAAACAAAAAAAAACCTGAACTTGATCACCTAGTTCAAACACTCTGCTTCTCACAGATGAAAGTCCATGCCACTCTGTGCCCCCAAAGGATGTGACCAATAGCTATATAAGATCATGTGTTGCACCTTCTCTAAAGCACAAATCGTGATGCATCCAGTAAGAAGATATCGAAAAGAACAGGCATTAACATCAGACAGAATTATTACTACTGGCAGGAGTCTAGAGTCCATTAGAACCACTTGAATGGGACATATTTGGAGAGCACACAGGAACAGGAATGCAATGGAAAAAGTAAATGATTCCATTTATTACTTGACCCCAATTATTTTTAACAGCTATACCAGGTATTCATAGGCAAGGGGCCAAATTCATTATGATGATATCAGCTCCAATAAACTTAAAAGTTTTGCTTTAACATATTTAAATTTTATTAATTATATGATGTCCTTACAGAATAGACCACTAGAAGTGTAAATACCAATGGGAATGATTTTTCTGAGAAATGTTGTTTGAGGCTTACCTTTATGAATCAAACTTTCATCCTTCCTGTAACCAAGTTATAGCATGCATTGAGATCATTAAGAACTATATAATCACTCTGCTTACATGTAGTATTTTCAACCTGTTCAGAATTAGCAAATCTTTAAGTAAAATATTGTAATTGGTCTTTCTGTGTTTTAGTTCCCAGATGTACCATGTTCCCTGTTCTTCCTTTGTGACACTTTCATGCGCCTGACTCAGAATAATATATGTGTGTATAAAATATGGTAGCTAGACCTAAGATCATTTGCTGAAAACAGTGAAGCATTGAAAACAATGCCCTATACCCAAGAAAAATGGTGAAAACAACATGTGGTTATAGATTGATAATATTTGATTGTGGCTTTGTGGTTGTTCTAAATCAATAGGTCCCAAAACAAATTTCCTCCTTTGTGAGACTCCTGTAAAAGACTGAGACAGAAATTCCCTATTTTTTTCCCTTCCATACTTGCTGTGCTCATCAATGAATACCAAGGTTGGCCTCTGTTCAAGAGCTAAGTGCAGGAGCCATCAGATCTCTTCTGAGCAAATCAAGCCCACTCTAGGGTTAAAGACACCAAGGGTCAGTTTTCTTTCTTTGTATTTTATATATATATATATATATATATATATATATATATATATATATATATAATTATTGGTATAAACATAAAGGGCTGGGAGTTTTCCTTATTTAATTTCATTTCATCATTGCAACTGCTCTGTCCTTGACTTTTCCTTGAGAAACAGATTAAGAAAATGAGACTTTAAACATGGAGAATAAGCAGATCGTCCTTAGTAGGATAGAAATGTCCCTGCACTCTCCATCAGACCAGCTGAAGGAAGGAAGGAAGCTGACTTTGTTATTTTCACTTTTTATTAATTTTAAGTTAAAATACAAAATAATATATTTCATTATGACATTTTCACACACACAAAGAGGCACCCAGGCACATACACTCATCCATATGCAAATACACACATATATTACATATGTTCACACACACATACTAAACATACACATGAATACACATAGCTATAGATGACTCATTTAGTGTGTGTGTGTGTGTGTGTGTGTGTGTGTGTGTGTGTGTGTGTGTGTGCACGCAAATTTAAATTGAGACCCTTTATATGAGAGAACACATACTATATTTGCCTTTCTGGGTCTTGCTTATTTCACTTAGCATAATGCTCTCCAGTTCCATCCATTTTCCTACAAAGGGCCTATTTTAATTCTTGCCTACAGCTGAGTAATTTCTAATATGTACACACCTCACCAGTTCTTCACCAGTTCACCCTTGATGGCTGGCTAAGCTGGGTTCATATCTTTGTCATAGTAAAGAGTGCAGCTATGATCAAGGATGTCTAACAGTAAACAGCTAAGACGTTAGTTCAAAAAGCCAGAACCCTCTGGTCCATGTGAAATTCCCTCCCAGTCCCAGTCGTAACACTGGACTAGCATTCCTGTCCAGCACTTGGCGTTTGTTGCAGGCTGCAGTTCACTTTTGCAGTCTGCACTTTATAGCCGAGACTTGCTCTGGAATTGCTGCAAACAAGGAGACTATATATGAATATTTAATGGAAGGATTAGAAGAACCATCTGTCCCTGAGTCAGCAAAAACAAAACCAGTCATGTTACTTCTTTGCTTAGGAAACTAGTCTTGATACTGTCAGAGACCTGCAGGGCAAACATCAGTGTCCAATCAGCCACATAAGCTGCAAACTCAAAAGCCTGGAAGAAAAAATCTAAAATAGAGCTGTCACGACAAATACTGAAGAGGCACACTCCTCTTTAAAACTGGGTCTCTGACTATCCTCTTATAAACTCAGCTTAATAATTAATCCAATAAAGGGATTCACATTTGCTTCAAATCAGTAGAGACAGCTTTCTTGTTCAACTTCTCACCGAAATGCAGTTCTTCCAGGAACATCCAACATTAATATACAAATATATCCAATTCACAGGTAAATATTCTTACATAGGCTCAACTGCTTTATGTCTTAAATTTGTATTAACTTAAATTTAATACACACTTTTCTAAAAGGCAACACCAAGTATAAACTATGAATAGTGTTGCTGACCCAATACCACATATGTAACAAGAGACAAATCTTTATTGGCTTTTCTATATATATTTCATACTCTGCTCCCCCGCAGCGCGCGCACACACACACACACACACACACACACACACACACACACACACTCACTTAGAAACACATAATTTGAAATAAATAAATAAATGAAACACAATTAAAAATTCTTGAAATAGAGGCCCCAATTCAGATATTATGGTTCAATAAATCTCAAATGCTGACCATGTCTCTAACATTATGTATGGCATGTTTAAATATGTTCTGTGAATATCATTTCCCAATAATCCCAACGTGGAACCTAACAACTGAAGTTATAGTATTGACAGGCTTTGGTGAGTGATTGATTAACTTACTAGGTCTCTTCCCATAAATAGATTTGTGCTTTAATAAGGAGCCTCCCCCAGAGATTCGTCAGCCTTTGTCTACATGGGATGAAGCAACAAACTTCCATCTCAGATACAGAGAAGGTGCCTCATCCAACACCAAGTCTACTAGTTCTTTCTTCCTGAAATCCCTCAACTCCAGAGCTGGGGGAAATACAGTTAAATTATTTGTAATAACCCTCGCTAGTATTAGCTGCACTAGTTGGAATACACCAAGAGCCTTTCAACATTATGGGTTAAGAAATAAGCTTACAAAATCGAGTGAATAATCTGAATGCTGTTTGCAGTTGTATTAGCTAACAAGACTTCGTGTGCAGAAAGACAAGATGTTCTCATATGTAACATGGGGGGATACAGCAAGGAGTTCAAGAAGGGAAAACGGGTGAAGAGTTTTCTTGCTTGAGTGGAAATTGTATTTTAAGCTCCCATTTCTACTTTTGATAGTCTAGAAGTACTATTTCTGATAAGGGAACAGCCTGGAGCAGCTGTTGCAATACTAAATCTTCCTCCCTAAAAATATCCACTTCACTTATACTGCCATACTGCTCACAAATACAGAATCAGCAGCTTTCCCAAGTTGTTCATCTAGAAAAATGCTAAAAAAAGAGTGGAAGGGACATTCTGTTATGCTCAAATGTGTCGATTCATATTCTGTATTTCTTATATTTTATTGCCTAGTGACTTACTCCAATATGAAAAGAAATCATAATTGCTATGAAAATGCTTTGACAACAAAATATATCTGTAAAATTCATCATTCATTTATTTCTAAAGCTTTATATTGTCCCCCTGTTTTGTTCATTTTATATAAAATGATATACAGATTTCTGAAAAATTTATAGTTTTCTACAAATAATTTAGTTCCCTGGAGTGGATTTCAGCCAAACCTCCTCCCAAAATATTTGTTCTTCCTGTCATACATTTATTGAATGTTGCATTTATGAAAGGACATTTGTCTTGAATGGTAAATTAGACAGAAAAGCAAAGACTTTGTTTTCTTATTCCACATAGTACTGAGCATACCAACCTCATTATAAACATTTGACTGTTCATAGCACCAGTTCTGTAGAACCTTAGAATGTAGATTTTGATGGCACAAAGTAATAATTTGCTTGCTATTTAATAAATTTTCAAATATGAGTTATAATTGTGGAAAAAGATATCAGAGCATGACTGTACAGTAATGTTTCAAAATATGAAAAAAAGTTGGCACTTTTTTGGCTTTAGCTAGAAATTAGCATATATAAGAAGCTATTACCTTGTGTGACAGTTACTACTATCACCATCATTAATCAAATTGACAGTTAATCACTAACTTTCTTTGACATTGTTATCAAGTTCTTTTATTTTTATATAAAGATCGAGAAATATAAATGTGTAAGAATGTAAGAAAGATTCATCTACTATCAATAGCAAGGAAGCACCTGGTGGGCATGCTATTACACAAAGGCATACATCTGTTTGGATATCCAAAAACCATAACATAAAGACATTCTGAAGAAAGTTAAAAAAAAAGCAAGAAAAGAATATCCTAAAGTGTCTTCCAAGTTGATAGTGTAGGGGAAAATATTGTAATCTAATTTATAATATCACTTGCCTAGTAACTATATTAATTATGTGCAATGTCTAGATGAAAAAACTTAAGGAACATTTACCTAATATCAGAAAGCTAACATAACACAACACCAAATCCAATCTGCATCTATGACACAAAACTTTTGATAACATTACTTGCTGCATTTCTGTATTTGTTTTGAGTCAATTTGCTTCTAAATACATATACAAGGTAATATGAAAGATAGTAATCTATTTTCAGGTTTAGTGATCTATTAAAATGAACTTTTGAGGACAGTATAATTGGGAGCATTTACACTGTCCGTCTAAGTCAATGCAAACTCTGTCCATTTTTACTTTTGCAATTACTGTCATGCAACTGTGTCACACACTTCATAAATGAAATTACAATACACTGTAATTATAATAAGTAAAATTATTTAGACATAAAATTAAAGATAAATCAAATTTATTTCAGCAGAAAAAAAAACCCAGATCTCATTTAACATCTTCGATATTTTTGCTTTTTAATAAATTTTCTAAACACATTATATAGTTATGAGAAATAGTAACAAAGAATTTCACAGTATAATAAGAAGGTGTGATAAGTACATTTAAACTATTAATAATCTTCATTTATTATTGTCATTACCATATTGGTAGTTTTAATGTAGTTTTAAATTTTGGCATTTTAAATGGCTTAAAGTGACTACCAACTCTGAAAAAGTGTAACAAAGATCAACCACATTTCAGAATGAGTTGTACTGCTTTCTGAAGAATGTGAGGACATTGTTCAGAGGCAACGGAAAAGTGTACAGTTCCCAGCTGCTAAACATTGGCCACTTCTTTCTTCTGTATAATTATGCCTCACTACTTAGTGGTTATCTCTGCACTGAATAATCTTTTGAAAATTTTGATATTATGTACCACACTAGTTGATTAGGAATTCGCAGAGCTATAATGTAACAGTAGAATTAATGATGGTAGAAACCTGAGTCCTAAATTCTGTGCCAATAAAGACCTTGGAGAGAAGAAGAATCGTTGGCATATTGGAATAATGTAGAAATAGAATTTTTATTGCTTTGTTTTTACCCCTCCCTCTCTTCCCTCCCTCCCTCCCTTTTTCTTTCTTTACTTCCTTCCATTCATTCTTTTTCTTTCTTTATTGGCATAGCACTAGAAAAATACCTCAATTGTATTGTACCATGATTATACTGTGAAATTCTTATTATTTAAGTTTTCTGATTTAAACGAATTGTTTTTAGTCTGTTTTAATCATTACACTGCTGAGTATTGCTAAAAATGTTATTTTTCTTTTCTTTTTTTTTTTTTTTTGAGTGTTTAGGTAAGGTGGTGTATCACAATGGGTTAAGGATCATTATACAAATGTTCTTTCACAATTAAGAAGCCTCAAGAACACAACTTTGTTCAAGGAAATTTGACCAGAAAAAACAGAGAAAAACTAACACTTTTGTCCCTCAGGAAAAAAAGCAACTGTACTTTTCACTAAATAATTTTGAAGCATGCAAAACATTTCTAGAAATGAAATAAATGGGACACATTCCCTATGTCAAGGATACATTTCAAATATGTAAAGTATTTAAATATGAAAGTAAGCCCTGACTGTGCTAGATGAAATATTGGATGATTACATTTTAAAGATACGGTGTAGGAAGCTGAATTGATTCCAGTGTGCGAGGATTCTGTGGTGTGTGTGTAGCTGTTGGAACAGAGAAAATGGTAAGTGGGCAGAATAGTGCAGACTGAACCACAGAGTTCAGAGGTAATATATTTCAACAGTCATATATCTACAGCCATGAGTCAAGCAGGTGTCAATTGCAGTTGATACCAAGCATGTACAACATGATTAGAATGCTGTGAGCCTTTTTTTAAGAACAGGAAATTCTTGACACTGTTCAAGAATCAAGTAGACTCTAAATAATATTATTTCTGGTTAGTAGAATAACTTATACAGGTGTCACACGTTGGATGGCTTTGGTCTATTAGTGGGTACTGTTAGGAGACAACATTACATTGTAAGTTACTAAGATAAGATCTCTAGAAGGTAGGAATATGGCTTCATGCAAGAGGGATTTGCAAATAAATATCAGAAGAATGTGCTAATTCAATTTTTTTTATATTAAATGGAGAACCTCACAGAGTTATGGACTTTGAGCCTCACTCATGTTGGAAAGAAATGTAGAATTCACAATGAAATTAAATAAGTGATGTAAGGAATTAACTACTGGGACATAGAGATGGCTTGCCACCAACCAGTATAACCTGAGTCTGATCTCCAAGACCCACGTCATGGTGGAAGACAAGAACAAACTCTAACAAGTATTTATGACCTCCACATAGTTGCTCTGATACTCATACATACATGATAAATAAATAAATAAATAAATAAATAAATAAATAAATAAATAAATAAATATTAAATAAATAGATAAGTGAGAAGGGAAGCTGAGTTCCATTTGGCTGATTTCTTCCTCATCTCTATTCATTTAATTCTGCTAGAAACTGAGAAAATCCACACATTCTAAACTGAAGATGTTTCAAACACAGCACTGAATTTGGAATGACTGATGCACTAGAAATATGTTTACTTTAACAATTTCTTTGTTCTTGAAATATGATTTTCCACTAGCACACAATGGATAATTATCAAACATATTATATTTGTTTTCCTTGTTATTTCCTTCCAGATTTCTAGAAAAGAAGATGTACTTATGTGAAATACTGTCTAAATCAAGGTTAAATATTAACTCAGAATATCAGAGTTGTTTAAAGTCCCAAGATCATTCAGAAACATTGTTTTGAAGCTTCTCTTTCTAGAGACAATCTCTGAGATGATAGTTGTCAGCCTTTTAGGCTGTATTTTCTGTGTTTGATATCTGTATCTGAAAGCCAAAGTGTTTCAATCATTCAACCAAGTGTGATGATATTTTTTCTTCAAAAGTTATTTTATTTGCTCAATAGCACATTAAAATATGATTGCTAAATTAAAATTTTCCTTCTTACTCTGAAATTATTGGAGTGTTCAGTGATCACTAGTGTACAGTCTGAGATCTTAACAAGTATAGCTATAAATTCTAACAATGAAGTAAGAAAACAATAAAGTGACTCAAATAGTGACGTAAGATGACAACCTCCCTGACAAAGTCAGACATTTAGTAGGAGCAAAAATGGCACATTTTATTTCTGAATTGATAAGAATCCTTTAAATTATTTTTTATTAATACATAAACATCTTTTCACATTTTTATTGTTAGCCCTGAATATTTCATCAAGGTGCTGCTTTCTTGTTGATAATCTGCTGATATCAGTAGCAACATAACACAAATTTTTAGTGTTCGTGTGACAGTTAATCATCATATAACTTTTTCAAGATGATTTATTTTACTCTATAACTGAGTTAGTAGTCTGAAAATGGAATATGGGGATTAATGACACCATTAAAATAATATGTACATAAGGATGAGAAAGAGATTTTTTGGTCCAGAAATAAGGTTCATTTTTGGAATAATTTTTGACCTTGTTCAGACTTGTGATGCAGATACATTTTCTCCCACATGTCAAGAACCATTAGCTACAGTCATGTGAGTTTGTGCTTCAATTAATGCCTTTTTATTCTGCCTTTGAGATCATCACTATTCAGTCCTTTATTGCTCACTTAATAATTCAGACATCTCTTTTTTTGGTTACACACTTTTCATTATGTACTTTAAAATTTTGAATGATTATTAAATTGATTATCTAATATTCACACATAAGATCATATTTTAATATGTAAATTGTAACTACTAAAACCATTTGTGTAGGTACCATGTGGCTTATCATGAGAATTACATTTACTTAATATGTTGTTATAGAATGATGTTATAGGTACAAATCCACTTGCCTTCAATCATCCTTATCCTTACTATACAACTGTTAATACTGCACCTTCATAACTGATATCCTTTAATTGTGTTTTTCCATTCATGGAATTCAAGGGGTTTCAAAAGGCTCTTGGATGTAGTTATGTCACACTAAGTTGACCAAGGATGGCTATCACTCCCATATTTAAAGTTTAAAAATCCATTCAGTAATATTTTAGTATTTTAATCCATCTAAGTAGACAAGCTAAGCTGTGCCATCACAATTTGCTTGTGGTGTATCATTGTTAAATGACATGAATCCTGAAAAAGAAGGTGCTCACTGGTGTGGACAAAGTCTTTAAGGGAAATTTTGCAGAGTGGGGCTAGTTTTTTCAAATAGAAATGTGTGTTCATTCCTAACTCTGTTTCCTTCGTAACATGTGTCAGCCATGAGGAGGCTGTACTAATATTCCTCCTTATTCTTTACATCAATTTCCTCAGTGATTTATTGCTGTAGTAATTGTCAGTTGGGTAAATTTAACTTATTACATATGTATCTTCCATAATAATACAAACATACCAACAAAGACTTGTGATTAACTTAGTGTTTCAAACTCAAACTTATAGTTTTAGTTTATTTTTTAAAGAATATTTTATTGTTTAAGAATTTCATATGTGTTTTGATCATCTTCTCAGATATCCTTCCCATTCCTTTCCCACCCAAATGTGTGTCTTTCATTTCACCATTAAATCCAATTGTGCTGCACAAATATTTTTTTTTTGTGGACTTCCCCTGGTAAATGGTTGACTTAACAGGAGCTTTACAGTTAAAGAAAATAGACTCGTCCTTTTCATGGAGCCAACAATTTCCAGGAGCTCCTCAGTTAGGGGTAGAACTAACGCCCAACTCTCCTCTCCATGCTGGGATTTAATTTGGCTTGGACTCCAGCAGGCCTTGTGCTTGCTGTCAATAAAGCTTTGAGTTAATATGCACATCTTCCTTGCTGTGTCCAGAAGACACTGTTTCCTTATAGTCATCCACCACCTCTGCCTCTCACCCTCTTTCTGCTCCTTCTTCTATAAGATCCCTAGGCCTTTGGAGAATGTGTGTGTGTGTGGAGGGGGGCACAGTATTCCATTTAAGGCTTATTCCATTTAAGGCTTAGCACTCTACAGACTCTTATTATTCACAGCTTGGCCATTTGTGAGTCTCTCTGTTGCTCAGCCTCTACTAAAAACAGGAGCTTCTCTGAGGAGAGTTGAGAAATACTTTATGTTATGGGTATAATGATGAGTCATTAAGAGTTGGTTTTACACTATGTTCATTTAGATGAATAATAGTAAGTTCTCTTTTAACATCTAAGATCGGTCAAGTCATAGATTCTTGGTCCAAGGTGGTGCCAGATGAGTTTCATCTTCTGAATTAGGCCTTAAATCTAATCAGAATATGACTGTTTCCTCCTATGTTGTTCATGCTACTTATTGTAGCAGTGGATGCATCCAGCCACTCATAGCTAGTATGGCACCTTCCAGCATAATGAAAAACAGCCAGTAGGGATGAAGCTGTGGGTGACAGACTGATTTATTCATGTATCAATAAATCAGTATCAGATTGACTTATTAATGGACAATGACTCAAGTATGTGAAGACTTTAGCAACTGGGTCAAAACATCGAGTTATGAAGGATAATAACCAGAGTGTTAGCAGTAGCTTGTAGTATATGAGAGTCTTTGTGACCTCACTGGCAAATAACTCCTAAAGGTGTAGCCGATTCCTGCCACTGGGCTTTTTGTTTGTTAGCCCCTGGTACCTAGTAGGGGCATTTTTGATCTGCTATAAGGTTATACTATTTTAACTTTTTTAAAGATTGTTTGTTATAAGAAATGTTTATGTAAAAAGATTTTATGAAGATAGTTACAAAAGAGAAATAAAGACAAACCAAAAATAGAAAAATACTTATTATGGCGTGACATATGTTAAGTTGGAAGCCATACTAGATATGCAAAGGACCTGTAGGGTAAAAACAGTGAAGAAAATATATAAATATTAAGTAAAATGAATTGGAAATAAAATAAAAATGAAAATAAACCCAAAAAGGAAAAGCCCTGAAATGACATACTGAGACAAGGACCCTCTAAATATACCTTGAGATCATTTTCTGTTGGCAGTCTACTGCTGGGCATGCTGTCTATCTACTTTTAAGAGTAGTTTGTTACCCAGTGAGACTCCCTTGGAAAAAACAAAATTATCATTTTCAAGGGGTTATCGATTGCAAATTGCTTTTGGGTTAGGGATGGGGGAAGTGCTCACTTCTTTCATCTCTAGGACATTATGTGGTGCAGAACTATGCAGACCCTATACATGCTGCCTCATTCTGTGAGAGTTCATGTGTGAAACATCCTTGGTCGTTTAGATGGCTATGTTTCCTCGGTGTCCAACATCTTCTCTGGCTCTTCTTACACTTTCAGTCTCCTCTTCAACAGGGGTGTCTGAACCCTGAGGGGAGGGGTTTGATGGAGACACACTGTTTAGGACTGAGTCTCCCACTCTCTGCATATTATCTGGCTATGTATCTCTGTATTTGTTCCCATCTGCTTCAGAAGGGAGCTTTTCTGATGATGGCTGAGCTAGGTACTGATATGTGATTTTAACAGAATGTCATTAGGAGATACTTTTCTGGAAGAGTAAAATTTGGTTTTACCCTAAGACTAGTCTTGGGTTCTTGGTCACCCAAGCGGTATCAGGTCTGGGTTCCATCTCATGGAATGGGCCTTAATGCAAATCAGATATTGGTTGGTTACAACCACAAACTTTGTGTCACCATTGCACTAGCATATCTCACAGATAGAACACAATTTTAGATCAAAGGTTTGTGGCTAGGTTGGTGTATATGTTTCTCCTTTAGTAGCATGAAGAGTACCTAGCTCCCAGTACCAAAGACATTAGAATATAGGGCTGAAGGCTCTCTTTTTGCACCAGCTTGGCCTCTCTATGTTCAATGAATCGTAGGTGTTGTTTTGAACAATGGATCTTGCAGTCAGCTTATGGAGAACAGCCTCTAGTTTTGGCAATAGCCTGGGTGTTTTGGGAGTTCCCATGGGACACCTTTGGCCAATTTTAATTAGATGCAATCCCATCCTAATACTGGGAGCTTCATTTGGTGACAAAAGATGGCCAGTTAGGACTCTTCCCCTTAACCCCATTAGTTGGTGATTTTATTTAGATTGTCTTCATATGTGCATACATTTTAGGAAACTTCTAACCATTTACGTTTCCATAATACCCCTCACATGGCCTTTAATTTTACCTGTCTCTCCTTGTATTCCCTCTATTTCTTCCCCTTCTCCATTTGATTCTCCTGTTCCTGTCCAGGTACCTGTCATCTACCCATAATTATGTATTCTATTTTCTTTTCCAAAGGAGATCTCTCTGCCTGCTCCTACTTATGCTAAACCTAACATCTACGGTTCTATGGATTGTAACTTGGTTATTATTGACTTAATAGTCAATATCTACACATAAGTGAATACGTAACATATTAGTCTTAATGGGTTTGGGTTAGCTCAATCAGGACGATTGTTTTTAGTTCCATCTATTTACCAGAAAATTGCATGATTTCATGTTTCTAAACGTCTGAGTAATACTCATTGTGGAAATGGGCCCCATTTTCTTTAAACATTCATATATTGAGAGACATCTAGGTTATTTCCAGTTTCTGGACGTTATGAATAGAGCAGCAATGAACATGGTTGAGCAAGTGCCTGTGGTAGGATGATGCATCCTTTGGATATGTGCCCAAAAGTTCTATAGCTGGGTATTATAGTAGATTAATTCCCATCTTCCTGAGGAACCTCTACATGGATTTCCACAGTGGCTATAAAAGTTTACATTCCCACAGCAATGGGAGAGTGTTCCATTTACTCCATAGAATGAGCTGTCACTTGTTTTGTGGATATTAGTTCTTCTGACAAATATAAGGTAAAATCTCAAAGTAGTTTTTGATTTGCCATTCCCTGACATCTAAGGATGTTGAACATTGTTTTAAGCATTTCTTAACCATTTGAGTTTCCTCTTTTGCGAATTCTCTATTTAGATCTGTATGTTATTTTTAAAATGGGTTATTTGTTTCCTTAATATCTAATTTCTGAAGTTCTTTATAAGTTTTCGACATTAGTTCAGTATTAGATGAGTAGATTGCAATAATCTTTTACATTCTATAAGCTGCTGCTTTGCCTAAATGATGATGTAAAGAAGTTTTTCAGAGCCAGGTGGTGGTGGCACACGCCTTTAATCCCAGCACTCAGGAGGCAGAGGCAGGCGGATCTCTGCGAGTTCGAGGCCAGCCTGGGCTACAGAGTGAGTTCCAGGAAAGGTGCAAAGCTACACAGAGAAACCCTGTCTCAGAAAACCAAAAAAAAAAAAAAAGTTTTTCAGTTTCATGGGGTCGAATTTTTAATTGTTGATTTAGTGCCTGTACTAACAGTGTTCTGTTCAGAAAGTCTTTTACCATGCTAGTGAATTCAAGGCTATTCCCTACTATCTCTTCTGTCAGGTTCACTGTATATAGAGGTCTTTGATCCATTTGGAGTTATGTTTTGTTCAGGGTGATTAATATGGAACTGTGTGCATTTTTCTATTGCAGCAATCCAACTGGACCAGCATCATTTGTTGAAGATGTTTTCTTTTTTGGTTCATTGTACATTTATGGCATTGTCATTAAAAGTCAGTTGTCTATAGCTGTGTGGACTTATTTATGGGTTTTCATTCTATGCCATTGATCTAGTATAATTTGAGTTCACAGATGGTGATACCTCCAGCAGTTCTTTGATTATTCAGGATTATTTTTAGCTATTTTGGGTTTTCTTGTATTTCTATATGAACATAAAAATTGCCTTTCTAAGGTCTCTGAAGAATTGTGCTTATGGGGAGTGCATTGATTCTGTAGATTGCTTTTGGTAGTATGGTCATTATTTTGTTGGTTTTTGTATATTAATCCTGCTGATCAATGAGCATGGGGTCTGTTTCTATTTTCTGATATCTTCTTCAGCCATCCAGTTTGAACTATACTATTTGTTGAAGATGCATTCTTTTTTCCAATGGGCATTTCTGGCTTCTTTATCAAAATTAAGGTATCTATAGGTGTATGGATTTAAGTCTATGTCTTTAATTCAATTCCATTGATCATTGTGTCTGTTTTTATGCCAATACTATGTGATTATTCTTACTATGACTCTGTAGTACAACTTGAAATTGGGAATGGTGAGACCTCCAAGAGTTTTTCTTTATTGCTTGAGATTCTTCTAGCAATCTGTTTTTTTTTTCCCATATGAAGTTGAGAATTGTCTTTTCTAGGTCTGTGAAGAATTCTCTTGGAATTTTGTTGGGGGTTGTATTGAATCTGTAAATTGCTTTTGGTAAGATGACCATGTTTATTACTAAGTTAAGTCTGCTAGTCCATGAGCATGGGAAATCTGTCTTCTGATATCTACTTCAATTTCTTTCTTCAAAGATTTGAAGATGTTATCATACAAGACTTTCACTTGCTTGGTCAGAGTTATATAGGAGGATTACTGATTTTTTTAGTTAATCTTCTATCCAACTACTTTGCTGAAGGTGTTTATCAGCTATAGGAGTTCCCAACGGGAATATTTAGGGTTAGTTATATATACTATCATATCATCTGCAAATAATGATACATTGAGTTATTTCTTTCCAATTTTATCACCTTGATCTCTTTCAGTTGTCATGTTGCTCTAGCTAGAACTTCAAGCACTAAATTGAATAGATATGGAGAGAGTGGACAGCCTTGTCTTGTTCCTGATTTGAGTGGAATGGCTTCGAGTTTCTCTCCATTAAAGTTGATGTCATCTATAGACTTGCTGTTATTTGTCTTTACCATGTTTACATAATTTCCTTTTGTCCCTAATCTCTCTAGGGCTTTTATCATGAAGGCCTGTTGGATTTTGTCAGGCCTTTTCTGCATCTAATAAGATGATCATGTAGTTTTTATTTTTCAATTTCCTTTTAAATATGGCTGATTACATTTATTGATTTACATATGTTGAACTATGCCTGCATCTCTGTGATAAATTGCACTTAGTCATGGCGGATGATCTTTCTGATGTGTTTTTTCTTTTCTTCTTTTTTAAATAAATTTATTAATTTATTTAACATCCAGGCTTCAGTGGCCCTTCCCTCCTCTCCTACCAGTTCCTCCCACCCCCTTTGTTCCCATCCTCCCAATCTACTCCCTCTCCAGTTCTGTTTAGGAAAGGGTGGGACCTGTCTATTGGTAAGTGTGGGATATTGAAGTCTTCCACTATCATGGTTTTGGATCAATATTTGATTTAAGCTGTAGTAGTTTTTGTTTTCTTTTATGAGTTTGTGTGCCCTTGTGTTTGGTGCATAGATGTGAAGAAGTATACTATCCTCTTGGTGGATTTTTCCTTTGATGAGTTATTTTAACTCTTTTTATGTATATTTATATTTTAGGTCATTTCTACAGTAGTAGATTTCTGTATGGCTTTTTGGGAAAGTGTTATTTTTATTATTATTATTATTATTATTATTATTATTATTATTATTATTTATCTCAGCTTATCCCTTCTACCCTGAAATACCTTCCTCTACCCTCATTTATCCCTAATCCCATGACAAGAGGTCAAGAAATTCCTAAGGGCCCATGGTGAATGATTTTGAAGGACAGAATGCTCTGGTATAATTTCATATCTCTGCCACAGCTTTGTGTGAGTGCCTGGGACAAGTTTGGAAACTGAAAGAATTTAGATTTCTGAGAATATCAGAAAAGCCAGATTGACAAACACAAAGTTATTTATTAAGATATTCTGATTATCCTCTAGGATTCCATTTACTTCTTAAAATGCTGTATCATGGAATAGACACTTTTATGTCTAAACTTCAAATAAGTGGAAAAATGTAGCTATCTCCTTACCATTTTTTTAATATAATTTAGCCTTGAATTCCATTTTGTTAACTTTAAGAAAACACACTTGAAGAACACAAAACATTTTGAACTGTATATCTTTTAAATTAAATAAAAATTCATTTTTCTGTGTGGTGTTGGTAATAGACTTAAGGCCAGCAATACATCCTTAGTCTTAAAAATAATGAAATAAATAACCTTTCAAAGAATCTTAGCTCTCCTATGCTTTGTGTAAGAGCCAGTGTTTTTCTGAAACATTTTGATTGATGACTCATTTATGTGACTCATGCCATGTTCTTTCATTACAGTGTTGTTTGCTTCTCAGAAGTGAGTATCTGTGTTTTTCTGTTGGATGTTCCTTTCTATACACTCCTTTCCCCATCACTTTCCTAAACATTATATACTGCCAAAACCAGAAAAGAGTGAATTTCAAGGCATTTGCTGGAAATCCAAAGACTGAATTTGCAACACATTTTGAGAGGTAAATTGACATCAAACTAGAACCAAACAGCCAATCTTGATTGCACGTGCACTCCTACAATCCCAGCACTCAGGAAGCTGAAGCAAGAAGATTTGACGTTCTAGGTCCATCTGCTGCACACAGTGAAACCCTCTCCCAAATAGCCCAAAACAAACAGAACATTTGCCCATCAAAATCAACCAAGAAAATAAAACAAACAAAATTCCACACACACCCCAAACAAAATAAAAACCCCACCAAAAATAAAATAATAAATAAAACAATCAAACAGAAATAAATAATGCAATTCACCATGTGCACAAACTGAATTTTGAGCCATTTCAATTTTTAGGAATGCCATTGTGTAGGAAATACTCATTTTAGAGACAGAGGAATTTTTCTTGGTCACTTGTAGAACTTTTCTTTAAATCATTTGTGCAATGGTTACAGAAAACATTGCAAGAACAAAATAGTACTCGAGAGCAAAATTGGAAGATTAATAATAAACAAAGAGACAGAATGAGATTAGTAAGCTCAACTTTACCTAAGACATCAAAACAGTTCATCTAAACTTTCCTTTTAGCATATATATATATATATATATATATATATATATATATATGTATGTATTAACACATTTAATTTACAGACACTGATTATGTTTTAAAAAAATTAGGAGTAAGCCTCCTTCTTAGTTTCTTCTCTTTTGCTTTTCATTTCTCTTCCAACCTTTCCAATGTCTCTACAGTTTTGATGACTAGCTGATTTAAGGCACTTGAACAAACATGGCTGTGCATTTACTGTTTTTGAAACAGACAGTACAGAACAAAAATAACCATTATGCACAGTAAGGAATTAATTTACAGAATAGTTAAATTTAGTGAGTTGGAAGTTAAGGAATTTGGTGATTTTGTGCTTATCTTTGAAATGCATTACTTGTACTTATTGAAATATATTTTTAAATTTGATTTTTCATATTTCTAATTAAGAAATACTGGATTATGTAGCCCATAACTTTAGAATAAAAATTAGTAAGAATTAGTATGTTCTTTAATCTATTATGATTATACTGAATCAAGATCCTAGCTACACTGAATATATAAGTATATATTCAGATAAATTGCCTTAGCTAAAACTATGTTAATCCAGAGACTATCAGTAGCCCTAGACATTTAGCTGTGCTTCAGAAGGTGAAATTTAATCATCTTTGTCTTTTACTTTCTGGTTTCTTGGTAACTCATTGGCAATTTAGAGGCAATCTCTCCACTTTCATAGAAAAGGATTTCAATTAAGTAGATCAGTGATCTCATGTTCTAGTTTTGAATAGCATTGTACAAACTCATCACTAATGATGTTCTATGGAAATCTTGTGCTTCCTAAATTTTCTAGAAGTCACTTGTACCTAAGACATCAAAACAGTTCATCTAAACTTTCCTTTTAGCATATATATATATATGCTTTTGAGAGAAAGAGAGAATTGGATGAGCTAAGGTATTCTGTTCAATCACAACAGGATAAAAATTCAGCCTGAAAACCCCTCTTTGAACTTCAGTGACCTTACATAAATATGCTGGTTGTGAGGGGGCTCTTTTCAAGAATGCAGGTTGGTAGGTTTCATTAATTTCATGCCCCCTATTCACATTCTCTGACTTCATGAATGTAGTATAAATTTGTATGTGGGTCTCAGACTTTATCAAATATCTTTTTGTTTTTCCCTTTCTGATAAACACTGTTCACATTTCCTGACATCGGAAATCACTGACCCAGTGCAATCCATCATATCAACACCATAGGCATCTCACAGCTTCTCTTTCTTATTTTCTGTCTAGTTTCTTTTATTTTGCTCCCTCTTTGCCCCTTAGCTTCCCTGTGTTTATAGCTCTGCCTGATGTAGGGTATTGCAAGTGATAATAGCTGAGTCAGTAATTATCCTGTTCACACCGATTGTGCGGTACATTCTTTGTAAATATAGAGAACATTGGGAGCATTTAGACTTTTTTTTTCTTTTTGAAATAAATTCCTTCAGTCATGTTTTCTCAAATATTGAAAAAGATTTTTTTACATACACTTGTATAAATGTTAAACTGTAGCAACTATGAGTCAGTTGTCCCAATTTAATTTCACAGACTTGGGTGTCAGAAGAAAACTTAAAGGAGATTGGCCTCATGGAGACTTTATCTTGGGAAATAAAACATGGTCATAAACATGGGACTTTAATGCAAAGAACTAAAACTTAACTCAGTAGTCACTCACCCCACAACCTGGGCTTTCCTGCTATCACATACAAGGGATACTCTATAAGGTGTCAACTTACTGTCTTCGTTTTCCATTATGAAAAGGAGCAATGAACAGAAAGCAAAAGGAAATGATGTATGAGACACCCATACCAGCTGTGTTATTGTCTGACTCTGAGATGAAGACTGCGATCAGCTTTATATGTCAGTTATTTAGGTGTTGAAGATTTCTTCATAGTTTAATTGATCAAGGACCGATTCGTATTTCCACTGATATATAAAATTATTAAAATTCTATTTGGCAATAATTCATATTATTCTTCCATCAAAGTGGGGTAAATGATCAGTTTTGACTCTGTTTACTAAGCTTTTAGCAAGATTCCTGTCGTGAACTGAGGTGTTTCAAAACCAAAACAAAGGATCAACTTGTCCTTTAGAACTCTTTCAAGAATGACGTGCCTGTTGAATGGCTCAACTCACAGCAGCTGTGGTTCCCACTAAAGATCACGCCAGACAAATTACCATGGATGAGAGGGAAATCCCCCAAGGCTCCTTCCCTATTGAAGGAGGAGTTATTTCTAGCTGATAGCTACTGATGGAGGCCCCTCCTTTCCAGGAAAGTCAACCTCCTTTCCAGATGTGGTCTGGTGGGTTGTTCTGGATTCAGTGGACTGGCACACATGCATATGCATAAGCATATATATAGTGCTAATTGGACTCAAAGGTTATTAATAAGACAAAAATAAATAAAAAAGGAGGTATCAAGCTGGGAGAGAGATGAGGTTTGGGGGCCCTAGAGGAAGTTGTAGGGAGGTGGTGGTGGATGCATGAATAGATATGTTTTATATATTATGTAAGAGTATGAAGGTTTCTAAGAATACAAATTATTCATGAAAAAAATATTTAAGAATGAAGAAATTAAGGATACATGACAAATTTCATTGTGATAATTTGTTGCTAGAATTTTCCTCTCTGGCCCACAGTCAGGACAAATCTCTCTCACCCGCCAGTCCCAAGCCACTCAAACCCGATCAAGTAAACACAGAGACTTATATTGGTTACAAACTGTATGGCCGTGGCAGGCTTCTTGCTAACTGTTCTTACAGCTTAAATTAATCCATTTCTATTAGTCTATACCTTGCCACGTGGCTTGTGGCTTACCAGTACTTTACATCTTCCTTATCCTGATGGCGGCTGGCAGTCTCTCCCTCACCCAGCTTCCTGTTCTCTCAATTCTCCTCTCTGTTAGTCCCGCCTATACTTCCTGCCTGGCCACTGCCAATCAGTGATTTATTCATTGACCAATCAGCAACACATTTGACATACAGACCATCCCACAGCAATAATTTTCATTTAGTAGCTTGATATTCAAGGACAGAATGTATTTTTTGGAGTATCTGCCAGAGAATGCTGCTTTTTTGAGGTTGAAAACATTCTACTTCTTTCCAACTTCTATCCTATGACATTAGAATGTCATCTGTCCTAGTGGTAAACCTGGGTAGTATTCTTTAAATGCTTAAGCACTATTTAAACAAGGCAATAGCTTCAGGAGCTGAGATAATTTTATAGAATTGTGATTATTTATTTAAGAGATGTAATGTGCACACATATGACTCTTTGGAAGAGCATGCCTTCCTGCAAAATTCCAGTTGAAACTAGAAAAATTATTCTTCCTTCGCTTTTTTTGACTCGTGTCAGAGAAGGTAACCCTTTCACATATATTTTGCTCTCATGCTCATAGTCAAAGCAGGAAAATATATAGTTTAGGTCCTGGACTTCATTGGTAATGGGGACTAAAGCTTTGTGCCCTACCAGCAGAGGATTTATATAATGCCCTATTTTTCTGCTTCTTTCTATATTTAAAGGAGACCATACAATGTGTCTTTTTGTGAGGTGTCCTATGATTAAATATGTAAATCCCACAGGCTATGCTTGACAAAATTTGCTGCTTAGTGACATTTAACAAAGCTTTTTATTCTGAATTTTAAAAACATAGCTAGCTTATTAATATTTTTTTCCTATTCTTATGTGGGAAAGAGAAACTGTAGTATGTTGACTGTTAATAGCATGGTGTGTTTTGAAAACTGATTAAATATACAATTTTTTTGAGAAGTTTAACTGTATTAGTTTGGAGTTATTCATCTCCAGCTTAAAATAAATTTCTGTATTATGTTACGCTCTTTTTATTAAGAAAAAGATAACATATGAGATAATGCATAGGGACCTGCTGAGGTTATCTGTTTCTAACATGGGAGCTATCTCTGGCCACCCAATGAATTAGAATACTTCATGACACATAAGTTCAGTTTGTAGTGTTGCTTTTGCATTTGAATAATGTGTTGGTTAGAACTTCTCCCAAAGTCAAACTTCCCTGTGCTTCTCTAACTTAGGATTATGATATATTGGAATTTTACTTTGATGCCTTCAAAACATGCCTTTCATTAATATTGTACAGAGGAAAAAAAACCTTCTAAGCACTGATTTATTTCACAAACATTTGTCAGGGAATTCCAGCTACATGTTATATTTATTCAAATATGGTTATTTAGAATTCTTTCTTGAAGGACTAAAATTGCAATTGGAGAGGAAGAGAAAGAACAGAATGGAAAAAGGAAGGGAGAAATAGCGACAGTTATACATACATGAGAAAGGGGAGGAAAGAAAGAAGAGGCGTGTAAATACAAGTTCTCTGGGCTATGCTCTGTGACAGGCATCTAGTCTCCAGCTGCAAAAATCTCTCACCCAAGTCAAGTAGGCAGTGCCTTCTTTTACACACATGTACATGTATTTTATTCATGTACATTAGTTACACATTAGAAACTGTCTCAAGTTTACCTCTGTTTTCAACAAAACAATCATCTTGAGTTATTTCTGAATAGCAATGAAACCATTGTCTTTTGTGGTGGGAAAAATAATGCCCCCACTCCAAGAAACTCACATTCTTCTCCCCCAACCTTTAGAAATGCTACATTACATAGAAACAGGAAATTAAAGCAGCAGCTAGAACTAAGGTAGCCAACCAATCAGCTTACCCCCAAATAGGGAGACTATATCCAGAGAAAATGTATGTTGAGATCCCTAAATGTAGAAAAGATAGCGTTAAAGTGGATGCTAATAAGAGTCATGAGAATTAAGCATAAGAACAACCGGTCACTGCTGGCTCTGAGGTGTAAAAGGCCATGAGAAGAGGAGTGAAGGTAGTCATGAGAAAGTGGAAAGGTCAAGAAACAGAATTTGCTCCTCAGTGCCCACAAGGGATGCCCTCCAGTTCACCATGAGGTTTACAGCCATTTCGGGTTTACAGGAAATAAGATGGTATATTTGTTTTTGAGCCACTATGGTAAATTATTGCGGTTATGATAAATACATTCACCTCTACAAGATGAAACAGCCTTTTGGCTATAACTTTTTAATTGAGTCCTTTTGGACTCAATTATTTATAGGAAATACCAGGTAATACATTAATATCAAGGTATTGCCCACAGCCTTTTCAAAGGACTCCCACCTTTGAAGTTTAGGATTTTTCTAAAAGGGGGTGGGAGTAATCTCTGAAAGAAAAAAAGAGGTAGTGTGCAGAATGTAAAGATGCAAGAGTTTCTTGTGCAGAATACAGAGATGCAAGAATTTCCTGTGAAGACTGATTAGAAACTTGAGCTAAAAGAGTATACATTTTCATTTTTGGAATAGTAGTAGAATTCTGTCGATCTTGGCTTCTGATTGACATGCATTTTGGCTACTAATAACATAGTTAAATAGGTATTAAAGGAAAAATCAGTCAATACTTGCATAGTTCTTAGTTACCTGGAGAATTTTATAGTCTACTTAGAAGTAGAGATTAAGTTATAAGTATGGAATACATATTTTTTTAATTTCACCTACTGTCCTGGCTATTCACAAGAAGATCAACAAAATTTTAATAAATTAAATTACCTTTTTTGGTTCTTTAACTAGGTCAGGTCAAAGATTAGCAAACTAGTATTTTTATTAGGCATAACATTTATAGATTTGAGTGCTAAGAAATATCAATTTAAGAGTTGGTATATAATGTTCTGTGGTGATTTTAAATATCTTCCTGGGATGATTTTGCTGGCTGGTGGACGAAGCATCAGTAAAACTATTTCCTAGTTTTGGATATTTTATTTGCTTCATCATGACTATACACTGGAGTAAAAGGCTGAAAGACGGCCGGGTGGTGGTGGCGCATGCCTTTAATCCCAGCACTCGGGAGGCAGAGCCAGGCGGATCTCTGTGAGTTCGAGTCCAGCCTGGTCTCCAAAGCGAGTTCCAGGAAAGGCGCAAAGCTACACAGAGAAACCCTGTCTCGAAAAAAAAAAAAAAAAAAAAAAAAAAAAGGCTGAAAGACATGTTGAAATTCTGGAAAGTAAGAATTATGGAGGAAGGGTACTTGGTGAATATTGATTTTGATACTTGCTTGTCAAGTGGTTGTGAAAAATTCTCCATCTTTTCTGTGCTTTGTTTTTTATGTTGTACAAAATGAGGGCAATAATAATGAATGTTTAATGCAGATGTTGGGGGGTTATATGAATTAATATAGCTATTGTGACCAGAGCAGTAAAAATCCATACTAGGGGATAAATCCCAGCTATAATAATTTTCTGCTGAAATGCACTGTTGAAAAAGGGACACACATACAGTTTAATCTTTGACAAAATATAATAATATGCATTCACATTAATGAAACATAGACATAAATGTTCTGTTCATGTAGCATGAATTTTAATCAGAAAATCAATATCAAACAACATGATAAAACATGTACTAAGAAAAGAATGTCCTCAATTGGCCTTATTTCATGCATGAAAATAAAAAAAAAATGTTGTCTTAAGATTTGACTGGGGGAAAAGAATTGGATGAATGATAGGATTATGTCATATTGCTATACTCAAATCAAAATGTGCTTCTTTTAAAACCTCTTCAGCAGTCCAGGAGTGGAAAGAAAGAATAAGGGCCGAAATTAAGTCACTGCAGACAATTAATTTTGTATTTCTTTTGGGATAGAGTTCTACTTTCAACTAATTAAAATATACTTTTATTCTATTTCAAAGAAAAAGTACTCCAGAGGAATTACTGAGACAATCAAATGTGGATTGTATTCTAATGATGTTGAAAGTCAGATATGTTTAAAGATGCCATCTTCTTGCTTCAGTTTTACCTTTAATAGGCTTTCAGGATCTTCATGGGTCCCTTCATGTCTTTGGTCACAAGATAGGGGAACATAGGATGTACAATCACATAGCATCAAGATAGGAAAATGACTCACTGGAACATGTTTTTCTGCCATACTAAGATCCTAAAAAGCTTTTTTTTTTTAACTACAAAGCTTTTTTTTCCTCAAAGTTTTAATACTCTCTTAACTTTAAGCAATGTATAGGTGATAATGTATTCAAAACATGTTTTAACTGATTAATAAATAGTAACTTTTAAAATCATTAAAACTTGGGTTAGGTATTATAACTATCTTTATTTCCTAGAAGATAAATTGAGGCAGAAAAATACTTAATTCTTTGCTGAAAATGTTTTAGAGTTCAGTATGTGCTGCATTCTTCCAATTAACCCCCGTCATTGCTTTGATTATGCACGGTAAGAATTTCTTGAAAACATGTCATAACAATAGTTTTTCATGAAAGCTTACTAGAGCAGGGTACTCTGTGTTTCATAAACTTTAAATGAAAATCCAATTTAAAATATTTTCTTGAGGTAAGACAAAATTTGAAAATTATTATATGTCACATTTTGCTTTGAAGGTAGATTTTATATGGATATGTCAATCATTGTGACAAGACTCAATTTGGTGTGATAATTCATAATGTTACCCAGGAATTTTGAAAAGAAAATTGAATAATTAAAATTGTTATCTATCATAGAAACGTTATTTGTGATCATGAAAGAGTAGAGTATAGTTTAGAGTTATCTATCTCAGTCAAAAAGATATTGAAATTATTAAAAAGACAAAAAATTCTTTGAGGAAAATGTATATGTGACTTCTGTAATAAAGTCTCAGTTTATTGAAGGAATGTAGCTGAGTTAAAAGAGGGAGTTTATCTTTCCAGAAGTCAGAGTTATGTTTTGAAGGCCCTGTGACATAATGGGCATAGAACAATATCAGAGAGGGGATGTCTGTATTGCATCTGTACCCTATAAGTACATTAGTATCTGTGAGTTGAGGGAATTTACACAACTTCTCTTTGTTTCTTAGTTGATAACATAGTATTCTAGTGGTTCCCACCCTGCAAAATTGCTGTGAGGCTTAATTGATTTAACATACAAAATGCTAAACAGTACCTACAGCATGCTGCATGCTTCATAAATGCTTCTTGTCTTAACAGCAGTTATAGTAGAGGGAAGAAGAACAGGAAAGGAAGGAAGATAATGGAGACCTTATCTGGTCTAAGGGGGCTAAACAGCAGACACAGGGCAACTTTATGTAAGCAAACTTTTCTTTCTGAAGAAGGCTTGCTATCAACGTTCTTTAAAAAAATGTATAAATATATAATAAATAAAATATAGAAGTAAAAATGAGCAGTAAACTCATTGTCCTAGTTAGGAGAAACAGTAGACTTGTATTTGTAGCTCAAGACTGCTAGCTCAAGAACAAGATGCTGCCAAGCACAGCTCCTTTGGAGGCTTCCTTCATGTAGTGGTCACATGAGGTCTATCCTTGGTGCATACACATCTCTGGTGTCTTTCTCTGTACCCAAACTGTCTTAAGAGACCAATCAGATAGGATTAGAACTCATCTCAAGAAGCTAATCTCTGGTGTCTTTCTCTGTATCCAAACTGTCTTAGTAGACCAGTCAGATAGTATTAGACCTCACCTGAAGAAGCTAATTTTAACCTAATGCTCCTATTTCAAAATTCATTTACATATAAGGACTCCAGCAAATGAAGAATGGAGCACAATTTGCCCATTATAGTCTCTCCCACACCATTCTACTGCTGAAAATTGAACTTTGGACCTCATACATGCTTGACAAGGCCCTTCCAGTGAACTAGACTCCCACCTCTTAATAGTCTTTTTGGAACAAATGAATTTCAAATTTATGGCTATGATTCAGGACTTACTCTAAAATGTCATTATCTCTTTTCAAAGTTTTAATCTTGAAGTTGAAGAATGTTCATCTTTAAGATTCCTGTTATGAGTGTCTTCTTCTAAGAGGGGTTGATCACCACTGCTCTGACAGACTGAGGCTATTGTATAAGGCCCTAATGATGCAGGAAACATTTGGAAGAGGGCTAGGACTTCATTCACGTAGAGATGAACTATCTATGAGTTAGAAAAAGAAAGTGTTTTATTTTTCTTTTATTTACTCTGATGAAATTTTTATGTTAGTTTGAGAATTGGTGGGGCAGGGCGGGAAATTATAAATACTCTTTTTGTATTCTCCTGGGAAGCAAGGGGTCATTGCAGGCTTGTCACTTCCTACATCAACAAGAACAAAAACTCACAAATATTTTATTTCTGAGTCATCGGATATCAGACAAGAGAAACATGCTTTAGGTTCAATGATCTTTCTCTATCAAAGCTGCTTGACTGACATTTGAATATTAGGTACCACTCATGTAAACAATAGAGGGTCATTCCTGTGCTATTTTCACTCAAATTGCTTCTTGATGTTTCTTGGTACATCGTTTTTTTTTTTTTTAATTCTGCACTATGGAATCACAGTTCATACACACACACACACACACACACACACACACACACACACACACACACAGAATTGATGGAGGTATCACTTGTCATTGAAGAATTTAAGGATGAAATGGTTATGGACTATAGTCTATAGGTCTATTTGTAGAGGACAAGGAGAAAAATATATAGCTTTATATGTAATATAAATCAGAGGATATTGATTTGCTATTCTCAAATTTTGGTTGGAGTATGACTTAGAGGAATTTTGAAATGACAGCAGTTAGCATATGGGGCTCCTTTCTCCTGTTTTCCAGACTCTTCCAATGCATATTTTTCTCAACCATTGGAAGTAATATGTCAATTTAAATATAGTTCTATGTACATTGTACAGGGGGAAAATGTAACTGAGAGATGGAGGAACAAACACACTTTTCAGTGTCTTTTATGGTACTGTTTCTTCATCCTTGCGTTTCAAAACATTGAGTACAATTGACATTGCATTACCTTCCTTTCTTTTTTCTTCCAGGACCATCATTCACTAATAGCCCTCTTTTCTAGCAGTCTTTTGAAACAAATTGATTTTTACTACTCAATTGCTCTTTCCATTGTAATTTTTAAATAAAACCTTTGGTAGCTTCTCAAAGTCTCTTTATGGATCTAGCCTGCACTGATGATCAATTGAAGATGTGCCCTTCATCTGTTTTCTTCCTCACCTGCCACTCCTGGTACAATGACTTGGAAATCTCTTTGAAACCTCAACAGAAGGAGGACAAAGCAGGAATCTGTTCCAAACATCACATGGAGGCTTGTTTCCTCTCTCTCTTTTATTTTGTTTTCTCGAATTTTCTGAAGTCCACTTCCCATATGTAGAAGTTAGTGCATGGAAAAGCCATCTCCACGAGATTTGGATAGTGTATTAGACCAGGGTGTACCCAGGCCATGGTCCAGCTTATACTCTTCATTTTCCTATAGCACTCCTGTGCCCTTTAATACTCATAGGTTCTTTCCATGATTTTCACACTAAACTAATTAAAACGTCTTCCATCTCTGACTGTTGAAATCTTGTAGTCATTGCAAATACTCCAAGTAGCATTCCCTGGTACTGCCAAAGAAAATGAGATTCAGTATGTTTTTATAGCAACAAGTTTCCCCTTCCTTATAATAAAAGCCAACATAAAGTTGTGTTACTTAATCTCTCATGTTCTGAAAAAGATACTCATTTTCACCCACGTGTTTGATGGAAAAAAAATTAGTTTAGTTAATATCACTACAAAATGCATGGCAACTGTAATTGGGAGCCTGGATTCAAAATCAGAGGTTTAATATACAGAGAAGGAAGCCATAGAGAGCACAAGAAACACAAACACCCTCCACTACAGTCTTTATTGAGGATTAAGGCTTATCTGATGATATGTAGCTGCTCAAATAAAAGCACTGAGAAGTTGTACTAAAGCAAGCAGCAAATACTATGAAAAATTAGTATGTCTATTTACTGTGTGGTGCATGTGGGTTTGCATCATGTAAGGTCCTGAGCTGAACAAAAGGCTGCAGGGCACTAGACTTTTACAGTTTCGGAAGCTGGACCAAGGTGCAGTCCTGACATCTGGATGAAAAGGACTTCTCATTTTGCTCATGACACAAGTAGTAAATACAGATGCCCTCATATGCCTAAGAAGGTTTTCTCTTGTTTTTTAATATTTTTAAACTTTCTGCTTACCTGGTAGTAAAAGCAGCATTTTAAAGAAATATTATTGGATAAAGCTTTGATGGTTAAATATGCTGATTGTTTTTCTTCCAATTTTTAAAACATTAGTTTCAACTGTATTTGCTTCCTGCTATTAATCTCTACAGTTTGTAAGGTAGATGGAAAAATTCAGTAAATGAATTTGAAGATTTGGTTGACTCTCAGGTGTTAGAATTGCAAACAAATGTATTTATTTTCAAGAAATAGGATATTGTGCTACAGTAAATATGAAATTTTTAGAAGAAAGGTATTTCTCAAAATTTATTATGGTATGACCAATATGGGACATACAGGTAGAGTTAGCTATGAGAGTTAGTGTGAACTGTATAAGGCAGACAGGAGAAGACAGCTATGAGAGTTAGTGTGAACAATTTGGTGCATATAGGTGGAGACAGTTTTGCTGTGAGTTAGTGGGAACTGTGTGGGGGAGGTAGGTGGATGAGAATTAGTGTGAACTGGATGAAGAAGATAGGTAGACACAGCTATGAGAATTAGTATGAACTGGATGTGGAAAATAGGTGGAGACAGCTATGAGAATTAGTGTGAACTGGATGGGGAAGATAGGTGGAGACAGCTATGAGAATTAGTGTGAACTGGATGGGGAAGATAGGTGGAGACAACTATGAGAATTAGTATGAACTGGATGGGGAAGATAGGTAGAGACAACTATGAGAATTAGTGTGAACTGGATGGGGAAGATAGGTAGAGACAACTATGAGAATTAGTGTGAACTGGATGGGGAAGATAGGTGGAGACAGCTATGAGAATTAGTATGAACTGGATGGGGAAGATAGGTGGAGACAGCTATGAGAATTAGTGTGAACTGGATGGGGAAGATAGGTGGAGACAGCTATGAGAATTAGTGTGAACTGGATGGGGAAGATAGGTGGAGACAGCTATGAGAATTAGTATGAACTGGATGGGGAAGATAGGTAGAGACAACTATGAGAATTAGTATGAACTGTATGGGGAAGATAGGTAGAGACAACTATGAGAATTAGTGTGAACTGGATGGGGAAGATAGGTGGAGACAGCTATGAGAATTAGTATGAACTGGATGGGGAAGATAGGTGGAGACAGCTATGAGAATTAGTGTGAACTGGATGGGGAAGATAGGTGGACACAGCTACAAGAGCTCTAGAAAATAACAATAATGTTTCCTGCTTAGAATTCTTAGTGTCTTATGACTCTTTAGTGCTTGAGATTAATTTTAGGGTTTAAGGGACCTTATCAGTGATTGAGAATTTACATGCATGCATACTAATTTTTCTTACATAAATTCCTGGGTTAGAAAGATTCCATAGCTTTAAATTTGTTCAGGATACAAAGATTTGGTGGCAGATATTTTTCTTCGCTGAATCATATTGCAAGAAGAAAAACACAAGGATGTTTGACTATTGGATTTCATTCTAACCAACAAGCTCAGAAGTTGCCATGTACCTAGGGCCTAATCGCAATCAGGCTAAACTTAAAGCAAAGAAGACAGTGGCCACAGGGGAAATTAAAGCAAGAATCTCTTTGAATTGACTTTGTTTCTTCAAACACCGTGGGGCTTATATATGAGGAAAACACTGGGGATATTTATTTTATCTGCCCATCTGAATTTCATAAGTGTGCTTGATAGAAGGCTTTATTAGAAACTAGGGGAGCAAACCAATCTTCAGAATCAGGGTTCTTTTCTTTGGAAGACTCTGCATTTGTTACCTTTAAAATACTTAACAGCATAGAGGCTAGGACATAACTCTGATTACTGAGATAATGTAAACTAAACTGCCTTGAGAGATACAAAACATTGTTCACATGTTAGACATTATTAGATTATTAAAACTAAGATTTCTTGGCAAGACAAAAACACAGACATAAAGTAGTATATTGAGTGCTTAATTTCCATTATCCTCTGTGCCCATCTCTCTCTCTCTCTCTCTCTCTCTCTCTCTCTCTCTCTCTCTCTCACACACACACACACACACACACACACACACCATAAAATACACACACATATGCACACAAAACGTACACAATTCCCATACACAAACACATACACACATACACACACACAATGTACATATGCATGCTCTTGTTTTACTCAGGTATTCCAAATTGTCCTACACTATCTAAAATCTTTATTAATATTACATACAGAAATGTTGAGTTATATTTAGTAAGAAGCCCATTTGGGAAAATCTTTCAGTAATTAAAAGTAGAGAGGAAGAAAAAGAAAGACAATTTGAAGGGGTTGAATGAGGATTTACAGCCTGGAGCTTTTAGAACAACTAAAGAAATACAGAATGCATTAATGTTACCAAAGGCACCCTTTTAGAAATGTTATTAAGGATATTTTACAAGGCTAAATTAAAAAACCATCAAGCCCTACTAATAATGATTTATAGTAGAAAGGGAGGGCAACTGATATAATGCTTCCTAAGTACCACTTTCATTGTGGCTCATCGTCTTGGCTCTTCCTCAAAATGAATAAACAGAAAGGCATCAGTCAGATACAGTTTTAACATCACTTTCAATATGTATATAAACTGACACAGATTACTAAAACATTATCCTAGAATGCATTTTTCATCACAGCTAATACAGTGATGTTCAGAAAAGACTTCAACTTTAGAAAATCATACTCACTCTAAAAATGAAATTATTAGTCATGTAGAGTAGGAGACAGCAAGCATCATTAGTAGCATTGTCAGGCTCTTTGACCACTGCCCATGATTTCTTTATTACCTTGTTGCATAAGCTTTGCTTACCTCTACTTTCTATCTGCGTGTCTGGCTTACTTTGTGGTTTCTCAAATCAATAATCAGGGCAGCAGAAGATGGGACAAGAGATGCCTTGTTGTTCAATCGAGTTGCTTGTCTCACATTTATCACTATAGTTTTGTTATTGGTTTGATGCCTTAAAGACACTTGTCATGTTGAGAGAGAGAGAGAGAGAGAGAGAGAGAGAGAGAGAGAGAGAGAGAGAGAGAGAGACAGACAGACAGACAGACAGACAGACAGACAGAGACAGAGAGAGGAGAGAAAGAAGGAAGGATGACCAGGTTTAAAAAAATGTGGGTGGCCATGAGATGTAAAAATGTTCTTTGTTTGTTTTTATTTATGGAGATAGAATTTTGCCATGTAACTTAGAGGCTGGCCTGGAAGTTGAATTCCGCCTGGAAGTTTAATTCTGCCTGCCTCAACCTCCTGAGTGGGGTGATGATAAGTGTCCAATATTAAGCCAAGTCAGTGTTCTTTTATGGATAGCACTATTTTGTTATCATCATTATCTCCCAGTTACAAGACTCCATGTTTTAAATTCCATGCACCTTCAATAATAAATGTAGCAGAAGAAAGCTGTGGGAAGACTTGTTCACTTGGCTTTGCCCCTTTGACAAGAAGGCTGGTGAGGGTACCTCAACCAAAGAAGGATATTATCTGTGAATAAACCAGAAAATATTTCAGGAGATCACCAGTATTTCATAAGACTTTGATTCCATCCTCACAATCCTTAGACCCTCCTACAAGTTCTGGATCTGGAAGCTGTTTCGTGAGTAGAGGGAAGCACTTGGAAGAGGAGGAGAAGAACAGAGTTAAAACAGACAGAAAAGCCCACCTCATGATTGGACAAGGAGATCAATTAGTCATGCCTGAGTTACAGCAGTGTTGAAAGTTTAACTGGTTAAGATTAAAGGCTTACTAACTTAGAACACATGAGAACCATTTGTTATTTAATTTCTGAGACTCATTAAGACGTTAACGTCTATGTCCAAAATTCAGTCCTGGTAAGAGAAAGGCGGGGAGGTCCAGAGTTGCTTTTGAAGTGGTTTAGAGTTAAATATATGGATGACTTTCTTTCTTTCTCTTTCTGTTTAAAAATCTCCTCTTATGGTCTTACTGTTCTAGCTGAGACTTCATGTACTATACTGAATTTGCATGAAGAATGTGGACAACTTTGTCTTGCTCCTGATTTTAGTGAAATCGCTTTACATTTTTCTCTATTTAAGTTGATGTTGACTATGGGCTTGGTGTAAACTATCTTTATTATGTTGAAGAATGTCCTTTGTATCTCTAATCTCTCCAAAACTTTTATCACAAATGGGTACTGAATTTGTCAAAGTCCTTTTATGCATCTATTGAGATGATCATTTTTTTAAATTTTATTTATTTATATAGTAGATTACATTTATTGGTTTTCATATACTGAACCATGCCTACATCCCTGCATTCAACCCTACTTAATATGGGGAATGATCTTTTCGACGTGTTCTTAGATTCATTTTGCCAGTATTTTTTGTTGTAGTATATCACTTTAACTATGAAAAGATTTGTTACATTTGTTTATGTTTCAGAATATTACTTTATGTAAAGGTGTGTTACATTTGTTTATGCTACATTTTTGTTCAGTGATGTAAAGATGTGTTGCTTTGTTTGCCTAAGGAAGCTGATTGGTCTAATAAAAAGCTGGCAAATATCTAGGCAGCAGAGGGATAGGCAGGACTGGAAGACAGAGAGAATAAGTAGAAGGAGTGTATGCTCAAGAATGAAGAGAGAGAATGAAGGAGAAAGAGAGGGAGTCACCCATGACCAACAGGCAGCCATCAGCCAACCAGACACGGAGTAGGACATACAGAATGAAAGAAAGATAAAAAGTCAGAGGCAAAACACAGATGAAGAGAAAAAGGTTAAATTAAGTTATAAAAGCCAGTGGGACAATCATAAGCTAAAGTCTAGCATTCATAAATTATAAGTCTCTGTGTTTTAATTTGGGAGCTGGTTGGTGGCCCAAAAGAAGGCCTACTACATACTATATTTTATTGAGTATTTTTTTACCTATGTTCATAAGGGAAATGTGTTTATAATTCTCTTTCTTTGTTGGGTCTTTGCTGTGGGATGTTCTGTATGGCAAATGTGTTGCTGATTAGTCAATAAATAAAACACTGATTGGCCATTGGCTAGGCAGGAAGTGTAGGTAGGACAAGGAGGAGAATAAAGCTGGGAAGTGGAAGGCTGGGTCAGAGAGACACTGCCAGCCGCCATGATGAGAAACAGCATGTGAAGATGCTGGTAAGCCACGAGCCATGTGGCAAGGTATAGATTAATGGAAATGGATTAATTTAAGCTGTAAGAACAGTTAGCAAGAAGCCTGTCATGGCCATACAGTTTGTAACCAATGTAAGTCTCTGTGTTTACTTGGTCGGGTCTGAGTGGCTGTGGGACTGGCGGGTGAGAGAGATTTGTCCTGACTGTGGGCCAGGCAGGAAAACTCTAGCTACAGGTCTTTATGTGGAGGTGTTGTCAGGGTAATTGTGGTCTCATAAAATGAATTTGGCAATGTTCTTTCTGTTTCTATTTTGTAGTATAATTTGAGGAATATGAGCAGTAAGCTCCATTACTATTGCTTAAGTCTCTCTGAGGCCTTATGAGCCCTGCTTAGTTGATTCTGTGGGCTGTGTTCTTGTAGCTGTGTTGTTTTCAATCCCTCTGGATCCTACAATCCTTCTTCCCCTTTTGTGCATGGTTCCCTGAGCTCCACTTGTTTGGTTCTGGGTCTCAGCATCTGCTCCCATCACTTGCTGGACGAAGCCACTCTGATGATGACTGGCCTAAGTACCAACCCATGAGTACAGCAAAATATCATTAGGAATCATTTCACTGACTTTTTTTCTAGTTCCAAACATCTGCCTGCAAATTTCATGATGTCATTTTTTAACAGCTGAGTAATACTCCATTGTGTAAATGTACTACATTTTCTTTATTCATTCTTCTGTTGAGAGACATTTGGGTTGTTTCCAGTTTCTGGCTATTATGAATAAAGCTGCTATAAACATGTTGGGCAAGTTTCCTTGTTCTAGGATGAAGCACCCTTTGGGTATATGTCCAAGTATGTTATAGCTGGATCTTGACTTAGATTGATTCCCAGTTTTCTGAGAAACTGCCGTATTGATTTCTAAAGTGGCTGTACAAGTTTGCACTCCCACTAGTGATGGAGGAGTATTTCCCTTGTTCCACATCCTGGCCAGCATGAGCTGTCACTTGTGTTTTTGATCTTAGCCATTCTGGCAGGTGTAAGATGATATCTCAGAGTTGTTTTGATATGCATTTCCCTGATGGCTAAGGATGTTGAACATTTCTTTAAGTCTTTCTCAGCCACTTGAGATTCCTCTGTTGACAATTTTTTGTACAGATTTGTATGCTTTTTCATAACTGGATTATTTGGTTTGTTGATGTCTAGCTTCTTGAGTTCTTTATATATATATATATGTTTTTTGAGACAAGGTTTCTCTGTGTAGCTTTGCGCCTTTCCTGGAACTCGCTTTCATGCTGGCCTCAAACTCACAGAGATCCTCCTGCCTCTGCCTCCCGAGTGCTGGGATTAAAAATGTGAGCCACCACCGCCCGGAATTTTTTTTAATGTATTTTTTTTATATTAGTCTGATATCAGATGAGGAGTTGGTGATGATCTTTTCCCATTCTGTGGGCTGCCATTTTGTTCTATTGACTGTATCATTTGCCTTACAGAAGCTTTTCCGTTCCATGGGGTTTCACTTTTTTTTTTTTTTGGTTTTTCGAGACAGGGTTTCTCTGTGTAGCCTTGCGCCTTTCCTGGAACTCACTTGATAGCCCAGGCTGGCCTCGAACTCACAGAGATCCCCCTGGCTCTGCCTCCCGAGTGCTGGGATTAAAGGCGTGTGCCACCACCGCCCAGCTGGGGTTTCACTTTTTTATTGTTGATCTTCCTTTCTGTGCTATCAGTGTTCTGTTCAGGAATTTGTCTCTTGTACCAATGTGTTCAAGGCTATTGCCTAATCTCTTTTCTAACAGGTTCAGTATATCTGGTTTTATGTTGAGGTCTTTGGTTCACTTGAGCTTGAGTTTTGTCCATTGTGATAGATATGGATCTACATGCATTCCTCTATATACAGACATCACGTTAGACCATCACTATTCGTTAAAAAATGTTTTCTTTTTTCCATTGTGTATTTCTGTCTTCTATAATAAAAATAAGGTGTTCTTGGCTGTACGGATTTATTACTTGGTCTATGATTCAATCCTATTGATCAACGTGTCTGTAGTACAGCTTGAAATCAGAATGGTGATATTTCTGGAAACTCTCTTATTGTACAGATGTGTTTTATTTGTCCTGGGTTTTTTGTTTTTCCTTGTAAAGTTTAGTATAGTATTTTTCAAGTTCCTTAAAGTATTTAGTTGGAATTTTGATGGGGATTATGTTGAATCTGTAAATTGCTTTTGTTAGGATAACCATTTTTACTGTGTTAAATCTACTGATCCATAAGCATGGGAGATCTTTCCATCTTCTGATATCTTCTTCATTTTCTTTCTTCTAAGACTTGCAGATTTTGTCGGATAAGTCTCTCACTTGCTTGCTTAAAGTTACTCCAAGATATTTTACATTATTTGTGGCTATTGTGAAGGTTGTTGTTCGTCTGCCTGTTTTATTTCTCAGCCTGTTTGAGATTTGTATATAGGAGTGCTACTGATTTTTTTTTTAGTTAATCTTATATCCAGCCACTTCACTAAAGGTGTTTATCAGCTGTAAGAGTTTCCTGGCAGAATTTTTCAGGTTGCTTAATTATACTATCATATCATCTACAAATAACAATACTTTTACTTCTTTTCCGTTTGATATCCCCTTGATCTCCATCAATTTTTTTTATTGCTCTAGCTATTACTTAAAGTGATATATTGACTAGAAATGAAGAGAGAGGAAAGCCTTGTCGTTTTTCTGGTTTTATTGGAATTGCTTTGAGTTTCTCTCCATTTAAGTTGATGTTGTCTATAAGTTTGATGTAAATTGTCTTTATTATGTTTAGGTATGTCCTTTTAAGTCTAATATTTCTAAGACTTTTATCATAAAGAATGTTGGATTTTGTCAAAGGCTTTTTCAGCATCTGTAAGATGATCTTTTTTTCTTTTAGTTTGTATATATAGTGTTTTACATTGACAGATTCTCATTTGTTGAATCATCCCTGCATCTCTGGGATGAAGCATCCTTGATCATGGCCTTTTTGATATGTTCTTGTACTCAGCTTGTGAATATTTTATTCACTATTTTAGCATCTATGTTCATAAGAGAAATTATTCTGTAATTCACTTTCTTTGTTGAATTTTTGTGTGGTTTGAGTTTCAGAATAACTGCAGCCTCATAAAATGAATTTGACAATATTCTTTCTGTTTCTATTTTGTAGAATAATTTGAGGAGTATTGGTGTTAGCTCTTCTTTGAAATTCTAGTAGAATTCTACACTAAAATCATCTGACCCTTATCTTTTTTTTTTTTTTTTTTTTTTTTTTTTTTTTTTTTTTTTGGTTTGAGAGACTTTTAATGACTGGTTCTATTTCACTAGGGTTTATTGGTCTATTTAAATTGTTTGTCTGATCTTGATTTAACTTTGGTAAGTGGTACCTATCAAGAAAATTAACTGTTTCTTTTAGATTTCCAATTATTTTGGAGTACAGATTTTAAAGTACATCCTTAAGATTGTCTTGATTTCCTCGGTATCTGTTATGTCCCTGTCTTCCTTCCTTCCTTCCTTCCTTCCTTCCTTCCTTCCTTCCTTCCTTCCTTCTTTCCTTCCTTCCTTCCTTTATTTCTTTAATTGAAAATAGTTTTTTTCTCATACAATACATCCTGACTACAATTAACTTTCCCTTTACTCCTCCCATGTCTTTCCAACCTCCCCTCTCACACAGATTCACTTCTCTTTCCCTTCAGAAAAGAACAGACCTCCAAGAGACAGCAACCAAACATGACAATACAATATACAATAACACCAAGAGTAGGTAAGAGACTCAGAGACTCACCAGCTCTCACTGTTAGGAGCCTGACAAAAACACCAAGCTAAGTGTCATAGCATGTACGCAGAGGATCTCGTGCAGACCTCTGCAGGCCTGTGCTTCTTGCTTCAGTCTCTGTGAATTCATATGAGGACTGCTCAGTTTATTCAGTGGGCCACGTTCTCCTGATGTCCTCCATCCCCTTTGATTCTTACAGTCTCTCCCCTCTCTTTTTTCCTTGGTGTTCTCTGAGCTCCAAGGGGAGGCACATGATGGATACCTCCAATTTAGACTCTTTCTACATAGTCAAGCTTTAGGTCTCTGCACCCACTGCTATCTGCTGCTGGAGGAAGCATCTCTGAAGATGACTGGACAATGTACAGATCTATGAGTACAGCAGAAAATCATTAGGAATCATTTCATTGATTTTTTTTGGCCAGTCATGTTTGGTTTTAGCCTAGGTCTTGGGGCTATCCAGTCTCTGGTTCCTGGCCAATGGATGACTTTCATATTCACTGTTATAGGTTACTATGCAGGTTATTCGGCATACTGCCTATGCATTATTTCATTAAATCTCTATGAGATTGATTTAAGTGCTGCCATTGAAGAATGTGGATCCAAGAGAGCATACTAAATTTGTGGGAGCTATGTGAACTCACTCAGCATGTGGTAACTGGGATGGCTGGTGAAGGTTCTGAAACTTGATGCCCTGACAGCCACAAATCTAGGATATTAGTCAGTGTGGAGTGGTGTCAGAGGCAATAAATCATGAGGCAAGTTTGCATGGTTGTGGAGAGTAGACTAAAGGATGCTGGGGAAAGTTCTGAGATGTCTATGGCTGTATGTCTTCTGACCATGCCTAATTTGTCTGAGTTAAACTTAGAATGCTTCAAGTAAGCATGTGACAGGCAAAACAACAAAGCAGAAGCTGGAAATCTTGTACTACTAATCTAGAGGGACAATCAAACTTTGTACATACCCATAGTTCCTGATTCAAGCATAATGTATCCTATATCCAAGTGTTTAATCAGCAGAATGTTCAAGAGAACATGACAAATGCACCAGAAAATAGGATTCCTGTATTCATTCATTCAAGAAAGCACAATAGAAATCTTATGATGGGTAGAATTTTAGATCAGGTCTGACATTACATTAGTCAGCAAGCAAATAAGAGCTTCTGTCCTCATGTGGCCTTTTGGGAGGCGAAGTACAAGCAGGAGTGGGTGGTTGGTCTTTTAACTGCTGTCATATTTCTAGTCCTGAGCGCATGGCTTCCTAATCTTGGATATGTACAAAGCAATTTTCAAATGTGCTAAGAAGCAGTTACTCAGTCTCTTCCTGGTCCTGTTCCTTTCCTCCAGTGGGTTGAGAGATGGCAAGGCCTTGCTTTTTCACTTATCTGCTTCTTATCAAACAGTTATGCAGCAGGCATTTCTGAACAGGCAGAACATCCCTGGCATGTGATCTGCTTCTCCTCTCAGACAAAGGGCAAAGGCATGCTCACTGCTTCTTGAGTTTCTCTTTTGCTGCCACATACATGCTGTGTACATGCTACTGCACTGAGCCTAGCTCTTGGGGCTTCCCATGAGTGGCTTGCTTCTACGAGAATGAGCACAGATATGTGCATGATTCTGCCTTTTGGCCCTGAGGTTTTGGGTTTTCATTCAGAACCTGTGAACCTTGTTAACTATCCTACCAATCACTTTCTTCTTCCATCTTCTTATTGTTCTCTCCCCTCTTCTTCTGCTGCACATCACACTTGATTAAAATAATTCAATATAAAAACTCAAGATTTAATAAGAAGAGAGAAATGGCATCAGGAATAGGCTGTGTTGGTTCATTTTTCTCTGTTTTAGTTATTTATGGTTTGAAATAATAAGTAGAATAATCTAAAAATATTAACTTAGTTTTCTGTACTACAACCATACTTCAACCTCTATGGGAAAATGTTTTCTGAACAAACTCACCTGTCATGATTATAAATACGCATCGCAGAGGTTGGAAAATGATAGCAGAAATTTTACCGTGGATCTCTAACATAAATCTCCAGAAGTGAATTGAAAACTTGTTTTCTAAAGCATTTTTATTTGAAATGAATGCTGAGTTATATTAGATGACACGCTAGAAATGCTTTTTAAAATGCACAGTTTTGTGGAAATGACAAAGAGTCCACAGGCTGCTTCTATCCGAATACGGTAGAAATGTGACATACAATAGAAAGGAAGGAAAACGAACTTCAAGAGTTGAAGACATAAGTCATCTGTGAAAAACTCACAAGCCTACGTTGTAAGAATTATATTTGGCTGGGGCTGGAGAGATGGCTCAGAGGTTAAGAGCACTGCTTGCTCTTCCAAAGGTCCTGAGTTCAATTCCCAGCAACCACATGGTGGCTTACAACCATCTGTGATGAGATCTGGTGCCCTCTTCTGGCCTGAAGGGATACATACAGACAGAACACTGTATACATAATAAATAAATCAATCTTTAAAAAAAAATTAAAAAAAAAAAGAATTATATTTGGCACGTCTTCCTTTCCTGCAGGCGTCACAGTATGTGTGGCCCTTCCTTCTCTCCTCTTTGCTCATTGGGAAATGTTCACCGACGACATCCAGTTGTTTTGAATATTCAAAGGCACTGCCCTGACTGTCTGATTTGTGCTGTCTGGGCAGCACTCATCAATGTATGAAGAAGTTGGTGCTGTGGCCCTTTTCCAAACAGAACACAACAACAAGCCACCATCATTCATATTTTACATATTTTAAAATGTATATGATCCCAATGCTACACTAGTTCAGAAAGTGTGATTGCTTGAGCTTCTTTAGATGTTCCACAATCCTCTAAAAAATAATCTTAGTATGCATGAAATTTAAAAAAATTATTTTCAGAAACATTCATAAGCATGTAACATTGCAAAGCATTAGATTTGCCAGTGTCACAAGTATGTGATATGAAGGGTTTTGTTCTCTCTCTCTCTCTCTCTCTCTCTCTCTCTCATACACACACACACACACACACACACACACACACACACACACACACACACACTTAGAACACAAAAACTGTGCTGACTTAACTTTCCTGAAATTGTGGACCAACCTTTAACATTTTACATGTGTCTCTCTGTCAACTCTGCCACCATTGTAGGGAACCTGGCACTTAATAGACACTGGCTAGCTGAATGGATAAATGAGTGAATGCTATCCAATGAAATGAAGGTGGGTTGAACGTATGTAATTGGATTTAATGCCTAGAGGCACTTGGATTGCAGATTCTGAGCCCAAACATTATGCTAATTTCTTCCCCTGAAGCAAATACCTTGCTATTTTCAGGGCTGCTGAGTGTTCACTTTCAGCGCTGTGAAGTGAAGGTGCTTAGAAACTCCTCGAAGCCAATCGTGGAGGAAAGTTTGGTATTGCTGAACTCGGTGCTGACATTTCAATTCTAACTGAAGCCTAAGATTAATATATTTTATAATTTTGCGTCATGGCCTATTGAGTGTGAATCTCTATTCCCTTGTTGCTGAGAATCTATTTACATAAATGTTTTATATAATTTTTTTCAAATAAAAATAATAGATATTTTTATTGTCATTCCACTTTGATGGGCTATTTCCTCCAGGAGAACTGATTTACTTTAGAAACTTTTTTTTATTCAGTATTTTCTTTCAATGTTCTCTAAAATATTTCTGCCAAAGAAACATAATTCACCTTCTTGCAAAATGTTAACATTTTCAAATTGAAGAAAAAGCCACCTTGCCAACAGTGTTATTTCAAATGTTTGATTCATCATGCTATGTTCAGTCTATTTTTAAGGTTTTTCCAATTTGAATTTTAAGGTTGTTTCTTGTTCCAAGTTGGATCAGTTTGCAATATGTTGCAGAATGACTGAGTGGGGAGAGAAATAAACCCAGAATCAAATGCATTCAGAGGAAGACTCACAGAAAAATCGTTGCTTTTCTTTACCAAACGTGATTAACCTGCCAACCGTCATCCTGCTCTCAAGGTCACAAAGAATCCCATTTATCAGCAAATGAGATTATTTCTTTACATAATCCTTTAATTTATGTGCTATGCTAAATATGGTTGAATAAGAGAATGATTGTCTGGCTTGTTATTATCAACATAAGCCAATTTAATGCTTAATTATACTGGAATATCATCACATAGTAGGTACTCAATAGACAGAACAATGAAGCATAGAGTTTCCACACAGTGTGGCCTACCCTGTTCTTATCCTAGGATGAGTTTCTCTTGTAAAACCCAGAATTGTATGGCTGGCACTGTACAGTTAGTAATTGAACGAGTGTAATACAGGAATAACACAGTCAGGGAGTCAATGATGTGAGAGGTGAGGTCCAGTAATACTAAGGGTTAGGGTGGGGGGGGGGTGATGCTGCACAAGAAACTGAGGAAGCCTCGTGAAGGAAGATCCTCTTTGTAATAGCATAACCCAGTGTCTGGAAATAGTCATATTGGATATTCAAGTACTTGTATTTCCTTTTATCTTCTTAACATAGCCCATCCATTAAAGTTAGCAAAGATCCTTGCCAAACAGCAACATATGTGTTGGTACCACTAGGTTAAATAGACAGAATTAACTTTACTAGATTAGATTCAGATTTATGATATAAAATAAGTGTAGATTTTATTTTTGTTGAATCTGTTTCAATTTCTGTTTCCTTGTGATTTTACATTTAAGGAAGCATGTGCTTATTTGCTTTACCATTAAATATTTTGGTGCATAGTTTCAAAGGAAAGTTTATATTTTATACAGTTGGTGATGATTAATCTAAATCTATAACTCTCACCAAAAAGATAAATACCAAGAAAAATTATCTCTTTAGCTGAAAGTATATTTTATTATCTTTACTAGGCATGTATTATATATTATGTATATATTATAGATTGGGTGTATAATTTTTCATTTAATTGGATATTCATCCCAAATGATATCCTATATTTAAACATTCTAACACAATACTGTCTTTTACTATTTTTTTATAATTGGAAAATGTACAGAGATGACCAGCCAAACTAGTGGAAACACATGAACTATGGACCAAGAGCTGAGGAGCCCCATGGTACTGGATAGGTGAGGGAGTTGTTTAGCTTGAACTGTTTATGGTGTCCCCAGGCAGTGGGATTGGGACCCACCCTGATGCATGAGCTGACATTTTGGAGACTAGTGCCTATGGTAGGACACTTTCACAGCCTTGGTGCAGGGAGGAGGGCCTTGGGCCTGCCTCAACTGAATGTACCAAGCTTTGTTGACTCCCTATGGGAGACCTTGCCTTGGAGGAGGTCAGAATGGGGTAATTTGCGGGGGGAAGGCTGGGAGGTGGGAGGAGGGAGGAGAGGGGAATCTGTGGTTTGTATGTAAAATGAATAGAAAATCTCTTAATAATAATAATAAAATATTACATCACAGTAAAAAAAATTTCAGATAGCTTACATTGTAAAACCTTTTACTCCTTAAAAATGTTCATGTAGGACATTTTTCTATTCAAGAATTTTTAAGTATTTTTAGATTATAGGCTTCACTATTAAATTTACTTGACACAACCGAAGAGTAAAAGCTGTCTTTGTTAGCAGACATCATTTTTAAAAAATCAAAAAATATAGTACTATTTTGAAATGTGCCAATAATTGTGCACATTTGTGGGTTATAAGGTGGCCTTTCAATACATGCATACAAAGCATAATATTATATCAGGGTAATTGTCATTCTGCCACTCAAATATTTACTCTATATCAGAATTGTTTAAAATCCTCTCTCAGTTATTTTGTAAAATCCTTGTATTGATTATCAACATTCTCCTGCTGCATCACTTAGCCTTACAGTTCCTCTGTGGACTCTCTCTCTCTGCACCTTGCATCCTTCCTTTCTTTCCTGAGACTATTCCAAGGCTCTGGTAACCACTACTGTATCCTCAATTTTCTGGAAACGAACTGGAAATCTTTCTTAGTAATGCCTCATGTTAGTTTTGTAGGTAATTATGGATGAAATTAATTGTGAGTGACATTTTTTAATATATATTTTAAACGCAGGACTCTTTGGGTCATAAAAATATTCCCATGAGCTTTCTCTCCCATGTCTTGGTGGGGTGTTCTCTGTTTCATTCCCATGTTAAATCAGTGTGGAGCCTAAAGCACCATTTCAGAGTAAGGCAAAACTTAAGTAATTAGGTTTCTCCTGGGAAATTGGATTCTGAGGAATTGGATTTCCCCAGTAGATTGTGAATGACAGTGATTCTAACTCTCAAAGAAGGGTGCCTTTGGAATGTCCACAGGCTGATTCACAGGAACACAGACATAGTGATTTTTACTCGGTTTCAGATTATTCTTGCATTGGCTTTTCTCTAACTAGTACACATGAGTTCCAAGTAATGGATTGAACAGCAAACTATGTTGAGTGTCCTGAGTGAGGCTGTGATACTGTACTAAATTACATGACCAGGTAAGGTTATGTGAGGGATTGAAAGAATTGAAGTCTGTCTTGGAGGGGCTGAGAAAATGTTTTCTGAACGAAATGAAAAACCATGGAGAAAGTCTGAATTTTCTGAGTGTAAAATGGTTATCTGTACAAAAGTTTTAAAAATTGCAGTTTTTCCAATTATATTGTCTAGACAGTGTTTAGTATCTCGCTTATTTGCTTTCATATTTTCTCTTGATGATGTGATTGATATACTGACAATGATGTGTTTGTGTTTTAGAAAGTTACCACTTTGCTAAATGAGAAGATGTCTTTTGATCATGGCTTTCTTGAGGGCCCTGGGTTGTGTATTTGCATCCAGTTGAGGCAAAGAAGTCAGTGTTTGAAAAGACAGCAGAATAGTCTGTGTAGCTCATTAGTTTTTACAACCCTAAACTTAAATCGTAGCTTAAAGTGTCCTTTGAGATGGTAGCTTTGAAGATATGACACCACATAGTAGAGCTGAAAGTGGGGAACATGGAGACGTTTTAAACAGAGCCAACTGAGTTCCCAGAGAATTGGCTTGTTAGTTTATTACCACTTCTCAAGTTTTCAATTTGCAAAATTATTTGAGTGACAGAAAACACTGAATAGAGAGAAAAACAACTAGAATTATCTAGATAGGTTAGGAGCATCTTTTGAAAGATACTTGATGTGCATTCTGTGGTCATAGTTGGCAGGATCAGCCACTGAATTTTAAACTTATTTCTTCCCACTCTGTTATTGCATGGCTAACCAGCAGGCTGAGAAATATCTGCTACAAAGTGTTCAAGGCTTACGTGTTCTGTGTAGGTGAGAAGAGAGAGCCTCAAAGTACAAGGTTAAGGTCATTGGAATCTAGACATCCATTTTCTCCTCATGTCACTCAGTGTTTACTAAGACACAATGTGCTACTCAGTGTTCTAGGTGCTAGTCATTTCCTGGTGCCTCAGTATTTCAGATATATTCTGTAGAGCACCTTTGAGATTTCATAGTATTATAAATATTAAAAACTGTCTGGTTGTATTTCATGAAGTTCATATGAGCCTTAACTTAGGAAAGTGTTGTAAGAAGCTTTGATTGACACTAATATATGTACATTTAATTACAAAAACAACATGAAACTATTCTTTATGAAAATGCCCAGTGATCCAGGACTCCCTCCTCCCCAAAAATCACTGTTCACAGCTGTTGTGAGTTACACTCATTAATAACTGTCAACACATTTGTTTATTTTGTCACTGTTGTTTTAATGTATCAATTTTGCAAGACATTGTAGTATTTTCTATATTTGAATGCTATATATATATGCATAGATATATTATATATCATATAATTTGCTTTTCATATGAAAGTATATTGTGTATATTGCTCTATATTCCATATAATATATATTTTTGGAGACAGGGTTTCACTTTGTGGCCAAGATTGGTCTCAAACTAGTGATTCTTCTGTCTCAGCCACCCAACTGCTGGGATTGCTGGTATATGTCACCACATACAACTTTTCATATGCCATATTTTATTAAATATGATTTATTTAAATATTTATTGAAATAGTTTATTTAAAATTCTCCTTAGCTTGAATATCCAGATTGCCTTTTTAATTATTGATATTTGTTATTATAATAATATTGAGCACGTGAATAACTCCATTAGGATATTTTATTTGTGGCACACAATATTACAGATACAGTATTGTAAGGGAAATATGTAGAACTTGCACATTTGTGACTGTACACATCTGAGCAGTCATTTCTTCCTGTTTACGGTTTCTGGTAACCACCTTTAGCATTATTAAAAACAATGTAAATTTTTCATGGATAGATGGATGATGAAAACTAGCCTATGTAGTTATATTGGAGTATGACTCAGTCTTAAAAAGATGAAAACTATGCCAGCTGTAACTAGATGATAGAGCTGTAAGGATATTATGCCAAATTCAACGGCCCAATAATAGAACAAACTCTACCTGGATCATGTATTCTAATGATTAGATGGAAGTATTTCATGGATTCTATTCTTTTTCATCCATATATTCATGCACCAAGATTATGCTATACTAATTTTTGATTGTTTCACCCATGAGGAAGACTGATCTTGCATTAATAATTTACTTTACTCAGAAACTCGTTTACTGTTCTTCTAGTTTTTTATACACTGGCAGTGAGAATCAATCTGACTATTTCTCTAATACGGAACGTTTGGAGACTTGGTTGTAAAATGTACTGACTTGATGCATTTTGAAAATGTTGACTTGTTTAAAATATTGGATCCCTTTGTATAGGGATCTTTTAAGTTTGAGTGTATGTATTATGTTTCGCATTGTGTCTTAGTTAGGGTGTCTATTGCTGTGAGGAGACACCATAACCATGGCAACTCTTATAAAAGAAAACATCTAGTTGGGGGCTGGGGGCTGGTTCACAGTTCTAGAGATTCATTCCATTATCATCATGGAGAGAAACTTGGTGCCATGCTGGTAGATACAGTGATGGAGGAGGAGCTGCAAGTTCTACATCTTGATCTGCAGGCAGCAGAAGGAGACTGCCACACTAGGCCTGCTTGAGCATATATGTGAACTCCAAGCCCACCTTCACAATGACACACTTCCTTGAACAAGGCCACACTTACGCCAACAAGACTACACCTCCTAATATTCAAACTCCCTATGGACGAAAGCATTTACACACGTGGGTCTATGAGGGCCATTCCTATTCAAACTACTGCACATTGTTACCAGCAGGAGTGATGTGCCGGGAAAAAGTGTGTTTCTCTGTGTTTACATGTATATGCATACATATGTGTATTTATGATGGGAGAGGCTGAATATATAAGATGCTAAAAATACATATTGTCTCATAAACTATACAGATTCCATAGTCAAAAAAAGGAAAAAAAAAAAGGTCTTTAGATTTCAAAAGTATCCATAGAAAACTGTTGAGGAGGAAATGCCTATCAGAGACTGAATCTTGTGTTGGAGAAGCCAATTATCTCGTCATGTCCCAGATGTTTCAAAGGCTGTACTCATTGGTGTCTCTTACCATGGAGAAAATCTGGACCAATTGCCACTAAGACCATTCCTAGACTTACAGTATAATGTTGCTTCCAATTCATTCCAGTTTTCTAATCCAAGCAGATTTCTGGGTCTTCCCTGTTCTATCTCTTCTGGTGAACTTCACTCAAATCAAACAGTTATGGGTATCTTTATTAGAACCATACACTCCTCCCTGTCTAATGATTCCATTTCTGACAAACATTAATAAAAAGTCCAATCCACATGGAGCTTCCACTCATCATACTGTGGAGTAAATTCTGTTGGAAGTACATTAAGAGATAGTAAGCAATAAGCATAAATGAAAATGTGATGGAATGGCACAGAGGTGGGAAGAGGGTCGTAATTTTCTTTTCTTTTTCTTTTTTTTTGCTTACATTCTAAATGTGTTTCATCATTGTGAATGTGTGAGACATACATTTATGTATGCTATACCATCTAGCATTAGTTTATGTGAATGAAATGAAAAATTAGCAGTAACATTTACAGAGGGTTGTAATTTTCAGTAGAAAAGTCAAGGCAGGAGCTGGAGAGATGGCTCAGAGATTGAGAGCACTGATTGCTCTTTCAGAGGTCCCGAGTTCAGTTTCCAGCAACCACATGGTGAATTACAACTATCTGTAATGAGATCTGGTGCCCTCTTCTGATGTGCTGGCATACATGCAGGCAGAACACTGTATACATAATAAATAAATTAAAAAAATAGTCAGGGCACTGTCAATGGGAAGGTGACATTTGTGTTGTCCTGAAAGAGGTTGAGGTGATTAGACTTGCTGAAACTCTGCAGTAAAATGTTTGTTCTCTTCATCCTTAAGATTTATATATATATATATGCATGCTTGCTCATTTGCATTATGTTCATTAGGTCATCATTGTCTTACCCTGTACTAAAAAGTTTGTTCTCTTCCTCTTTGAGATTCATATATATTAATACACATGTAGGCTTATACCTGCTCATTTGCCTTATGTTTGTCAGCTCATCATTGTATTCTTTGATCTCTTGGTTAGGTTCTGCTCATCTCTTGCTCTAGCAGGTTGGCTGTTAAAACCTCTGAATAACGTGGGTATAACTTAATAATATAGGAATTGACTAGCATGTGTGAGGTTGTTGGCTTAGTTCCCAGCACCAAACACATGCACACATACACATGTGCACACTCTCACACATGTTTGCACATTTACATACTTATGCAGGAACACACACAAACACATCTTACAAGTACATCTTTGAACATATTTTAGATTCCTCTACAAGATAATTTGTCAATATAGTAAAATTGAGTAAAACAAAGATAAATTCTGCTTCTTTGAAATTATGAATCCTTCTAGAATGAGTGAATAAATTGTATAGGTAACAGCATTGTTGGCCAGTCCTAGACACACGCTTCATTTGTGATTCCTGAATGGTGAGACAAAGAGCTGGATTTCCCTTCATTCTTCTTTATGTGAATTCTCTTTCTTTTGGTAGCTCCCTCCTCTATTTTCAAAGCACATTTTGTGTATTCCCAGTATTACTACATTTCACTGTTTAATTCTTGTTTATATCATATGCAATATGAATTTTAATTGAGCATCACTTGTCAGGATTTTTCTATCTGCACTCTACCACATACTCTTGATTCCTGTGTATTTTCATATCTGGCTTGTCTTCTCTTTATGGGACACTTTTTTGTGCTTCATAGAGCATAATTCTTTGTAATAACTGCATTTTGAGTTCCATTTCAAATAGTTCTCTTTTTACTGGTATTCTTTCCCACAGGTTCTAAGTGGAAGCCTCTGTATGTCACAAAGATTATATTTCTAGTAAAGTACATAAAAGCATAGGACTCTTGAAGCCTCCTGGCTATCAGAGGAGCATGCTCCACTGGCCTTCATGACCTCACTGGAACACTGTGTATTTGGTTCCTGGTGATTCCAAGAGGAGTCACCAGATGCTTACAATCTGCCTTAGTCATTCTCACTTATGTAAAGACGTGGATAGAGAGCGTAAATTGCAGGGAGTTCCAGATGTGTGAGTAAAATTCCACTTCTGCCATCTTCTCAGCTCTGGGATCCAGGGGAAGTTCCTAACTTTAATTTCTCTGCTCTTCATTACTCTGACATAAGAACTGAAAAATAAATATGCCACTGACTTTAGTATTTGATTGTTAGAATTAAATTAATAAATGTGTGTTTAGTTTTTTGGAGATATTTAGCTGTTCATTTATTCACTTGAGAAAAAGAGAGAGAAGGAGAGATTGTGAATGCTATGGCACGAGTGTGACCATCACAGGAGTGGATTCTCTGATTCCACCATGACAATACCAGAACTCACCTCAGATCCTAGGCAGCAAGTACCTTCATCTGCTTTGTCTTCTCACTAGCAATGATATTTAATGTTCAAGAGAATGATTGTCAAATAGCAGGAATTGTGCGAGTGCCAAGACATTTATTGTTCATTTTATTTACTATTATATAAAAACACAACAGTTTTTTCTTTATTGGTTTGTTTTACTTCTTAAAGAAGGACACACATATTGTTTGTTAATTTTTGATATCAGGTGAGATTGGTATCAGTTTCACTTAATTTTCTCAGGACAGTACATATTACTCTGTTCATAGTCCTTCTTGAAATATACCAAATAAAATATTAAAGTTTGTCTTATCATTAGTTTCTTTTAAAAAAGACATTTTATTATTCATTTTACATACCAATCACAGATCCCCCTCTTCCCTCCTCCCACCCCTCCATCCTTCCCCCCCATACCACCCCCATTCTCTCCTACAAGAAAGTAAGGCATGACAGTCATGTAGCTTGATCTGCTTAAGGGGCTCCCTGGCAGTAGGATCAGAATCCATTCCTGGTGCATGAGCATGCTTTTTGGAGTCCAGTAACTATGGCTGGACACCTTGAACAGCCTTGAGGCAGGGGAAGGAGTTTGGACCTGCCTCTACTGAATGTATCACTAGGTTCTTAATATATACTAATGTAGATTTTAGATATACAATTGCTGCTGTGATATTTTTCTCTTGGCTTGATTATTTTATTCTAGTAACATTTACAAGTCAGTAGTAACATAGAGATACTCCTCCAAGATAAAAACCTGATAGTCATCATGTAGCATTTCTAGAGATTTAATGCTAGTGTGTGTGCGTGTGTGTGTGTGTGTGTGTGTGTGTGTGTGTGTGTGTGTGTGTTGTATATATAACATACAGTTTATATGGATTCTATTAATTTGATTATGTGAACACATACTATGAGTGTTTATAAATAATAAATAAACATACAAATTTCTCATGTTGTGAATCCTTAAGATTTCTTGCTTTCCAGTTGTCTTTAGTGAATTTGAAAGTACTGATAGGGACACATAGGACTGTTTTGTGGGAAAGACACAATTCAGCATGCTCTGGATTAGGAATGATAGAGGGTTGAGTTTGCCTTCCATTCTTCTTCCAGAGTACCATGTTGTCTTGCATACAGTTTTATCAGTATTTATTTATTTATTTTGCTTTCTATTGTTCACAATTGTATAACTTCATTAAGTTTTTTTTGTTTTGTTTTGTTTTTTTTTTTTGTTTTTTTTTTAATTTATTTTAATTTATTTTGCAATACAATTCAGTTCTACATATCGGTCACGGATTCCCTTGTTCTCCCCCCTCCCGTCCCCCTCACCTTCCCCCCAACGCCCCCCCCCCCCATTCCCATCTCCTCCAGGGCAAAGCCTTCCCCACAGACTGAGGTCAACCTGGTAGACTCAGTCCAGGTAGGTCTAGTCCCCTCCTCCCAGGCCAAGCCAAACAATCCTGCATAGGCCCCAGGTTTCAAACAGCCAACTCATGCAATGAGCACAAGATCTGGTCCCACTGCCTGGATGCCTCCCAAACAGATCAAGCCAATCAACTGTCTCACCCATTCGGAGGGCCTGATCCAGTGTGAACCCCTCAGCCATTGGTTCATAGTTCATGTGTTTCCATTCATTTGGCTATTTGTCCCTGTGCTTTATCCAACCTTGGTCTCAACAATTCTCGCTCATATAAACCCTCCTCATTCTCGTTGATTGGACTCCCAGAGATCCACCCAGGGCCTAGTCATGGATCTCTGCATCCAGATCCCTCAGTAGTTGGATGATGTTTCTAGCACAACAATTAGGGTGTTTGGCCATCCCATCACCAGAGTAGGTCTGCCCCAAGCCCCTTCCTGATACTTAGAGGCGGGCCCCCAGCTCCCATCTTGCTCCGGACTTCCCTTTTGGAACACTGGTCTGGCTGAACCAAGTGTGCGGATAAGGCCAGTAACGAAGCACAAGGAGATGGGCAGACGTCAAGGCAGAAACATATACAACAAAATGAATAGCAATACAGCATCACCAGGCCCTAGCCCTCCTCCAACACCTAGACCTGAACATCAGAAATTGGAAGAAGCAGAAGAAAACAGCCTTATGAATGACATCATGAAGAAGCTAGAGGCTTGTGTAGAGGAAAAGACAAAAAAATGTGAAGAACGCTGTAAACAACTAGAGGAAAGGGCAAACAAATTAGAAGAAATCAATAAAGTCCTGGAAGAAAACAATAAAATACTGAGAGAAAATCAAGAAAAATCAATGAAACAAATGAAGGAAACAGTCCAAGACCTGAAAAGGGAAATAGAAAAAATGAAGAAGACACAAACAGAGGAAATGCTGGAAATAGAAAATCTGAGAAAATGATTGGGAACTTCAGATGCAAGTATAATCAACAGAATGCAAGAGATGGAAGAGAGGATCTCTAGCATTGAAGATACAGTAGAAGAAATACATTCATCAGTCAAAGAAAACACTAAAGCCAACAAAGTCATGAACCAAAATGTCCAAGAAATTTGGGACACCATGAAAAGACCAAACCTAAGAATAATAGGGGTCGAAGAAGGAGAAGAATACCAACTCAAAGGCACAGAAAATATATTCAACAAGATCATAGAAGAAAACTTTCCCAACTTAAAGAAGGAAATGCCTATGAAGATACAAGAAGCTTATAGAACACCAAACAAACTAGACCCCCAAAAAAAGTCCCCTCGCCACATAATAGTTAAACAACTAAACGTACAGAATAAAGAAAGAATATTAAGAGCAGCAAAGGAAAAAGGCCAAGTGACATATAAAGGCAAACCCATCAGAATAACACCTGATTTCTCAATGGAGACTTTGAAAGCCAGAAGAACCTGGACAGATGTAATGCAGACACTAAGAGACCATGGATGTCAGCCTAGACTAATATACCCAGCAAAACTTTCAATCACCATAGATGGAGTGAACAAGACATTCCATGACAAAGCCAGATTTAAACAATACTTATCCACAAACCCAGCCCTACAGAAAGCACTAGAAGGAAAATTCCAACCTAAGGAAGTCAGATACACCCTCGAAAACACAGGCAACAGATAAAGTCATTAAGTTTTAAAGTAGACAGCTTTATAGACAAAATCTGTGTTAAATGGTTTTAATAATGATTTACCCTCTAAATATATTGCTATTTTTGACACTTCTGTTGCTAACATACTTTTACACTGGCATATGACGTCATTTATTTTGATGGATTTGAAATAAGAATGAAAATAGCTAAGTAGAACACCCTGTCAAGGGCTAGAAATCCAAATCAACTGTTAAGGCTGCTGGTTGCTCTTCCAGAGGTCCTGGGTTCAGTCCCCAGTCCATAAATGACTACTCATAATTACCTGTATTTCTAGTTCCAGGCTTTCTGATACCTTCTTCTGGCCTCCAAGAGTACGGCATATATTTGATGCACATATATACACAATACACACACACACACACACACGCACATAAACATACACACACATGCAAAGTAAAAATACATATAGAAATAAAGATTTATTGTAAAATAAAATTAAAATATGATCGATATTAACCCTAAATTTGAGTTTAAGAATAATACAATGAGTCAGTAATGCTGATTTAGTTGAGGCTGAGTCATAATATTTGGGCCAAAGAAATTATGACATATTAATTATCAATTTTTGACTAAATGAAAACAAAAACTATATAAAAATTATAAATTCTAATATTTTCATAGTTTTTCAACATCTTAATCCTTGCTATATTCAGTATTCCAATTTATTTTTAATAAGTTTTTATTTATAATTGAGGATTTAGTATTATGAAAAGCATTTTAAAATACTTCTAGCTGAATAATTTTATTAGATTGCATCTTTAATTAGATTTTTTTCTTTTGAGCATTTTTTTCTGTCCATAAAGTGACAGAAACAACACTTATTTTGAAAGTTGATTTTCTACATGGTGAAGCAAAACACTTGAAAAGCAGTATAGAATGCCCTGTGAAACTTAGGAGGTCCCCACTGAGTGTCATTCAAGACTTAATCCAGGCTTCAATCATGGCAGAGGAAATAGTAAGCAAGGATTCACAGTCCCTTATGCTCATATTCAAAACCATTGCTGGGGTTATGTCATTTTTCCTCTTGCTCATCACACCCTTTTCTATATTTTCTGCCATGCTCTCCATTTTCAAAAATTACTTACTTCCAGATGCCTACTAGATACCTTACACTATAATATGGACAGACACTCATGAGCAGGAATAAAGGAAAAGGCATCTGCCATATTTTTTGGACAAAGGGTTCCATTCTGTAGCTGAGGAGCACCTTTAACTCTTTATCCTTGTGCCTCTACATCATGAATATAGGCATTTGCCACCATCCCTTCACCAAATTCTTATCATAAAATTTATCCTGGTTTTAGCAAAAAAATGTGTCTTTTGTGTTCTTTTCCAAAAAAGTGGACAAGACAAGGTGTTCGCATAGTATCCCGCTGTGTATAGTAGGTCTTGTAAACACTCACCCAATGAATAATACAAAATGGAAGGCATTAAGGAGCTAGCCAGTATTCCTCCACCAAATATAACAGTGTTAAAAATCTAACTCTGTCCTACCCAAAGCCATGTTTCAACTGAAGGATGAATTTGCCTGTGTTTGGCATGTATCTTAAATTTTTTAAGCATTTAACATAATAGGCAGTACAGTTTTTTGTGATCAATTTACATTATTAATATTTAAGTGTCAGTATGAGGATCTATAATCTTGGGGGTCTCCAAGTTACAAATAGATGATGTTCTGAAGCCTGATTTACAAATCAGATGTTATAACATAAAAATAAGAAATACAACTATAATTAAACATTTAAGTTGAAAAACAGTATTATCATAAACGAGCAAGTGTAACATGAATCTTAGAAGGTCTTATAATAAAAAAAAAAAACCCAGAGCCATATATTGGGGTGAAAGCTGAAAGACCAAAGAAGCAAAACAGCCAGCTACCAGCCTACCTCTAGGAAATCCTCAGCCTCAACAGAGCAAGTTCCTGTTTCCTCACACCTTATATACCTTTCTGTGTCCTGTCATATTACTTCCTGGGATTAAAGACTTGTAACACCACTGCCTGGTTCTGTTTCTCTCATGTAGCCCAGTGTGGACTTGAACTCACAGAGATCCAGACGGATCTCTGCCTCCTGAGTGATAGGATTAAAGGTGTGCACCACCACTGCCTCTATGTCTAATCTAGTGACTGGCTCTATCCTTTGATCCCTAGGTAAGCTTTATTGGGGTACACAATATATCACCATAAGCAAGGACATAAAACAATACATATTCAATGTGAAGAGGGGGCTGTCTGTGTTTTGAAAGAAAAGAATTGCAATTTTGAGGAGATGAGCACATTTCCTAATATGTACTGATATCAACTGAATATATTGTAGAAGAGAAAAGTCACAAGGTACAGATGTGTGTATAAGAGATGGTTCACTTGGTAATGTGCTTGCTGTGTGAGCATGAAGACTGGTGTTTGGATCCCAGCACCCACACCAAAGTCAGGTACAGTAGTGAATATCTGTAGTCCTAGCATTGGGAAGGCGGAGACAGATACATCCTTTGAGCTGTCTGGCCAGCCAGTCTAGCCCAGTAGGTGAATTTCAGGGTTAGTGGGAGACTATGTTTCAAAAAATAAGGTGAAGGGCTGGAGAGGTGGTGTAGTGGGTATGAATGTTTGCTGCTGTTGTGGAGAACTGGAATTCAGTTCCCTGCACTTGTATTGGGTGGTTCACAACAGCCCGCAACTCCAGGTCTAGAATATCTTACATCTTCTAGCTTCCTTGGGTACTTACACTCGTGCATGCATAAACATGAGCGTGCACACACGCGCGCGCACACACACACACACAGACACACACACACAAGCACGATTTGTATTTAATAATGTGTGTGAGATTAAAACAGCAGAAAACAGTGAGGTACCTTACACATGCAAATGGCCATTGCACAAATCCTGATATAAAAGAAATTGTTAATTATAAGGGCAGGTGATTTTCCATGATGTTGATGAGAGAGTGCTTTTATCCTGGGTAGACTGGGTTATAGACATGACCTAAGTGTGTGGATGATAGTGGAAACTTTAGTGAGAGTAGATCAACCTCAGGCTAAGATGAAGTCGTGTGAAGTTGAACTACTTTGTACTTATAAATAGAGTATCGTTAAGTCTTTTTCCTTTTCTGTTTCAGAAAATATTTCAGTAACACTTTGAAATGATTTAAAATTGGCCCTTTTTTCTTCATGATTAATTACTGAATTGTACTGCAGGGATAATTGCAAAGTTGGCACAACATATGAATTATAATTTGAAGTAAAGGAACTGAAAGAGTGTGTTTTTACTTTGCAAACTTTTAACATGAAGGCTTTCTGGAACTTTTCAATGAAAGGACTAAGATGTATCTTGATTTAAATTATTTTAATATGAAATTTATATCCTTTAACTTTATTACTCAAACATTATGCTATAGTGTGTAATATGGGCAAAGTATAGTTAACTTGCTACTTTGTCTTAAGAATATGCATTTATCACTAATATACTAAAGATTACAATGATCAACTATGTCAAATTTGTTGCAAATTAATTATCAAGACAGAATATAAGGCTTTGATAGACTTTCTTTTATTAAGTAATATGCATAATTAGGTGAGAATCATATGAGAACTGTAGTAAGTAAAATTAAAAAAAAGTCATACAATTCTGTAACTGTGTCAACATACTGAGAAGTATTGACTAATGATTAAAATGTGCTCCTCATCTATAGTGTTCAATTGAAATATTAGTCTCCCTTCTGTGTCTTTCTAATCATACTATCAGGAGCCACTTACACTTTTATGCAAAATGTGAAGAGATGCTTAAATGGGATATGGTTATATCCCATTTTAAGTACATATTGTTTCCTTCAAAAACTGAAAAGATTCCAAGATTTTATTTTATCCTACTTTGAAATTCCCATGTTGGTCTGTTACATGGAATGTGGGAGAAACAAGGGACTCCTGGATTTCAGATAAAGGATTTAATTATAGCAAAGCTGACAGTTTGAATGTGAGTGAGTATACTGGTGTATGTCTTCCGTGCCTACCAAGTAGCACTTGATGGAACTCAATATTTAGATAGACAGTATAAAACAATGTTTTATGTTTTAATAATTGATTGGTCAAAAGTATGAAGTAGAGCTTCATACTTTTCCCCAAACATCCAACACAGTAACAATCATCAAAGAAATGAGTTTTTTTTCTATTGGAAACAAGAAATGAAGTTCTCATACTCGGTTAAAATTCAGTTAATTCGTAGGTGATTTTGCTTATTTAGCTGGTGTTGTCAGTTTGAAAATATGTTCTGTATCAGAGAACAGATAAGCCTTTCTGTTTATCACACTGATAAAGAATATACAGGATACTCAGAACCCTGGAAGGCTGCCTATGGAAAAATACAAAGTATTATTGGCCCTACGTGTTCTTAGCTGAACTCAAATTTCCTTGTGAGTCTGTTACTCCAAGAGTTATAATATAAATCTTATCAGCAAATTCTGTATTTGCAGGGGCCTGGTATATATAACATTTGCTTAAGACTATCACCATGACTCCACACATCTTATAGAGACAATCTGAACTACTGACCCTAACCCTGCCCCAAAGGGTCCCACATTGAGCTCTCTAAATAAATTCTATGGACATCAGATTATTCTTGGCAAAGGCATATGGCTATCTCTTTTATTGATTCTCTTTGACCTTTCCTCTTGCCCAGGATTACTAATCCAGATACACTAGCAGAAACTGGTGGTGATTAGGGCCCTGATAGTGTTTCTCCATTCTCCACAGTTGTTTTGGAACAGTATTATATGCAAAGAGCCAACCTTGTGTGAGCATACACGTGTTTTACCTCTGGATTAAGTTTATCTAAAAATAGCATTGCACGTTGAATATCTTATATGTTGAACTTTACATCACAGACAAGTCTATGTATAACCATGTTTGTATGTATGCTTGCGTATAGTTTTAGAGCTGATGGGTATACATGCATTCATACCTATTAATTATTATTAATTGTACTTACACCTCCCCTCCTTCATTTCATTATAAGGTAAAAGCAGAATTTATGGGTGCAGGATCCTATATGCTACTTGAAAGGACATTGTTATTTATTTTAAGATACTGGGTAAGACAAACAAAAGACTGGATTCATTGAAAATCAAATGGTACTTGATAGAGTATGGTAAGGGAATATTATTAAGTTAGTTTATCAAAATTGAGACACCCAGCTCTTAAAATAGCACCATTATGAGACGATACAGAACATTTAGTAAAACCATCGGACAAAAAAACTGATGCTATGTCTTACAACCATTTTTATATCATGAGGAAATGTAAGATATTCTTGTAACATTTGGTTTGGTGTTAGGAAAATATTTAAATATATGAAACAAAAATCAAGAATAATTAATAAAATTAACTACAGATTTAATAATTAGTAGTGGATTTTTAAATGGTTTGAATATTTGAGAATTAAAAGTGGCAAAGCTTTTCCTTTGTTAAATAAAAAGGAATTTTGATAATGACCAACCTTTAACTACAGACTTCCTTTCCCAGCAGGAGCTTTTAGTGTCAAAATCAGGTGCAGCTCTGTTAGGATGGAAAAGTTTGATGAATTTCCTAGGTGATACTTTCACTATTCCAACTTAAAAACTATCTGGGGGCATGTTTTTTGCAACATATCATTTAATGTTTCTTGTATTCTCTCATAAAAAGCAATGAGAGGTTGTATGCCTAGATTTACAAGACCTGGACAACTCTGCTCCACTCAAAAATAGTTAATGTATATGAATGTTTTGCTGGCTTATGTATTTGCACACTATGTGACATGTAGTACCTGTGGAGACCACAGATGGTATTGGTTCCTCTGAAACTAGAATTGCATGCAGTTGCTGTGCATGAAGTGGATGCTGGAAACCAGGCCCCGCTTCTCTGGAAGAACAGCCAGTGCTCTCAACAATGGAGCCGTCTTTCCAGTCCTTGTTGCCCTTTTTTATTCAACATTTTGTATTTTTCAAAGGCATGCACTACTTATTCAGTTTTTCTTGTGTGTGTGTGTGTGTGTGTGTGTGTGTGTGTGTGTGTGTGTGTGTGTGTGTGTAATGATAAGATATGGTTTGTAAACTTTCTTCTTTTTAACCAAACAGTCTGCATTTATGCCCACATATATTAACAAAATATTTAAGTTGAAATACATCATAAATAAACATATCTACAGTCTGACAACTTAAATATCAACAATTAAAGTAGATGAAACTGGAATGAAATAATTACAATAACAAAAATCTAATGAATTGTACCTTTATCATGTATCACATGAACTTTCTTACCCTTTTTTAGCACATGTGTATGTGTGTACATATGTGTATATGTTGCATGTGTGTTTGGGCACATAGGTGTCACAGCATGCAGATATGGATCAGAGGGCGACCTGCCTGAGCCAGTTTTTTTTTTTCCTTCCACCATCTGTGTATGTTCTGAAGATCAAAATCAATTAATCAAGCTTGGGGGCAAGAAAGTTTACCCACTGACTCATCTCACCAGCCCTGCCCATCACTTCTCAGTCTCCTGCAATGAATAGCCAGTAGGAGCATAGATGTAGTCAATGCCTTATTATAGTCTATATCAAAAATGATAGAGTTAGGAAGGTAACTGGCCCAAACTATTCCCATATGATCTTGTGCAGTGATGCATTTCAACAGGGAAGACCATCATTGAAGAGATGCAATGGTGGTCTTAATTTTAAAGCACTCCATTAATTCCTTGAAAGGTGTCTTTCTTTGCTCCCTGTCAACCCATGAAACACACTTATTGCACTTTTGCTGACGTACTACTCCTATAATGTGGATTCATCCAGCTAGACTTCAGGACCAGGAAATACCAAGGAAGAAACATAATTTAGTGTGTCCTTCTACCAGTGCAGTGAACTGATTTTGTAAGAAAGAACTGCAGTTATAAATTAGAGATTAATGGTATGTTATTGATTTTTATTATTTTTTTATTTTTAAGACAATATAATTACAACCCTTCCTCTTCCTGTCTTCACAACAAACCCTGCCCCTACTTGCTTTTCTTCAATTTCATGGCTTCCTTTTTCATTGCTATCTGAGAGTGTGGAGGATGTGTGTGTGTGTGTGTGTGTGTGTGTGTGTGTGTGTGTGTGTGTGTGTGTAATACTTATACATTCTTAAATATGATTTGTTCATTAAATTTAATTTTCATTAAATTTTATAATAAGCCTGAATGGCATTGTGGCCCCTATTGATTTACATTTTCCATTTTCTGTAGAACAAAATATACTTAACGATTTGTCTGTTTTGTGTTCAACTTGGTAGTTGCTCTTAAATTTTATGCAAAGGAAAAGTCCCCACCATTTCCCACTGAACAGTGAATACCGAATGCAATTGTACAAGAAGAATTTTTTAACAAAACAAAAAATAACTTGAAATAGCTTAAAATGTATATAACCCATTTTAAGAGCATTGCAAAAGTAATTTAGTGATAACTATTTCATTCCTGTAAAAATGCTTATTGACTATTGCACAAAATAATGGATTATTCTGACTATAATAACAGTAAAGCTATTCAAACTTATCTCTACAATTAACAAAAATATAACTCTTAACAAAGTCAAATAAGCACTCATATCAAGCACATTTTGACAACCTGCCTTATTATGGTGTGAAAGGCCAATGTACCAGAAGAAAAGTAAGAATTTGACTATGATCTTATTACACTCTGTCTCTGAATATATGTACTTTTCTGTAATTCTAAACAATCTTTAGACATCACTCTAATGTCACTTTTATAATCATCATCTTTGATTTGTTATTGTTGTTGTGAAAGCTCAAGACTTCCTAAATTTGTTTCATATCAATCTTAAGGCATTGATATAACTGTAAAACAGTAGCTGTACTCTTATCCCCAGAATAATCCAATTCTCTTAAACTAATATGTGTGTGTGTGTGTATACTTAAATTTTATGTATTTCTTTTCTCAATGCTGGAAGTTGATATAGTTTGTTTGTATGTTTGTTTCTTTCAAAGTCTGTTTGGGTTTATTTTGATTGTTTTGTAACCAGGTTGTGGTGGTTTAAATGAGCAATTCCCCAGCTAGGCTCATGTATTTGAAGCCCTGGTCCTCAGGTAATAGTGTTCCTTGGAGGAGAGTACAGAACTTTTAGGAGGTTCAGTGTTGCTGGAAGATGTGCATGTCTGGGTATGAGCTTTTGAGGTTCATGGCATTACCCCATTTCACTCAAGCTCTCTGTGTCTCTCTCTCTCTCTATCTCTCTCTGTTTCTCTCTCTCTCTCTCTCTCTCTCTCTCTCTCTCTCTCTCTCTCTCTCTCTCCCTCTTTGTTTCTCTTTATATTTCTTTCTCTCTGTCTCTGTCACTCTCTGTCTCTGTCTCTCATTCCTCTGTATAGTATCAAATCCTCCTTCAGGGTTACAGAAATTACAACTAAGGATTGAAAGTTTATGACTTATTTCTGTTCTTTTCATATTTTTATCTAGTTCAGTGAATTCTGACAGAAAATAGATTTAAATACACGTGTTAGTTTCACAGTTTGTAACAATATGGACTTTACTCTTTGAGGATTGCATAACTTACCACAAAATATGAAATAAAGTGTATTTTGTTATACTCTCAAGTATTATTTGAGTTGAATCAAATTTCGAACCTGGACTTTGAATTATGTACTGATATTACTGGTTTCAAAAATAGAAACTTTGTGCTTAAGGACAAAACATTCAGAGCAATGAGGTCTTAAGTTCCAAATCCGGGTAATATCAGCTTCCATCTTCCTCACTATTAATAACAGTGTATTACTCTTCTGTGGAATTAGAGATAAATGTGTTTTCCCCATATCATGTCCCAAATGAATTTACAAGATCCCAAAATAGTCATTACCGTGGCATTTTCAAATGTGTATGGCAATCATTTGATTGTGATGTTTATACATTGCCTTCAGACCACTCTTACTTCTTCACAAAGGATTTTAGGGTTCAGTCTCATTTCCTTTCCTCCTTTCTTGTCATTATACCCTCAGCAATTTGTCATGATCACTACTCAGCACATTTTAAAAGATTAACTTTCTTTTAAAGAAAACTAAACTTACTGAATTTTTACTTAGATAAAGTATGAATTTTAACTTGAATGTACTCTCAAAAAGAAAGGATTGTTGAGAGTTCTGTACCCAGAGGCAGCTGTCATGCTGCAACACCTTAATAATATTTAAATATATATCTGTTTAGATGTATGCTATTAATAATAAAATTCCCAAAGAGTTTGGGAATGAAGCAAAGAAGTATTCCACCAAACAAACTCTTACTAAAGGAAGTTAGTAAAATATATTTTTATCATTTGTTAATTTTTACTTTCTTATCAGTAGAATGTTTTCAAAGGCTTTCAGTTGAAAGTTTGTAACACAAATTACTTTAAAAGATTATTCTCAGGAATATTTTTGGAATCATTAAATTCTAAGAACAAAGTGGTATCTAAAGATCTTTATTGTAAAATAGAATATTAAACAAATAATTATTTTATAACAAGAAAGAAGTTCCAAATACACAGCCATGAAAAGGTAAGACAATTCACACAGGCACCATGACCTGTACAGAGAGGAAGATATGTGTCTATGTCAGGAGGGTCACACATGAATATCTGCTACAGTCTTTAGAAGCCAAGCAGATATGGAAATGGAGTTGTCTACATTTTTTATTTCTTTTCAATATAAGCATTTACTTTAAAACCATTTTTTTAATAAAGTATCCTTTTGTACTTTATTGGCTTGTTGTATACAGCTCTAGAGGATTCTTAGGGTCATAGATAATCTGAACAGCTAACCTTTCCCTAAAGATCTATGTGTTTGATTGCCAATAGCAACCAATTACTATTTTTTCCTCAGTATCTTCTTTACCTCCTTTTTGTAAAATGGCTGCATTAAACATCAATATTGACTGCACTGTCAGTTTTTAGCTATGCCCTGCCCTGTGGTTTATTTATAGTTTTACTTCATGTTGGTGGAGAAGAATCAATGAGAGGAGCAGATGGAAAATTTGGTTCTAACCCTAATATTGACCTAGCATGCTCTTCTGTACAGCCATAAATGAAGTACTGTTGGAGTTTAGTTAGAGGGACATACTTTCTAACAGGCTTCTTCATGCTTTGTATTCACATCCTTCCACTTCTGGGAGCTACGTTAGCCTTCGCTAGTGCTTTGATTTAATACTTACTCTGTTGCCTGGTTGTCAGTTAAAGTGGACTCTACTCCTGCCCATAGTTGTAGAAATGTGCCCAAATCAGGGCCTTTTGTTTATTATCTATTTTATCCAGAAATCTTATTCTTAAAGAATTCAGTGTGTGTGTGTGTGTGTGTGTGTGCGTGTGCGTGTGTGTGTGTGTGTGTGTGTGTGTGTGTGTGTGTGTGTATGCACGCATGCATGGATGCGTGTGCGTTTCTGTCTTTCTGTCTGTGCTCACCTTCGCATGACATTCAAGAGGAAGGAGATGGTTCTCTCTTCCATCATATAGGTATGGGGTTGTTAACCTTGGCATTAAGTGCCTGAATCCACCGAGCTCCCTTACCAGCTCCCAAAGACTCCTCTAACAGATATTTCCATAGTTTATTTTTCACTTAAAACATTGCTAGCAGGGAAATATTTTTTGCAATGCAAGATATAAATGCTGATTCTGACATACTGCTTTATTTTCTTCAGGATCAGATCATTGAGAGACCCAAGGTTGCTCGATTATTTCTTTGCTTGGTGTTTGTAAACATTTGTCTTTTCCTATCAGAATTCATATTTCATGAGGGTGTCATTTGGCCTGGCACATAGTAGGTACACAGAACTGTAAATGAAATAAAGAGAAATCTTTATTTGAAATTCACAATATTTTAAATGTAAAAGAGTAAATTAATTAACACAATCAAACACATAATATGGTCTATGCGTTAATGAGATCCCAAAGGTAAATGAAGGCATTTTGTCCCTAGAACTAAAATTCTACACACAAATGCTATAAAAATTATGTGAACTCTTGAAAGTGTAAGGCCTTAATATTTGACTCTGATGTTAAACATATGCAGGACACTTAATAATGTAAACAATGTAATGTCCTATTCTGTATGACATCGTGCATAAAGTAATATATATGCACAAAAATAAATGCATCAGTAAATGTAATTAAAAACAAAAATAAACTTTAAAATTTCTATAATCTTAGGAGAAACAAATTTCTCTGGGATAAAACTTTCAAGCAAGTATTAATGACTCTGTAGAACTGTTCTAGAATTTGGATTTAAAACAGCTCAGTGTTAGCCTTTCTATTCTTACAGCAATTGGTTGTTGACCTTTACAAAGTCACTAATAATAGTTCTACATTCCACAGATAAAGCCCACGAGTGATATTAAAAAGATCAAAACTTTGTTTTGTTCTTTGGCAAGTGATTCAGTCCCTGGACATCATATTGTAGCTGTGGCAATACTCTATGATAAAAATGATTTATGTGTGGAAACAGGAGAATACTGCATTCATTTAAGTGAACTAATTGCATTTCAGATGAAACCCCCCTGCCCCAATAATAAGAACCTATGTTTGGTTTTCTTCCAATTAATTCATATTCCTTTTTTATTCTAATAATAACCTGCAATATGCAGCCTTAATCATGATAAGCAGTCTCAAATCACTTTATCTCATCACGGTGTTGGATAAACACTCCTGATTTAAATTTCAATAATTCAACATTAGCAGAGCTGGTGTGAGACTTAGATGTCTGATGGAAAATCTGAACAGGGATTACTTAGTAATTATTGGTTTCACTGAGGTTTATGTAGCACTGCAGTTAGCTATGCGCCAGAAATCCAAGCCCCAGAGAGCAGGCCAAGCCAAGCTTGCATGATCACTGCTGTTCACCTATTAGGCATGTCATAAAAATGAAATTAAAGTCTCTCTAGTGAGTGATCAAACTGTCTAAAATCTCATAGAATTTCAAAATCATGGAAATGTAAAGATGAGAGAGCTCAATTAGATTACCTAATCACTTCCCCACCCCTCTCTCTACAGGGACTGTTCTCTTAATGCCATGTTTGATTATTTTGTCTAGCTATTGAAATGACTTGGTCCAGAACACTTCTATACTTCCCTCAGGAGAACTTGCCCTGCTCTAATAGATTTCATTGAGGGAAGATATCCCTAAGAGCAAAATCTTTTTCTCTCTTGATTTCACATAGTTCTCCTTTTTTCACCCTTTGTTTAGTATCCATTTGGTTCTATACCTTGTACACAACTCAAATCTCAAACAAACAAACAAATAATAAATAATAAAATGTAAATACTACATTTAATTCTCTGAGATGAAAATCTTGAGCACGAAAACTTCTGAAAGGTAAACCTGGTTTATTGATGTCATATTTATTAATCAACTAGAAACATCCCTTAAGTGCTATATCTTTCAAACTCACCACAGTCGTTTTTACATTATCAACCTCTTCTCACCTGCTTGTTAAAATCATGAACCACACTTGATAATCAAAATGAAATATTTGTATAAATGGGACAAAAGCTATAATAAACAGTCTACTGATGAGTTTTAGGAAAGCAATATTCATTAATCATGACATGGATTACCTCAGTCTTCTATAGTTTATGAAGAATGACATATATTTTCTTAGTCTGTGGAATCCTCCTGAAAGATTGGCAATTGATTAGGTTATTTAATAATTTCTTACAGACATAGGGATGGATGAAACTAGATCTTGAAAGTCAATGTTGAGCACAAATGTAACACTCATATGACCAACACTGACATCTACTGCTCCATGTGGAGACCAAAAGCTTGAGAGCCCACCACTGCTGCTTAGTCTTATTCAGCAATCAGTTGACATGTTCCTAAGTGATTTACCTTAATTATTTCCAATTTTTGAATTCCAAGTACTGTAACCTTTCTTTATCCAATGTACAAAGGGAGTTGAAACTGAAAGAATAACCTAGTAAAGCTAGATACCTAACAAAAATATGTGGTTCCTAAAACAAAAACAAAGACTCTACTTATAATCACTCTCATTGCTATACTTTACTTTTAATCACTCTTACTCTCTGTGCTCATCATTGAGGTTGTTTTTTAAAAAGATAAATGATAACTACTCTGATATGGAACATAAAATACTTTATATTCATTTTCTAAATAAATACCATTACCACAACCTAGTAAAACTAGGCAATCTGATGCTGTAGGAGCTGTCTCCTTTACTTCTCATGTGAGTATGAATAGGGAAGTTTCAAAGCTTCTAAAAACCTAGGTTGTGGATAAAATACAACTTTTGTGTTTGTCATTTTGTTAGCTTTGCTAGAATTAAATGACTTACTGAATATAATAGAACTATCACCATACCAGAGCTTTAGTTGCAAGCACATGTTTTAAGCCATCTCTAAATTTTTTCCCTTGAGTCTCAAGAAGAGCACGGAGATTATCCTAGCCTTTATAACACCAACACCAAGAGGTGCTATGGATGGTACCAAACGACACAGAATTTTCAACTACCAGTGTACCCAAGCAAAAGTTTTGACATATAAACTTTTTAGAAACCTTTGATTATTGTAGGTTGCAAACACAAGTGTGGGGAGAAATTATATTCATCCTCTGATTCAGTCAATATCAGTGAGGAATAAGCAAGGCTTGTTCTTTTCTGTAGATTTATTTTAAACCATTGCATGCCATCATCATACCATCAGTTTTTTCATTTTCCAAGTAAACAAATTTTTTCATGATCACAATATCATTATTAAAACCCAGGAACATTAAGAAATCTAATGCTGAATTTGCATCTTTATTTCTTAGCTTTTCTAAAAGTTTCCCTTTAGAGTTCATGTACTTAAATCTGAAACAGAAGTGGTGTGGGATGCATTTGCTTTGCCCCTTACTATTTTTAAATGTTCAATTGTAAATAATTTTAGAATTAAACATTGACAAAATAGCATTGAGTTTCGGAATATTTTTCATCAGCTCCTCCTTCTGTTAACATCTTAGGCACAATACAATGCTCAAAATCAAGAAATTAACATCACAACGCAGACTGTTGCCTAGACTATAGTTTTCTCTCTGCAAATTGACAGAAAGGCCCCATTGCTGAAGACAACACTTACATAATTCATTGAACATGGAGAAGTCGAGCTTTTGCCTACATAGAGCTTTCATCACTACACACTAGCACCTTTGGTATAGGAAGGTACTCTATGGACTACCAAAGGAGAAACAAAAATACCAACCTATTCACTAACCTTTTGGTCTACAATGATACCATGCCTGCAAGATTTGCTAGTGCAACGGTGGCACAAAGCTTGTGGGAGTAACCAATCAATATCTGACTTGACTTAAGATACACGAGTTGAAACCTATACCCAACATTGCTTGGGTGACCAAGAACCAGAGACTAGATATCCCAAAGACCTAGGGTAAAACAAAATACTACTATTCTAGTAAAAGAAAAGCAGTAAAATGACTCCTGATAACATTCTGCTGTACTTGTAGCTCAGTGTCTTGCTCAGTCCTCATCAGAGGAGCTGTCTCCTGTAGCAGATGAGAACAAATACAGAGACTCACAGCCAGAAAATATGCAGAGGCAGAGAGAGAGAGACCTTGGAACATTCAGCCTTAAATGGGATGTCTCCACCAAATTCCTCCACTCAGGACTCAGGAGACCTTAGGGAAGAGGAGATGGAAAAAGTATAAGGTCCAGAGGAGATAGAGGATACCATGGAAAAGAAGACCAACTTACTTAATCAACAGGATCAATCATACCTGTGAATTTACAGATTTTGTGGCAGCATGCATAGGACCCGCCTGCATAGATCTGCACCAGGTGGGGTCCTAGAACTGAAAATAGAAGCAGATATAGGTTCTTATCCCTAACTCAGAAACTATCATCTATTGATAACCATTTGCAAATGAAAATTTAGTTTTCTTCAAGGGAAACAAACTACTCTTAATGGTAGACTGCATACCCTACAGTAGATGGCCATCAGAAAATGAATGCAATGACATCTGTGGAAGTCCCTAGTCTTATAATGTCATGGCAGTTTTTTTTAAATTTTATATTATTTTCAATTTTTTATTTCATTTTATTTATTTATAAACATGTGAACACACACATGCACACATACACACACACACACACACACACACACACACACACACACACACACACACACACAAATAGAGGCTTCCAGTCTGAGTTTTTGTGGAATTCCTGAGTGTGTAAACAAGTGGATTTCTGTTTCTATATCTGGTTTTTGTGACTTTTCTTGGGCTCTTTTCCTTGTTTGTTTTGTCCCATTCTGACATGTTACTTTTTATTTGATGATTTTGTATTATGTTATATTATATTTTATCTTATATTCCTTAGAAGTATGTTTTCTAATAAGAAATAGTAAGGGGGTGGATCCAGATAGGAGGAGTATATGGAGGGGAAAATGTAATCAGGATATATTATATGAGAAAAAATACCCATTAGTAATAAAATGGGAAAAGGTATTGAACAATGACTGGAATTTTCATGAAGAGAGAACATATTTTTGTGACTGAAAGGTCACTAGGAAACAACAAATTAGGACTGATAAAAAGACAACAGAAGCTGAGGGAGGGGAGGAAGGAGAGCAAAGTACATATGAGATGGAAGAGTCCCTGGATTTCTACTTGGATTTACTCACTTATCTACTCATTTTGAAAGAAAGATACTTATATAGTGCTGTTTATGGGACAAATCATGACTCCAGTGTTTGAATACAATAGTGTGAACAAAACTGACATAATCTTTTCCTTACAGATCTTTGCTGTTAGGGAGAACAATACCATTAAAAGTAAATCTACTTTTTATTCTAAAAAGAGAATTTAATGTCAATCACAGTACTAATTACTAATAACTGGCCACTAATCCATTGGTGCTACTGAGCCTTCACCTCGGGTTTGTTTTGTTTTCTTATCTTTTTTTAAACTGCTGTTTGTTTATCCTTTCCAGGATCTAACTCCAAATCTCTCATAACACACACAGTCCACTTTCCCCCATGATGTCAGTGAATTTTTTTATTTCTTTAATTTTTTTGTTTGTTTTTTTGAGACAGGGTTTCTCCGTGTTGTTTTGGTGCCTGTCCTGGAACTCACTCGTTAGCCTAGGCAGGCCTCGAACTCACAGAGATCCGCCTGGCTCTGCCTCCCGAGTGTATTGGTAGAAGTATTAAGGCAACTCTATGTACAGCTACCCCACTACACGAGTGCTGGGGTTAAAGGCGCGCACCACCACCGCCCAGCGTCAGTGAATTTTTAAAAGAAAAAAAAAAAACCTAATGTATTAACTGTTCATTATTTTGAATGTACTTGCCTTTTCCTATCGATTACACTTAACATGCAGATTAGCTCTAATAATTAGAAGAGAGACCACGTGTTTTACTCAGTTTAGTTCCTCATAGTAAAAAAATAAATAAATAAAAATCACTTTAAAGATTATGTTGTGGCCATAATGTTGAACCATGTCAGGAAAACCGTGTTTGCTTGTTCCATTTCAGTGGGAAGATAAGAATTCTGAATTTCCATATTCACTTTCCCCCTTAGTATCCATTGGCAATCATTGCCTGGTTCAATTATCTCATGCCCTGAGAAAAATACTACTTATTTTCTAATTTAAGGAGAGCAGTGAAGTGTATGTTGGAGGGTTTGGAGAGAAGAAAATGGGGAGAGAAATGATGTAATTATATTCAATCTCAAAATAACTTAATCTATAAGTAATTACCCTTTAAGGGAAACTTTTGTTGCATAGGCAGACGTGGTTTCTGGTTAGTTGCTGTGAATTTTGCTTTCTTTTTGTAATCACCAGCTCTACAGTAAAACAGTGACATGTTAGCTCCCACCATTACAGACAAGCTGCATGGCTCCCCCTCAAACATGCTCTCTTGGGTGATTCCTTTCTTAGTCTACGCAGATTTGCTAAAGTATCTTTACCAGTGCCCATGTTTTATGCATCTAAGGTATCTGGTAATTGCACTCATGCTTCTTTTTCACCCTCAAATTTCTCATGAGAACTAAACAAATCCAGACGACACTGCTGCTCTTTGCACACACGGCTGCTAGGCCTGATGGCTGCATTGATTTCCATGGTAAACTACCAGCCTCACCTTGTGGATTTCCTTTTGCAGATTTTTAATGAGATGACCTTCTGAAAAGTTCGTGTTCCCTGTTTTCTTTATTTTCCTTTTTTTTGGTGAAAATGACATTCAAAGATTATAGCTTAGACCCAAAGAGCAAAGTATAGGCACAGTTTCTTTGAAATGTATTATTTTCATTGAGCATATTACTGATCACTAACTCTTAAAAATAATTTACTATATTTGTTTTGAAGTTGGAATTTTTTTTAAAAAAATTCTTCTGTATCCTGACAAAAATAATATATCTACACACTACTTTTTTGCATAGAAATGACAACAAATTTCTCCAATTCTAAAAGCTGAAGCTTTCACTTTCTTTGGGATGGCTTTGCATTTTGTAAAAGGCACTTGCTGCTCCTGAAGATTATAGTGATCTAAAGAGAAGGCCACCACCAGAGAATAAGCAATCTGTTAAAATATGAGTTTTACCTGCCTGCAGTATTGTACCAGCAAGGCTACCAGCTCACCTGTCTCCCACTTCTAGACTCAACAGCACTTCAGTATAAAACATATCCAATGGTGGTTTCCACAAAGATGTAAAAATGAGAGAGCAGTAGAATAATTTTCTGAATTCACTAATTACTTTCGGAGTATCTCTTTAGATATTTGCCAGTGAACCTGAGCAGATATTCAAGTGTCAATTTGTCTTTTTTTTTTTTTTTTCCGTTTTTCGAGACAGGGTTTCTCTGTGTAGCTTTGCGCCTTTCCTGGGACTCGCTTGGTAGCCCAGGCTGGCCTCGAACTCACAGAGATCCACCTGGCTCTGCCTCCCAAGTGCTGGGATTAAAGGCGTGCGCCACCACCGCCCGGCCTCAAGTGTCAATTTGTAATAACTCATATGCACATGATCAGTGAATGTTTTTAAGATGTTATATTAAAACTGAAATCGTAAGGGTGTATTCATGACACTTTCATTTCAAAACTCTGCTTCATCATTACCCAGGACCATGGCAGCCTTTAAGCATCTGTAACTGACCTATAGTAACATTTATATTTATTTTATTCATTTTTTGTTACCTTAAATAAACTCTCAGAGTGCCATTTGTTAGGAATATTAGATCAGTAGAATCTACCTACTCGTGAAGACAAAGAGTACAGCCAGCTTCACATTTGCTTCTGCTGCACAACCAAAGGGACTGAAGCGAGGTTAGCCGACACAGCTGCTGCGTCATGCGGAAGGTTCTGAATCTTCTGTTCCCGTGATGTAAGAACAGATCGGAAACCGAGCAGAAGAAACTTAAAAGGAGTACAATCCCAACTGAACTACATCGATAGATCTTAAGTAAAGTACCAATAACACAGTTATTTTTTTAAATTTGTCAAATTCATAAAAATATATTTTCCTAGCCGGGCGGTGGTGGCGCACGCCTTTAATCCCAGCACTCGGGAGGCAGAGCCAGGCGGATCTCTGTGAGTTCGAGGCCAGCCTGGACTACCAAGTGAGTCCCAGGAAAGGCGCAAAGCTACACAGAGAAACCCTGTCTCGAAAAACCAAAAAAAAAAAAAAATGTATTTTCCTAAAATATCAGCAATTAAGAGTACGATGTACCAAAAGATGTCAGAGAAAACAATGTGATATATTATACAGAAGCAAAATTCATGATACTAGAGTTACAAATGATTTTAGTTTGAGTAACTAGAACTGAAATATTTTAATTTTTAGGTGAAACTTGACATTGGATGTTTTATTAAAATGATATAGGTCTGCAATTACTATGTCTTAATTATTTCTAATTAATATATATTAAATTTGTCTCACATTATATATTAGAATCTTACTAAATATATGAGATATTTGACATTAAGGAGTCATTGTTATGAAGTTTGTATCATGATATCTAATTTTATTTATAAAGAACCTGTACTGATATTTCTAACAATTTATATTACAAAATAATATTACTATCTTATAATCACAAAAAAGTATGAAAGATTACATAAATGAAGTACTGAATTGACTTTTAACCTCTTATTTCTATAAATAAATACCATTTCTGAATAAGTATTTAAACAAAAAGACAGTGGAAAACCAAGTAGTAGTAATATTGATAAAGAATTAAATCACTGAAGAGTACAAAAAATAGATGAAGGAAAAAGGGTAAAGATGATTCATATACCACAGTAATTTGCCACTTCCTCTCTAACATCCAGTCAATGACCAAAGTCCAGCAATAACCAATGGCTTTATTTATTCAATCATTTAACCCATCAGCCAACTCATATTTTCCAAGCACTCACCATCTGTCAAGCATCTGGATACTAAAGCCTGTATATCTCATGTATAATTTCCTTCCTTGGATTTCACTGCCTTTCCTGACTGATCCTTAAACATATTGATTCTTCTTTACCTTTTAGTGCTTTTCTAAATTTTATTGTTTATTTCTGTATTACAATCCACATTCATATATTGTTTTCTCATTTACTAATCTTTCTGATTTTATACAAGGTGTCTAATATTAAGTAGTTAACTTTCCTACCACCTCAATCTTTAGACATATATTACTTACATGATGGATACAGTTTTTCAAGAAATTCCTGTCCATATTTTGTCTTGTACCAATGTCAGTTAATTCTATGAAGATAGGAATTTTTCTATGCTTTATTCATTCATATCTGTTCTTTTAATTTTTTATGAATAAATAGGGGGAGTCCTTGAGTTCTATATTATGTTGTACATAACAGTCAGACTGCTGCAAATTTTATGATTTTGATAGTAATATAAAAGGGTATATGTCCCTTGAGGACACATTTCTGAAGTAAAATCAGTGAGGAAAAAATCTCCAAGTGTGCCTCTTATTTGTCATAGTATTTTCTGTATTGAGAAAAATACAAGTGCATTCACAAAATATAAAAGATAAAGGTTGCCGGGCGGTGGTGGCGCACGCCTTTAATCCCAGCACTCGGGAGGCAGAGCCAGGTGGATCTCTGTGAGTTCGAGGCCAGCCTGGGCTACCAAGTGAGTCCCAGGAAAGGCGCAAAGCTACACAGAGAAACCCTGTCTTGAAAAAACCAAAAAAAAAAAAAAAAAGATAAAGGTCTGTTTTAAAATCATGGATAAAGCATTAACCACACATATTTTTATGTGTAAGGACCAGAATGAGAATCCAAGCATAATAAAGGATGTTGGAGAAACCAAATGAACAGTTATATAACAAAAATAGCGTCTACTAAGGCTATCCTGATAGTCAGTTTTGCAGAGAGTCTTCTAGGCCAAAGCAAGCACTGTAACCTCAGGTCTGCATGAGAGATGTGAAAATGAGCTCTGTAGAAAAACAGTGAAAATCAGTCTGTGAGGGGCCTTGAGTAGGGAAATCATTGTGAAAGGAATACAGTCATTTTTATGGTGGCGAGGTAATTGAAATCCTTCCTTACTTAAGTGTCTTGAAGACAACTGATTGAGCTTGTCTCCAAGGTTCTCCATAACCAGGCCACTCCCAAGCTATTTTACTTGTTTACTCTTCATTTCCCTGTCTTTTAATACCCTACACTTTTTCTGTCACTTTTCTTCTGTTTATTCAAAGTATTATTATGGCTTCTATTCTGTTAAGTAGAACTCTTAACTTGGAACAGATTCACCCCTGTAAGAAACTATGATTCTACTCTTTTCCTGCTTTAGTTTTTAATCAATACTTAGGGATTAAATCTAGGGATTTATACATGTCACAAAAGTACCCTGCTAGTGAGCTATATCACCAGACTTTTTGTTTCTTATTTGAGACAAGATCTTACTAAGTTAGCCGGGCTGGTCATGCTTTATTCTGTAGACCACCTAGGTTGCCCTTGAATATTTGATTCCAAGCCTGTGCTATTAGGCTCCATTAGAATTTATTTGTCACCCTCTATTCACATTTCTTGATGTTTAATGAGCAGGGCAACTTCTTGTGCCTTATATTCCAGAAATAATTGGGATTTAATTAATTCATCACCCGTTGCTGAAATATTGTTACTTACGTTGTTTTAAATTTACTGTATATGGGTGTGTGCCTACATGTATGCCTGAGCACCACTTTGGCTGCCTTGTGCCTTAGAGGCCAGAAGAGGATTTCTGAAACTCTGGAACTGGACTCACAGATGACTGTGAGCCCCTGTGTTGATTCTGTGAGTTGTACCTTGGTCTTCTGGAAGAACAGACAGTGCTTTTAACTGCTGAGACATCTCTCCAATTCCCTGAAATGGTATTTTTTTAAAAATCTATTGTGACACTCTTAGGTGTGTAAAAGTGAGGACCAAGCATATTTGACTTACTCATTCCCCTTGATGACCGGCACAGTGCCTAATGTGTGGAAAAATGCATTACTGACTTCACTAAAAGTATCTGGAGAAATGATCATCAGCATGAAAACATTTGTAGGAGCTAGCCACAAGATGAAGACTCAGACATCCTAAGCCTCATGCCCTTAGCGATTGCCTATTACAAATAAACTCACTTATGAATACACACATCATCAAGAACACAGAGTGTAAAAATATTACTAGTCAAAAGACAGTGATAAAACAACATTTACGCTTAATGGCCTTATAGAATAGTCATGTCACATCCTTCTTTAATTTACAAGAGTGAGTTAGGAAGGACAGAAAGACTGGAGCTCTAACTCTCTCCTGACATCCTTGGCCACTTGGCTCCCAATCAGTAGTCATGATCTATTTATTAAGAGCATATTAAGATATGACTACACTCAATTAATCATTAGAAAGGGCACTTGTGAACAAAATTTAAATAGGAGGACTTAATGTATGGATAAACAGCAGTTACACTTCTAGACTCACTGTGAGCATAGAAATCTGAAAACTTGCAGATATCTGTAAAATATACAAAGAATTATAAAATCTTTATTCTATTTTTCTTAAGTGTAAGAAATTATATCTGATAAAGATAATAATTTATAGCTCGGTTCATGGAGCATTTCTAATTGTATTTAATGTGGGAAAAGCTTTATTAGTTCTTCATGTTTAATTTATTAAGACATGTTAAAATTTACTTGCAAGAATAACATAAAATCTAATTTTATATTTATCTACAATAAATGATTATGAATAATCTTGAATTATTATTTGGTTACAATAAGAACATTTTAAATCAGGGTTTCAAGAATCAATATTGTGAGTTTGAATTATAATTCTTACACTAATATACGATTGTTATATGGCCAATTATATTATGAATATTAAGAAAATATAGATTAATGAATTAAATGAATTATGTGTGTATGTGTGTGTGTGAGTACAGAATATTTTCTGAAATTTTATTTTAAATCGGGTATATATCATTTAAAATCTTAAAATATAATAATATTCAACTATTTCTATCTATTGGCAAAATCAACAATACAAAATATATAACAGCCTTAGGCACCTTGCCCATGTGTTTAAATATATATAAAATATACTCAGCCCATATAATCCATACAATAATAATATTACTTGTATGTGTATATTTTCAGGGTAAACCTTTTGGTGTTGGATAACCTATTGGTGTACTCTTCTCTGGGGATGATTATTTTTCCAAATCTCAGCATATAGTCCTTTGTGCATGGATGGGTCACATGAGCTTCCTGCTCTCAATATTAGCATGTCGATTGTGTCGTCCTTGTTCCTGAATTGTTTGGGTAGCCATGTTGGGTAGCCATGTTGGGTAGCCATGTTGGTAGGATGTATCTTCTGACCACTTTAACAGACACAATTTCACAGCAATCTCCCTGTTCCAAGGGTTTTTACAATATTTCTGCTCCCTCTCCCGCAATGATCCCTGAGCCTAAGGGGCTGGAGTTTTATTGTAAAAGTATCAAGTTGGGACAGGGCTCCAGATCTCAGTTGTGGTCTTCTGTAATGGTCCCCATCTGTTGCAAGGAGAAGTTTCCAAAGGACAAATCCTGCAGTTTCTCTCCTTTTCCTTCATGTGGTGTTTCAGTTAATCAATCAAGGTCCCCTTCTTTCCTTTCTTATTGGTACATTCTATTCTCCAAGATGAGGTCTTTTGACAACTGAAGACCTATACCCCTAGGTTAAACATATATCTTAATACATCTGCCTATAATTTCCTTTAATTTTTGCATACTGATATCCTAACATAAGCATATCTTTAAACTAATGTATACTCCCTTTGACAGGCTGAGAAAATTCTTGGAATCCAGATGCTTCGTCATAGTTGGAAAAATTGTACTTTTAAATAGTTTTGGTTTTTTGGGGAGGTTTGCTTTCATTTTCAGCTTCAATCAAAGAAGTATTGAAGGGGCTCCTCATTCCTTTTGGGGTTTATGTTAAAACGTCTATCATCCTTCTTTTGCTTAGTACTAAACTCAGAAATTTTCCCCAAGACCTCTGCAGAATGCTATTTTTCCTGAATTAGCTTCACAGATGTTCTGCTAAGCAGGCTGCCTTATATTTAGGAGACCATTTCCACTTGACAAGTATGAAGAGGCCAGTTGCCCTTTGCAGAGATTGCTTTTGCTTCAAACACAATTCACAGAACCCTCTAAACATCTAGGCATTGTCAGCTAGTGGACTATTTAGTGCTCAAGAGACACAACATGGGGGTAGTAGAATAATTTCAGATTGACTTATAGGCTTATTTACAAATGTTCAGAAATGTATCAATGTTCTTCAAACCTGTGTACTTGAAAACTTTCGTGTTTAGGAAGACATTGATTAAGTTACCTTAAATCTCGTGGTCTTAGTAGACATTCCTTAATGTGAATACAGGCTTTGGCATATGGTTCACTGAAAAAAAAAATAGCAAGAAGTTTTGTTCTCTAGTGTCATTCAGTGATTCTAGTACTCAAATTCTGGAAAGAGCAATATATTTTCTGTAACTAACTCAGATTTTATGAAGTATAACTAGAGTGTGTCAGATGTATATGTGTGTTAGACTCAAGAAAATACATTTTTCTATGCTCTGTACTGAATACCTTAATAATATTTACCTTCATATTAAATGGGTGATACATTTTACATTTGTATCATGATTATGCCAAAGTTCAGTCTCAGAAGTGAGTAAGCAACCTGATGACAATGGCTTACCTCTAAAACAAACTGTCTGAAACTGTCTTGTTTTTGTTTACACTTAAAAATTGTGAGTTGGGGTTTCTACTAAGTCACTGCTGAGTTAGTTTTCACTGGAAAAAATACTTATGTATTTGTACCTTTGTTTGCTATAGCAATGACAAGCTGTAGATGTCTTATTGTAACTCTTAGGGATCTGAGACCTGTCTGCCTCCCACACACATGAGAAGCTATGTCAGTGCATGGTTGGGCTTTCTTAGCCATGGGAATGGGAAGGTTGAACTAGAAATCGGTGGTATGTTAGGGTTAGCAATTTGTTTGGTATGGATGAGTAAATGCATTTTTACTAGTAACTTATTAAGACTTGCCAGAGCAATTGATGGAATCCCAGGACTTCACACAATCAAGGAGGAAGGCTGTAGTATGTGTGTGGCAATGAGAAGAGCACCAGACTTTTAGCTCAGGCCAAACTGACTATCCTAGTTTAACACAAGACCCCAGCTTAGGCATTCAATGCCTCCCCTCCAACCCAAGCCCTTAAGCTGTGCCCACCCTGGCAGTCTTGTGCCACTTACTCTCTTCTTTTTTCATGCTTATGAAACACGCAACCATTCAAAAACCAAACAATTTCATCTCCATTGGTAAATATATTGAGGGATAAATTTAGATTGAAATTTCAAACAAAGAAACAGAAAATATTTAAGTTACTATTTCAAAACGTGTTATTGCTATGTATTAAAACTTACACATATTTTATTTCATGCAATGTTTAGCTTTGAAGCAAAAAAATAAAAATCTTTAAATCAATAGGATCATTGCAATTTGCATATTGTACCATGTTGATTTTGTCTCTAGAAAAGGTGATAGGACCTCAAAATAGGTATGCCAAAGTCTAAAGCCCAAATATTATTTTTAAATGACACCAGAGAATGAGACAGATGGCTGTTTACTTTGAATATTCTAATAGCAACCAAGCTGTTAATTAAAATAAGAGGTAACTCAGAATGTTCTCCACCTGTTCAGAGAATTAAATTAATCTGGATAATTTTGACATGCAATTTTCTTCATTTTAAAACAAAGATCAATGTCCATTTAGTCTCATCATGGGGCCCATCTTTCCACTTCATTCTGTTATGTTGGTATCACCTATTATCAAATTGTGTCAAAAAGGGAGAAAATAAATGTGGCTAGTGTCTTGGGGGGGGGGGGGGATAATAATTTCTTTACCTGGGTTTCCCTGTCTAGAACATTAGAATTTTGGCATCTGTTTTCTGATACTTCTTTAACTGAAATCAGTCTAGATTGTGTAAATGCCCTACTCAGAAAGTAAAGTTTATTGTTTTACAAAGAACACACCTTTTCTTTCATCTGTGTTCTTATACAAGTTATTTTCTTTGCCAGTTTTGTGCTCACAATCTTGGAAAGCAGCAGTGATTATACCATATCTCAACAGTCCCTATACATTGTGGGAAATTTAATGGATTTAATTAAAACCATACTTTTACATCCCCAAACCACCATAAGATTGTTGTTACTCTGAAAAGAGGCTTGGAAAACAGTGTCATTAAGATGCACACCATGTCCTTCAAACTTAATGTATTTGATCTGATTAGTTGGCTGAGACCCAGTCACTGTTCTGTCAGCAGATCCAGAGTAAAACAAAGAGGCTATAATTAATGAAATTAATGCCAGATATAGAAACTTGAGGCATGAGGTGACACTTTGATCATAACATTTCCTCTGATCTAAGCAGAATGCACAGACAGTAATTGCTCTTAGTTTCAAGGCATGGGTTTAGATCAGGGACAATTATTTTCTTCATGCAACTGATGGCTATGGATGTTGTCAAGCTTGCTACAAAATGGTCAACTAGATTTTGAGAACAGAATAAAGTTCAGGAAATGAAAAGGTATGATTTCAGCCATTATTTTATCTTTGTTTTCTTAGGAAATTCCCCAGTGACGTTTGAGAACATATCCATCTTCATCATTTTAACAGCACAAACTTTTGGTGGCGAGCCATCTTTACCAAACCCAAACAGCTATCAGTTACTAAGAACTTGGTCTCCTCAACACCATTTTCCTTTCTCCTGACAGCTGTGTGTTTGGCCATTGTCTTTTAGTCCAGTTTCTCACCTGAGTTTATCAATTTTTTTTCTACACAGCAATCTAAGTGATTTCTGCAAAGCACTCACACTGTGGTGAAATCTTTGACAAAACTACCCAGTGTTCCTACTGCATGGAGTAAGACAGGTTTCCAGGTGATAAGTGCAATTTCTCTTCTATATGCTACAGCAGATATTTCCCTGATATTAATTTTGCAATATTCAAAAGAAATGGAAAAGTCAAAGCTTTTAAAAGAGAGGTTACTTTGTGTAAGTCAACTTTAGCTCCTGAATACAGATATTGACATTTTACTAATTTCAGTAACAGGTAGTATTCATTGACTAGATCTTGAAAGAAAAAACTGGAGATCTTGACACCTTTTTAGGACAAAATAAATTGTAGCATCTTACTGTCCAAAGTTTATTCTGAGGGTTTGGTTGCAATAGGAGAACATGGTAGCAGGTAAAGAACAGTGTGCAGTGGGACATTTGTGTACATGAGAAGTGTATTGGGGGAACATAGGAAAGGTCTGCAATGGCATTCATAGTATTAATTTGGGTCCCAATGCTTAAAAATATCAAAACCATAAATTATTACACAATGCCATAGTACTAGCAAGGAATTCATACCAAACCTGGTCTGCCTCAAGGACACTTACTTCGACTACATTATAATACTTTGTAGGAGAAAAAGTTGAGAATGGAAACAACATAAACTTTTGGATTTCCTTAAGCAAAAGAGAATTACAATTTATGAAATAGAAATGTAAAATGAAAAGGACTTATGCTAGGTAGAACACAAAGCTGAACTTGATCCAGATTCCACTTCTGGTAAATGCCTGTTTCTTATAATAGTTCTCATACATTATCTTTGTCTGATAGCAGTGGAATATTCTCCATTAAGATCTAGCATAGGCTGGGTATAGTGGCTCCCACCTTTCATCTGAGCACCAGATAGCCAGAGACAGGGAGATATCTATGAGTTCGAAGCCAGCTTGATCTACCTAGTAAGTTCCAGACCAGCTAGGGCTGGTTAGTGAGATATTGTGTCCTGGAGCGGGGATGTGGAGGGGAGAAGAAAACAAAAGTTGACAGAGTCTAGCATAATATTATGAGTTTTAGACTTTAATCTCCTTGAATCTCACATAACAGTATTTCATAGTATACTTTATACAATATTTATTAAACATGGACCAAGTAAAGCTGATTGAATGGGAGGTTATGACAGCATATGAATAACTGAGGGTTCTCAGAAGATTAGTGAGGGGATATTCTCTTATGTAAGTAAGTAGACTGTTGCCTACTGCAGTGAGCATGGCGATTGCAACAGCAAACTGTAGGAAAGTAACATAGGGCTTGATTGCGGGACTTCTTCAACTTTTAAAATATTTTTAACAACTTTTTAAAACTAAATGCAGTCATGTGGTGCTATGAGATTGCCTGATAATGAACACTAAGTGGGTTGCTCTTATTCTTTCTTCTAATATTAGTTACTCAGGTAAAACCATTCAAAATATTTTCTTCTAATTTTATTAAAATTTACAGAACTTTTCAATTATTTGTAGGCACACCAGAAATTATAACACTTCATACCTATTGGTAAATCTATTCCGTACCACTCTCGCCCCTACTTTCCCCACCCTCTGACAGCAATCTCTCTTCTTAACTGCTGAGATTATTTCATTACATGTGGAGATGAACATATTTTACAAGTATTTTTATTTCCTAAGTATTATATTTGGTGAAAGAATCTCTATACTATCCATGTTGTTACAAATGACAGCATTTTTACTATTTTTGGTTGAATAGTACTATATTGAATATACGAACTACATATTCTTTACCTGTTTAGCGCATGTTGAAAATATAGGTTATCCCTACATTTTTTTAGTATTGTAGCATTACAGTAAAATCTCTTGAGTTATGGTTTCAGTCATTAAAGATGATCAAAGGAATCCATTAATGAATTAAAATGATAAAAGAAATTAAATTCCGAGAAAGCTTGTTTGTTGGTAAATCTTTTCCCAGGGCTTTCCTTTATGAACCATAGAGCCTAGGTCACATTTCCAGGTAATGAGATGGCTGAAATGCGGAATGGAACTTGAATAAGAGGTCTGCACACTGGTTAAAGAGTGGAGGTGACACTGCTTTTGTTTGCATGCTCTGAGGTCTTAAAAAGTCATTTAATTTCTCTTAGTTATTGGGTTTGTGGCTTGGTTTTTCTTCTGTTTTAAAACTTTGGACATGCAGAGTTCTCATATACCAACCTATGGCTAGATTAGCCTCCTTCTCCATCAACATTTAGCCCCAATGTTAGTACCCCTATCACAGTCCTGGAGCCAACTGACATGTTTTGTATCAGAGTTTACATTTTGTTTTTATTATTCTGAGTTTTTGACTAGTGCATAATGCCATCTGTGTACTATTATAATACCATTCAGAAATGTTTCACCATGCTAAAATATGCAATGGTCCTCTTATCCTTCTATCCCTCCCTTAACCTTTGTAAATAATTTACCTTCTTACTGTCTTTAACATTTATTATGAAGAATTTCATTTACTTGGAATAATGCCTCACACATCATTCTCAGACTGGATTCTTTTAATTAGTAATATGTAACTCAGACTCTGTCACATCTTTTTGTGCCTAAACAGTTTATTTAAAGAACATTGAGCAATATTCCAAAGTGCAGATATACCAAAGCTTACTTATGCATTCCATTTCTTGAACTCCCCTGACCAACAACTTGGAAGGGGATTTCTCATGCCTGGGATTTTGATTAGATAGTCTATGACTCTCTATGAAGGCATTGTCAGACCACGTGTCATACTTTATTTTATAGATACATACATGGATGCATATATACATACATATGTGCACATATACACATATTATTTTAACTATAGGTAAATAAAAATATAATTCCTTAGGGTTTTTTCAAGTATACTTATTATTTTTCACTCCTGTCCCTCTGTTTTGACTTCACTCCCCTGTGACACCTATGAACCCTAACAATGAGAGTAAGCTAAGATATATCTAAAGATACAACAATAGCATTCAAATTTTGGAGGTAACCAATAGCTTTCAAAGGGAACGTAATCATTCCTGGCAAAGGAAACTACAAGGGACTAGTTTTAGAGGAGAACGTACTATTACCACTGTTTTGAATCAGAATAATTCCCAACTGTATTACAAATACTTGTCCTTATACCCATAGATAAGTGTAGCTCTCATCCACCGTCAAGAGACTTTATTTTTGCATAAGATAGACCCCCTTACAGAAAACCCAAAATGTTTAAAATGCAATAACAACAGATCATGGTATGCTCAGTCCAATGGATACATCTATAACACATCTCCGGCACTTAAGGTTCAATGCACATAACAGAAGAGAGTTTGGAAAGACTTTATGAGCCAGAAGACCAGGAAAACTGCCATGGGATTCTGTCTCCTAGAAAAGATAGAGAAAGTACTTTCATGATACCTTAACTCTGTGGCTGACTAAATAAGACCTGAACCAGAAAAACACCAATAGACTTGCTAATGTGGAAGGGGAAAATCTTCCCAGGGCTCCACCCCTCAACAAACAACTGCAGACAGCTAAAAATTGTTGAGAGAGGGAGAATTAATATTCCCCATGGATGAGGCCCCTACATAGTGTTCAGCCCTGAAATTAAATACATTTAAACAACACTAAATTGTTATATTTACATATTTATGGATTTAATCATATAACAGTATCAAGTAAAGAAAAAGAGGTCATGCATTTGAAAGGGAATGTGGTGCGCAGCAGGGGGAGGTTTAGAGTAGTGGTTCTCTACCTTTCTAATACTGTGACCATTTAACACAGTTCTTCACATTGTCCTCAAACCATAAAATTACTTCGTTGCTACTTCCTAACTGTAAATTTGCTCCTGTTATAAATCATAAAGTATATTTGATAAGCAGGATATCTGATATGTGACCCCTGTGAAAGGGTAATTCGACCCTCAATAGGGTTGTGACCCACAGGTTGAGAACTGCTGGGTTAGAGGGCAGGAAAGGAACAGGGGAAATGTTTTATTTTTATTTTAATTTTAAAATAAAATGTAAGGTGACATAGAAGACTTTTATTTGTGTAATTAGCTTTCATATCAGTGCCTTGCTATGCCTTGACCTGTGCTCATTATTACATTTTCTTCATGTTTAACATGTTACTTTATTGGGACTTTTTAAAAAAAAATTTATTCATTTTACATACCAACCACAGATCCCCCTCTCATCTCTCCTCCTGATCCCTCCATCCCTGCCTTCTCACCTCCCCCAGCTCTGACCCTTCCCTTATCCCCTCCTCCAACAAGGTAAGTTTTCCCAAGGGGGGACAGCTAAGCCTGGTACATTCAGTTGAGGCAGGACCAAGCCTCTCCCCACTGCATCAATGATGAGCAAGGTGTCTGACCATAGGTAATGGGATCCAGAAAGCCGGCTCATGTACCAGGGTTAGATCATGATCATAATGCCAGGGACCCCTTAGAGCTGGCTCAGCCCTGGCTGCTCTTACCTCTGAGTTCAATTCTCAGCAATCACATGGTGGCCTTCAAACCATCTATAATGGGACATTTTTTAAATTTTCTTACAAATAGCTTCTACTGAGAAATGAATCCAAGCTTTCATTATCAGGATTACTAGTCCTAATGTACACCAGACTCTTACGTGCCGAAATTTTACTGTTGCTTTGAAAGCTTCACTTACAATCATTTATTACTTTGTTTCAAGTAAAATGTGCTGTTTTTATTTATATGTTATTATATTTTCCTCTAAAAAATGCAGGGTCAATAGATAATAGACTTTAATGTGTTTATATATTTATTATTAGCTCTCTTTGATATTTGATACCTTATTAAAACATTGTTGATTATCTAGAACATAGAAAATGTGAAATACATGAACATGTTATTAGATGCAAAAATAAACCAATTCACATCCTTCCTATTCTTTTGTTGAGCTGTTGTTAAAAATTATACAAAACATCAGATGTTTAAATAAAGTTCTGGTTGCTTGATTTAATTTTCCACTCTCAAGGAACTCTACCAATCCAGAAAGTAATGAAAATGTCACTGTGTATGACTAAATGTCACTAAATTAAACAAAAATTTAGAAACAAAATTAGAAAAAAAGAATCTTCTAATTTATAGAATTTATGAAAAGGTAGTTTTCAATTCTGAATGTAAAAAAGATTGAAAAAACATTGTGTTCATAAGTGCTGCAAATAAAATCCTTTCTTAATAAATTACTACTTCTATATAATGTGTCCTAAGTGAGTATCAGGCCCGAACACCTGATTTTGAATCTTCCAGATTGATTATTTCATCGGACCTTTCATCTCTCTTACCTTCCATCTCCCTCACAGTTACATAGTTAAATATTATTTGTTTTGAAATATTAGCTAGGCCTTGATGAAAGATTTTAATATATTGAACATCTTAATCCCATTTTGTGAGGTAAATGATACTGTAAAACATTTCTCAAAAATGCATATGCTAAAATTTCTCCAAACGTTAGCAGGCCATTGGAGGATTTTTGCCTCTAGACAAAGAATCTTTACATCAATGGAAAACTTCCAGACAGACAGTTTTTCACTTAACCACTTGGGAGAAAAAGCTAAGCTACTTTTGGAGTGTGCTACTTCTTAGTATAAACTTACAGAGTTTGGTTATCATTTTCTTTCTGATAATGCCAAATTTAAGGAAGTCACTTTGTCTCATATTTCATATACTATTTGTCTTAGTATTTCCATACTTTTGGTTTTATAAAAGCAATCTATTTTTTATAATATTGAGATAAATTAAAGAAATATTGAAGGACATGAGAAACCAATGAGTTTAGGAAACTATAGTTTGTCTTTAGTCTCTAGACTCTTTCTTGCCCGAAAATTAAGTTCATTCATAAGACTTGTGCTTAATGCTTCAATTGATCATTAACTTTACTTTAAAATATATGTGTTAACAGAACATATATTTGTGAGTATTACTGTGATGTGCCATTTTCACACTTAGAGAAAAAAAAAAAATTTCTCCCAGAAACTGCTCTCTTAAAATTATAGGGAATTTATGTTTCACTTGGCCTCTAAAAATAGCATAACAGCAAAATTAGAATAAAAATCTCCTGACCTTTTACTGCAAAGCGTAGAACCAGAACAACTGCTGAATTGCAAATGTTTATTCAGCTCTGTTCTGAGCCTGCAAGCAAACAAAGTGGAGTTGAATTTCTGCCAAAGGAGATGTTAAAGAGTAGCTACAGTGGGTGACTGTAAAAGATGTGGCAGTCTCTATAAAAAGGAAGAGTCATGAGCTAGAAGAAAACAAGTTTTAAACTGTCAGGTAGAAATAGATGTGCTGTATTGTACGAGGTGACCAATTTAGTGATATGAGGAACAGGGATTTCACCAAACAGATTCTGGATAAGACAAATGTTGAAGTGTGTACAAAATACCATCTTGGTTTAATTATAATGTGGCTTACAAACTAACTCTAGGAAAATTAACTCTTTCTAATAACCATCTTTACATCTATATCTACTTGTATATGATTTCATATTCATGTAAGGAAAATATGATGTCATCTAATGTGATATGTATTATTTATCATGTTTATAATGATTGCATATAACCTATTATTATATTTTGTTTGCTTGCTTCACTAACCAGTATAAAAAGTTTATGTATAGACATTTGTGGGTCAAGTTTTGAGTTCATATGAACAACAAATTGTTTTATTTTCAATGTGTAGAAATCAATCTAGGCTGAAATATCACAGATTTTTACTCCATTAATAATTGTCACCTGCAGTTTTGTTAGTGACTTTTAGTAGTATAAAAATCAGCTATTGATAAGTAGATAGAAATCATTGAAAGAGTTAACTTCACCACTAACACTTCTAACCTCATTCATCCCTCTCTCCCTTCTACCTCCTTCTCTCCCTCCCTACCTCTCTCCTTCCCTTCCTCCCTTCTCCCTCTCTCCCTCCCTTCCTCTGTCTCTTTCTCTCTCTCTTTCTTTTCTTTCTTATATTTTGATTGTATTTTTATTTATTTCTAGTGTGTGTGTGTGAGTGAGAGAGAGAAAGAGAGAGAGAAAGCACATGAGTATGCACATGATGAAGCATAACTCTGCAGGTCAGAAGAAGCCTGCAAGAGTCAGCTCTTTCCTTCCATTGTGTGTGTCTCAGGGCTGGAATTCAGGTGGTCAGGTCTGGTTGTAGGTGCTCTTATTAGTTGAGTCATCTCACTGCCCCTTGTGACATCTGAAATGTGTCTATTGCTACAGAAAGTTATCAAATTCAAGCTCTGCCTTAAATTTAAATGTAGCTAGTGTGCTTTTACATATGCTGTTTCTCAACACTGGTATACCACTTGTTCACATTGTTAGTAAGGACTATTTCTAATACTGCCATCCATTAGTAAGTTTAAAGTGAACAAATGGAAGTCAAGAAGATTGATTTTACACTTCATTTTTGCAGCACTTGTGAGTACCAGAAGAATGCTTTGCAGAAAGTAGATGCTCAATAAATGAATGAAGGTTATTATTTATGCTCTCAAGGCATTTATGGTTCTCCATGAGTGAAGAGTATTGATTCATTTGCAGGCATGTACAAATGAGGCAATTTCACTTATTTAAAGGCTACAAAACTAGAATATAAAACTGGCAATGACGTGGTGGAGTTAAATGCACTTGATTTACACTTTGGATATGAGAAATTATTGACAGAGGGATGAATGAAGACCTTCAAGCCTTTTGAAGTAGCAGATATGAAAAGAAAACAATAGTTCCTACCTGCTGAAAATTGGTGACTCAGTGTCTGTGTTTTGTGTGTATTCTATTGTCTTCATAATTCACATGAGGAAAGGAATATTTCTTCACAGGCACTGAGGAGTTACATAACATACATATCTGCTTCCGATATGGTATGTAGTTTTTCTTACTAAGTGTTAGTAATATTTTTGTTAAGGTTTTTATCTTATAAAGATATTTCAGACTGTCTGAAAGATATGTTAGAAATATTTTGTTTCTTAGTCCGTATGAGCTTTGTGTTGTTAGGCATGACACGGTTTTGGTGGATAGCTTTGAAGATTATATTAATTTGTATGTAATGTTTGGAAAATTTGACCTACATTTTTGTTCCCCTGATTTTTAATTAGGAATATATTTTCCCAAATAATTACTTGTTAATGTCACCCAAAAAAACAACCTTCTGTGTTTGTTTTTTTCTTTTTGTGCTACATGTTTTATTTTTCCCCCATTTTTAAAATGATCTTTTCTTCTGTCAGTCTTCTACAGGCCATTCTCTTGCAGTAACTAGATTACGTTGTTGCTACACAATGAAAATACTTTGGAAACTAAATCTTGTCTTATTAGGGAAAGAACAATGGCAACCCTTGATTTGTTTTGATTCTATAATTGACCACACAAGCAAACATGTTTTAATAGATACTACAAGGAGAAATCCCAAAATAGGCAGGCTGAAAAGAGAACATTCCCAAGGTGAAATTTAGGGAATGATAATCAGATGAAAGTAAATCCGTCATCTTGCAATGCTTCCCTACAAAGGAAGACTAGGGTCTGGAGGTGGTGCCCGGTCAGTGTCTCCTGGAAATTAGCTGTAGCAAGGAGAAGGAGTTCTACTATAGTTAAGTTACATTTCTTCATGGGGAGGCAGGTACACAGTGGAGCTTGAGTTGCTGTTAGTAAGTATGATAATATGTGCTTATCAGACCCCAGGGTGATGTAGGCTCCATAGTGCAACTCAGATCACCAAAGAATAGCAATAATACAAGTTAATTCAGTTGCTTTGAGTTGATGCTGAAAAATGAGGTAATTACTAGAAAATATATTAATAATGTCTAAACTGACCTTTAGGTTAGAGGGAACTGCAATAACAGTATGATGAATAATTTCTTCCAATTACTCACCCTTTATTATTTAATGTCTATGATGGTACACTCATAAGTTGGTTATATATACATACGTAATTCCTATATACATATTTATGTTGCAAAGAGCTTGAGGATTAGATATTATTAGCCTTAATACTATCCACACTTTATAGCAGCTAAGGTTCATGTGGTTTAAATAACATGTCATTGGTCGTACAGGAACAATCTCTGATATATAACCTACATTTCTGTTCTTTAATTTTAGCATTACCCTGTCCTCCAGAGTGTTCAGCACACACTACTTGCATATTGCATGTTTTTCAATAAACCCAAGCATCCACTTAAATTCTGTTGTGGAACCTCAACAGTCACTCTGTTGGTCATTTGTTAAAAATCTCTTTTCCTTTTTATTTTGAGATTTTAGAAATCTAAAGTGTATTTTAAAAATTTGTTGTCAAATCATTTATAAAGATTGATTCCCTTACAAACATAATTAGGTTTTTCTGCTTTAAATAAAACAAAGCAAATTTCTGGCCTCAGTTGTACAAAACTAGCAAACTGACATCTGAGAACACATAGGATACTACATGCTTGTACAGAATAGAGCATAGTATAGAGCTGAATGCATGCCTACAACTCCTCTCTACCCGTGCTTTGGCAGACTATGTATGGCTTTGAAGAGATTCCATCTATTTAAAGCATTTTATGGAAACAATTTATGCATACTTAATGACTTTGCAGCATGTATCCCAGGAGAACCCAACACCAATAACCCCGGTGTTATTGAGCATTGGAGTACACGGTGTCTTTTTTGTTTTGTAAAGAATAGTTAAATATCATGAGTTTCTCTGGAAAGTTTATAGTTTAAATTTGGGTTCAGCACAGAGCAGTAGAGTAGAGAATGAGAAGAGAATGCTGAATGATCCCAAGTTATTATTGAAGAGGGACAGGAGAATTTCTGGAAGGACTTTAGGGAAGAAGCAGCAATAGACTTTATTCAATAATCTTAAAAGAAATATGCATGGCAGACTGGGAAGTCATGTGTGATACACAACATGCCCTGTATCGGCTTCTAGCTGATACAGTTATAATAATAACTGCCAATTTAAAGAAAAGATAGACAATAAGGACTTGAGAAAGGAAAACAATATTTCTAGTTAAAATTTCCAGCTTTGTGTATCTGTATGAGTATGAAAATGAACTTGTATTTACATAGCCTTCATTTGGAGACCCTTCTTGAATAAAATGATCACTGTGTTTTATGTAAACAATTTACATATATTTCTTAATTTACTGAATCCTCACAGCATCCTTTGGAAGGAAGCCTCAACTGAACAAATAATAAAACTGAAGATTCTAAAAATCTATTAGCTTTTTCTTCTTCCAGATTATATATTAATTAATGATTTAGCCAAGATCCACTGTTTGATTTTACATGGATCTGGCATCAAAACTCGTGATTTATCCATTGGCCTCTAGGGCTCATGTGGCCTGCTTCTTTAGATACTGGATTATCAGCTATATTTTGTAGCTGGAGAATTTCTCTCCAGCTCCCACCAAGTCCCGCCAGTCCCGGAGCCCACTTATAAAATAAACACACAGGCTCTTACATTATTTAAACTGCTTGGCCATCCTATCATTGTCTAGCTCTTACTCTTATATTTAGCCCATTTCTATTAATCTATACTTTGCCACGTGGCTCATGTCTTACCGGTACTTTACATTTTCCTTGTCCTGGCGGCAGCTCTAGGCAGTCTCCCTCTTTCCTTCCTCCTTCCTCAGTTCTCCTCTCTGTCCGTCCCACCTATACTTCCTGTCTGGCTGTTGACCAATCAGTGTTTATTTATATAAAGCGATATCCACAGCAGTATTTATCCTACAAGGTCTATGTTCATAGCATTGCATCCATATCTAAAAGTGTTTTTGTTGTTTTTATTTTCTGGTTTGGTTTTTTTTTTTCTTTTTTTGTGTGTGTATTTTGACACAGAAGGTAGAACAGTGAAATGACTTACCTATACTGTGGATATATGATAGAGTTAACTTTGATCAGATTTCAGTTCTTTAACCAAAGATTGTATGAGACAATACGTCATTGATACATGGTTTACGACCCAGTTTGGCCTCTAGACTTAGTTCTGCAATGATTTTCTGCTTCTGGTATTTTCCAAAATCCAGTACTTTCCCTCAGATATGGACTTAGTAAAACTCATGTCAAAGTTCCAAAGTGATGATGTAGAAAAATATTAAGCTACATAGCACAATTCATGGCCTACTGTTAATTATGCTGTATGCGATTAATACTACCACTTTTGTCTTACCAAAAAGTAATGATCCTTTTAAAGACTAGCCAGAGAACCATAAGCTAAGAACTTTTAATGTGGCTAAATGATGATTCAATATATTTATTAATTGTTAAAAATGTAATGATATTTTTGGTTCATCATATATTTTCCATGTAATATAATTAATAGTTACAGTAAATAATTTTTAATGCCAATACCAATATTTTTAAATTTAGAAACAATATCTCATGATGTCATCTTGATGTCTCCAAGCTATGAGAACAATAATATTTCAGTTTTAGAGAAATTGAGAATCAACAAAGAAAGGCTAGGTACCTTCAAAAAGTTATACATCCTAGGTATTAGTACTAGGATGTAACCACAGGGTTTGATGTGAGAGTCATTGCTTCCTGGATCTCTACAGGGTCCCTTTTGTGTTCACCTCCATTAGAAATGATCATTTTCCTTATGTTTCATTTTTGTCCTGGTCAGATCTCCCTAACCACTAACTTACAGAATAGTTCTCCGTCCACACTAATTGTCATTTGGAGTTGAATTTTCTTTGGCTGCATTTCTAATGCTCTAATAATCTTTTTTATTCCTTCTTTTGTCTACACAGTGCAACTTAACAGACAGACACTATAACACAGGGATTACAAGCATGGCTTTCTAGGTCCCGTTTCCTTATTCAGTCCCAGCTCTACCATGGTTACATGATCTTCCTATGACTTAGTTTTACTTCTAGAATTTGGAAAAGTTGTAACAGAATCTCAAATATCTCAAAGTTTAATGAGTATTGGAGTCAGAAAAAGGGCAACATGTTTAAGGAACTGAAGAGGGGGAGGTTTCCATTTGTACAACTAACTAGCTAACAAATTTTCCTAAAGCCATCTATGCTGATCCTAACTTTATGAACTACAGACAACTAAACCCTCTCATGGCTTTATGTAGCAGTTGAAAATGTGTGTGGTGTTCAGTGACTTAGTGGCTGCTTCTCCTATCTACATAATGATTGCTTTTATCTGATGTGTACCTGAAAATTTGTGATGCTGTCTGATAGAAGTGAAAAGTTTGATAGATTGGTAACATAGAAAGTTTGTGTTCAAAACTATTGGATATTAGCAACTACTTTTTGTCAACTTGTGAATAATTAAAATATTTAAATTTTTAATTAAATTTTCTTATTTGAATAACTTTTGCATTTTCCCCTCTCCCAACTCTTCCCATATCCCCACGCCTTCCTATCCACTAACTTCACGTTCTTTCATTCTCCCCCCATAACCTCCTGCCTCGATCTCTCAGAAGTTCACCAAACAAACACACATCAAAATACAGACACCATGGGATCCCACCACTAACCAAGAAACGACTGGAAATTGATACTTGCAGGCAAAGGGGAAACCAGTTTCCTCCAGTGGAGTGTCACTGCGTTTAACAACTTCACTCGAGGCAGGCCCTATGCCAGGAGTAGTTAGCCCACAAAATGAACTCCCTGGTTTTAGTCGGTTTGTTTTTTGACATTTGATTAACTTTGTTTTGTCATTTTTCATCTTAAAAACTATTTTTTAGTTAAATTACCCATATTTCCAACTTTTAGATTTTATTCACCACTTTGCTTCTCATGAAGTGACAGAGTCAGTGTGAACACTAGGTTTTCATTAAAAAGGTTTTCAGTAAGTGAATGAATATATCTGTCATAACTTCATATTAATGATATGAGGAAAATTGTCCAGCACATTAGCTTTTCTTTTTCTGTTCCTTCCATTCTTTCACTGGTTGTAAGAACACATAGAACATCTAAGTCCACACCCATAATAGTTTTAAAATGTAGTCTCACCTTGGGATCTTATGAATTTGAAAGTGAAATATGGATAATGATGAAATTTTACATATTGTATAACTGAAAAATATCTACAACTCCTATTCCTTGCCTTAGATAATGAGCCAAGCTGTGATTGAGAAAATACTTCTTTTTCAAAATCTATTCTATTCAAAAACTAGTGTACCAAAAAATAAAATGCAAACTCTAATTGAGAAGCTGTAAAGTAGATATAATTATGTTTTCAAAGAATATGCATGCATTATAGCATCCTTCCTTCTAGAATGCTCTATCTTTTCACTACTTTTTCTAATTAAAACTATTTAAAAATAAACCTTGCCCACATTCCTGACCGAAGATACCGGCTGAATTAAAGTCATTGCAGGTGAACACCATCATTCAAAGGGCACTATGTGGTTGCACCTCTCAGCTGGCGAGATGACTGTTTGCATGTTTTAACCAGATTCCAGACTGGAACAAGTGTGGTGAAAATCAACACGCACTCATCCCTGTGGAAACTGGCGAAGCAGCAGATGCTGCTGCTGGAAATAGCTGGGACTTCTGCATCTTTGGATGAAAAAACATTTTGTGAAAAAAAAAAAAAGATTTGCTTCATGCATTGACTCACAGATTAAAAAGGGTATATGTTATTGTTTAATGTGTTTTATTCTAGCAGCATTGTAAATTTAGAATGGTAAATGCAATGCAGATAACCTCTTTGGTATTTCCTATAGCTAATCCTTTATTTACCCTAGACCAAGGTCATGTATTCAATCTAATTCACTGTTCACTAGAATAACAGGTCTGGGAGCTTTTGAGGTGAAAATGGCAAATGCTTGATGTTATTATAAATCTTTAATTAAACTGTCAGACGATCATTAACTCTGTAATTGTCCATTGTTTCTATTGGAAGAGAGAGTGCCTGCATAAGTCACAAACAGTGGGCAGGATATGTTTAAAAATGGCATAACCACATGACCTAGTGTAAGAATTGCTGTGGAGGTGGAGTAGAGAGTGAGAGTAAGGGGTCAACCAGAACACTGGACAGCAGTGGCCTCAATAACGTGCCCTCAACAAAAGATAAATAAGCAAGCAAACCAAAAAGATATTCTCCAATAAGGGTGATCATCAGATGTTGTTTCAGTGTTTACTCTGACTGTTGAAATAATCACACGAAGCTCATGTCTGCTGTTACTTTGAGACTTCTTAATGAAAAGGAGTGTTTACAGAAATCTTGGGACAAACCTAAAAGATGTCACAAGTTCAGAACTCTGACATCCTGAGAATGTGCCTTGACATACAGTTGTACTGAACCATGATTGTGGTAAAAATGGAGTAAGAAAGTTGGGTTGTTCAAAATGAAAATGTGGTTTTAGGGGAAACATCATCACTTAAATGAAAAATACATTCATGGTAGTTTTGTTCCATTGAAATTATACAGAGAGATTTTTGTAACTCCATACCAAATGGTTTCTTTGAGGAGACAGTTAAAGGGCATGCTAATTTTATTTGCTGTATTATATACTATATAGAATATTTGTTTCTTCTGGGTAGCTTATCTTCAAATTTTTCAATAAAAGTGAGTGAATATATCAGTAGAGTCCTTTTTTATCTTTTATGATGAAATAACAATCCAACATTTTCTTAAAAAATATTTAGTAATGGATTATAGATATGTTTACAATACAAAAATGAGTTTCTGCTAGTGTGCACACATAAAACCCAGAAATAATGATTTGAACTGATTTAATTACCTTCACATATGAAAATATAGGGGGGTTGATCCTGGCATGATATTTATTATAAATAGTGATTTTGTCACTGGCCACACTTGTATTATCTTTTCAGCATTGAAGTGATGAATGAGTTTAGACTCTTAACTGAAACATTAAAAAATAGAGAAGAGAAGAGAGGGAGAGCGAGTGAGGGGATAGAAAATGAGAAGATGGGACAAGAGATATTAAAACTATGCTGACATTTTTCTCTTCTGCTTATTAAATCGGTTTCCCAGTAAGTTCAAAAAATTAATGCCTCTGAGGCCTGGGTTACTTATCTTTCTATTTGACAGAGCACATTCCCTTAACAGGGCTGTACAGAGGATAAGGAAGAAGAACCAGGGCACCTAGCACAGTGCCTACCATGACGTGGATGGTTATTTTCTGCATTAGAAAGTTTTAATCCCTTCTGAAAGATGGCATGTCATGATGACTCTGAAGTACCTCGTGATATGTTACTGATAATGCTCATTTGGCAAGATGTTGGAGGGATTCAATGAAGGATCTATCTTTCTTTAACATGGCTTTTCCTATGACAGACTTTAATCCTAATCCTCTGTAAGTACTTGTGTGATTGCTTTTCAGGCAGCAGAAGGGCACAATATTCTTTATTCGTCCTCTGCTATGTTTTGAAACAACAGAGATCACCTGTGTGATGTGAATAATTGAAAGAAGGTGGACCTTGTTCATCAGATAACAATTGTTAAGGGAGAATTATTAGTTTTATGACTTTATATTTTAGTAGCCAATTGGAGAAGTTTGATAGTGAATGTGCAGGAAAGCAATCATTTTACTTCTCACAGAAAATCATATTGTGATTTGTATAAAGCTGAGATTTGATGTGTGATTTTAAATTTTCACTTCATTTTCAAGAGGTGAATATTCAGAGGTTGACTGACTAGACAATAACTTAATGTAAATAAATTATATTAAAGAAAACAACATTGGTTACATCAAAGTAAAATGAGGGACATTATATTCAAGCAACATAATATATAAGTGGCACAATTTTACATCTGATAACCAGCATGACTCCTAGAATTTTTAAAGCAGAAATGGAAAGTGATACATTGCAAGATCCCAAGAAGCTCTTTTGCCATCAAAATTTCTAAAATTTTAACCAATGTTTGACCTTATAGATCTAAAAAGGTAGAGCTACCACAATGATTTACCATCATCCAGAATAGAAATGTTTGGTTTTGTTAATTTAACAAGTACTTTGGGGAAAGATCTTTGGTGTTCCCGCCTCCCCCTGCTTATTGTCACCAACTGAAGAGGAAAAAAATAACTCTTATTTATTGAGAACCAACTGCATGTACTAACTACATGATTTGTTATATTTCTATATTTGACTTTGACTTCTTGCTCACAGCATGAATTTCTTGGTTTGTAGACACTTTACATTACAGGAAACAATTTAGAGTTTCCAATTTCTTTACCTTTACACTCTGGTACAGTTCGCATTCGAAGCCAGATATAGTTGACATATCACATTGCTTCTTAAATGATGGATATGATCATACCATTTCCCCTTCAGCTTCCTCCTATAGATAAATGTGCTAAAGTTATTCAAGGTAGGTTTTAGTCTTGGTTTGTGGATAATGAACCGTGAATCATGTGAGTCTGAGGATTTCTGCCACCTTTTGTGTTTCTGTGGTAGGAAGGAATATGCAGTACAGCTTTAACACAGAAGAAAACTTCTAAAGTCTTATACTGTGTGGTCTCTTTATATGAATATGTGAACAGAGTGGATTCCTGCTTTTTCTTTTGCTTTACTGTGCATAATTCATCAAAGGGTTTTTTTCTGTTTGCAGGGATGACTTGTCAAGCTCGGACATCATACACTGAGGATGAAGTTCTTTGGGGTCATCGTTTTTTTCCTGTAATTTCTTTAGAAGAAGGGTTCTTTAAAGTTGATTACTCCCAGTTTCATGCAACATTTGAAGTCCCCACCCCTCCATACAGTGTGAAAGAGCAGGAGGAAATGCTTCTCATGTCCTCCCCTTTAATAGCACCAGCCATAACCAACAGCAAAGAAAGACATAATTCGGTGGAGTGCTTAGACGGACTAGATGACATTAGCACAAAACTTCCAACAAAGCTGCAGAAAATTACTGGGAGAGAAGACTTTCCCAAAAAACTCCTGAGGATGAGTTCTACAACTTCAGAAAAAGCCTATAGTTTGGGTGATTTGCCCATGAAACTCCAACGAATAAGCTCAGTTCCTGGCAACTCTGAAGAAAAACTGGTATCTAAAACCACCAAGATGTTGTCTGATCCCATGAGCCAGTCTGTGGCAGATTTGCCACCAAAGCTTCAAAAAATGGCTGGAGGACCTGCCAGGATGGAAGGAAATCTTCCAGCCAAACTAAGGAAAATGAACTCCGACCGCTTCACATAGCAAACACCTCCTTAGGCATTCTTTAAGGTTTTGATTTAGTATTAGTCCAATATTTGGCTTACAAGATAATCCTCCCTAGGAAATCAGAGAGGTCTATCCCAGTCCAGCAAGTGTATTTGAGAACTCTTCAATCCAGTGTTGTTACTGTGCAGAACATGCGTTATGAAGGGAGGCCATCATAAGGAAGTTATTAGTAGGCATGTATTATCACATCAAGCATGCAATAATGTGCAAATTTTGCATTTAGTTTTATGGCATGATTTATATATGGCATATTTATATTGAATATTCTGAAAAAATATATATAAATATATATTTGAAGAGGAGATATTCTCCCCAAAGTTTCTAATATATGTATTAAGCCAAACATGAGTGGATAGCTTTCAGGGCACTAAAATTATATACATATATACATACACACATATAAACACACATGCACACATACACATGACATACCCATACAAACATATATATCTAATAAAAATTGTGATGTTTTGTTCAAATTTGTATTTCTTGTGCATGTTTACTTTATTAGACTAGGAAGGCTGCTGGCATTGATTATGAATACCAAATACTTTAGCCTTAAATTATTTGTTATTTAAAAATCTGATTTAATGTTTTCTGCTGTTAAGGTCATGGAATCTTTCAACTGTACTTAATCATAAAAGATTTCTCAGAAGTTTATGGGGTTCATGGCACCACAGAGACATCATTATTATGTATTTAATTTGTAAATTTAGAGTACCAATACATGGTACACACCGTTGAACTTTTCTTATGATTTTTAGAAGTCACTGGAACTGGGGTTGGGTAAATAAAAGTTTATTAATTCATCAGTTAGTCTTTTCTTAGACTAACTAATACCTTTAAGTTGGATTTGTACACAGTCTAATAAAAGTATGAGCTCTGGACAAATGCTGAATCATTGGAATAGTCAGTAGCCAGGTTATATTTGAATATGTCAGAGTTTGTGTGAACTTTGCAGGGTAACGGTCCCTGTTTCAAAATGAGTTGACTGCAAATGTTTTCTTCTTTTTGTGGGACTTTTGTCATCCATCAAAAACCTCGTAGATCTTTCAGGAGATATGACAGCACAAAGAAGCAGATGAAATACTCATGCTAAAATCGTGTATGTCTAACAGAGAATTTTTTTTTTTTTTGCTGTTTTCTTGTGTATGCCATTTGTTGTGAAAGGACAGGCTTTTTCCTTATCTGGAAAGCATATCCCAGGCCTGGCAATCATAATTTAGCACAGACCTGAGGAAATTAAAATCAAATGAATTGATAATGTTTGTACACTCAGGATTTTTCAGTTTTGTTTTGGTGTTGAACAATTCTTTATTGATGCCTTGGATCTCTGGCCTCCACAATAAGTTTAGTAGTACGATTTTTCAACTCCTAACATCTTGCTGGAATCAAACTTGATCAGTAGTACACTTTTAACACAGGGTTTAGGGTGAGAAGATTTTTTTTTTTTTTGAAAATGCAGAAGTACTTCTTGGCATAATAGCATAGGTTTTGCTATATAATTTCTTTGGGAAATTTCTTTGGGGTTTTCAATCCAAATTGGCCCCGAATTTACTCATGTCTCATTAATATGTAAATCACTGATGGATGGCTTGAGCACACAGCATTCCTTACAGTTTAGTGATCCTGCGATAATTTTATTAGAGGCAAATTATTGCATAAACAGTATATCATCCACTATATCTTATGGCTACCTCTGTATCAACCAAATTCTGTAGGTGCAAACATATACCAGGGAATGATTACTGGAAAAATGATCAACTCTAGCATCCATCCACTGTGAATAGAGCAATTGCCCTTCCCCTTGATCACTAAATGTTCTTATTTGCCAGATGAAGATGATATTAGCAGAAAGAAAAAGGGGACCAGTGGGTATGGAATATTTAGCAGTGGAGGAAGCTGCATAGATCATTTAGTCCAACACCTTAAAACTATACAGAGCCATAATAGTCTTTGGAGAGTCATTTTAATTTGTTTTTGGTATTGTGAAGAAGAACCAAAAACAAACTCTCTGGATTTATTCATTTAACAAAAATTGTTGCATGCCTTCTTTGTCCTAGGCATTGTATTTTTTCTTTTCTTTTTTTTAGGTTTAGTTCCTGGGAATTTAGATATGTATGCCGCATGAGCAGGAGAATGTGGAGGAGACAGAAGAAAAAGAGAGAGAGAGAGAGAGAGAGAGAGAGAGAGAGAGAGAGAGAGAGAGAGAGAGAGAGAGAAAGAGATAGTATCTAGTAGTCAACATTTCAAGTATAAGAATGAACACAGGGTAGATACAGAAATGGCTGGGGGTTGATGAGCACACAGAGGAGACACGTAGGGAGTTGATTAACAATAGACTTGGGACCTGGATGACAAGAAAGAGCCAGTGTGGCCATAATCAATCAATTCAAAAGAATAGGACACTTTGACCTTTTCCGCACACGTGTGGGAACAGTATGATTTCTGCATGTACTTGCAGTTTACTCCCGATTTCTAGGTTGAACTTAGGATCCAGTCTGCCCAGGAAACTTGCAGTTTATACTTGTTGTACTTGTGTAATTATTAGTAGCCCTCTCTTTAATTCCTATTATGTCCTGGTTTGGATGATATATGGTAAAGTTTCGTTGATGCTAACAAAATTATCGAGTCTAATATATTTGGAAAAAAATAAAGAATTGCTTTACTTCTCCTTTTCTTGATTTTCTTTTCTTTCACACACTGTTTTGGGAAGACTCACTCCAATATCACTTCTTTTAGCCTCAAGGAATTCTTAGAAAAGAAGTTGGATCTGTACATGTCATGTCTCTTAGGTTCAAAACTCACGCATTTTATTGAAAGCATAACATACAAAGTAAACCTAACTATTTCCACTTAAAGAAGTTTTTGAAGAGCTAAAAATCAAAAGAACTAAAAGTTAATTTAGGTCAATATGCTTTCCAGATCACCAGGTTAGTGGTTATTGGGGAAGAAATACCATACCGAATAACTGGACACGAATGTGTTCCTAGCATTTTACAGCATAGCTTTGGTTATAGTAAAAGATATCATTCTATTTATCAAAATGTTAATAAAACAACTATTTTGATAATGCTTATCTTCATGTTAAGTACATATTCATTGCAGCAACACATGAATATACTTTGTAATAGATGTTAAATGAGCTGGAGGATATTTTATCATCAATTATGTTTAAATCTTATGATATTTTAATATCATTTATATATGACTTAACATTTTATCCAAAGAGTTCTGTTACTCAAGTACTGAAAAGCCCTGTTGTCTGGAAGGGAAGGATTTATTCTAATGCATGATTTTTTCTGGAGGTATAATTATGGTACAGCGGACATCTATTTGTATCAAGAACATTTCTGTTATTTCTCACTATGAAGAAAGTTCAGTTAAACTGCACTGTCTGTCTGTGCATTCCATTTTACAATTTATACTTGAATTACATTTTGCATATTAAATTAGTATGAAACTTATTGTATTTTATAACATCCAATCTTTAAATATTTCAATGTACAGGGTTATTTGTGTTACAAATGTATAAACTCCTGCATTCAGTACAGAGAGTCTAATTAAAACACACAGTAAAACTTTGGAGAACCACTGAGCTTAGTTTTCAAAGCCTCATCATCATTTCTTCACTTTCCTACAGTGAACCACACACCTTCATAGAACTTATGACTTTTAGTTCCTAAAAGACAGTGATTTGATTCTCTATAAGAGCTTGCTTATAAATTACTTTCATGGAGTCTCTTTATTGATGAGCTGTTTCAGCAACATGAAGCCTCTACTTACTAATGCTGATTTCTCAAGACCTGATTCCTTGGAGGAAGCTTCAAGAACAGTTTGTCCCATACTAACTGTTTTTAAAAATGGTGGTAAGTAAATCAGGAAAAGTGCAGTTTTGTTCAAATAAATAATGTTTTAATGTATGTCCACTTGGTTCACCTGAAAATGTTCCATGTGTCATCAGGCTATTAAATGTGTCATTAGATTACAGCTATGTTTTTCCCTTGATATGTACTGCTTCCTGCTCCTGGGATCATCACAGAATTAATTTTATCAAAAAATTAAAATTAGAAAGCTAAATTACAGGGCAAGAGAGATTTCTGAGTAATTATGAGAGTTTACTGACCATGCAGAGAAGATCTAGTATTGGTTTTCAGCACCCATATCAGGGTCTTACTACTGCCTATAACACAAATATCAGGAGATCTTCATTGGGTTTTTTTTCTTTGCTGTTATATGACACCATGAACAAAGTCTCTGTCTACTCTTGCAAGACTCTCAAAAGTTGCTTGCGTCCTTCTCCCATTTCTCAGGTAATAATATATCCTTCTGAGGTCTTTGATGTAGTTGAAAACTAGGTAGTTATAATTTTCCTTAGTTATGATAAAAGATAAGTTAGGTATGAAACCTTAGAGTTACAAATATAGGATAGATAGAATATCTTTTTTAATTTTGCCAAATATGAATAAACTAGTTATTATAAATAGACTAGATACTGTAACTGTAATTCTTGCTTGATAATTGTTTTGCTATCTGCAATTTTACTATGTGAAAGTTAAAACCTTCCTTTTTGAAAAAAGAAAAGGGGAAGTGCTGTGGGATGTTTTGTATGTTAAAAATTTTGCTCTGATTGGTTAATAAATAAAACGCTGATTGGCCAATAGCCAGGCAGGAAGTATAGGTGGGACAAGGAGAGAAGAGAATTCTGGTAACAGGAAGGCTGAGTCAGGAGAGACGCTGCCAGCTGCCACCATGACAAGCAACATGTGAAGATGCTGGTAAGCCACGAGACACGTGACAAGATACAGATTTATAGAAATAGGTTAATTTAAGATATAGGAACTATATAACAAGAAGCCTGAGCCATTAGGCCAAACAGTTTAAGTAATATAAAAAAAGAAAGAAAGAAACTAAAGTATAAAATGAAGTATTTAATTTGGGCTTATGGTTTCAGTGGGTTAGCATCCATGATGGCAGAGCACAGGCGTGTCGACAGGAACAGCTGAGAGCTTACATCTTGAACTGCAAGTATGCAAGACACATACAGAGAGAGACAGAGACTGGGAAAGTTGCTGTGAGCCTTTTGAAACCCCTGAGCTCAATCCCTAGTGGCAAACCTCTTCCAACAAGGCCATACTTTCTAATCCTTCCTAAACAGTTCCACTATGTGGAGACCAAATATTTAAACAAATTTTCTTATGGGGGCTATTCTCCTTCAAACCACCACATTCCATTAGGTTTGTGGGCATATCATAATGCAAAATGCATTTTATCTAACTTCAAAGATTCCCACAGTTCTTTAAAGCCTCAACAAGGTTTAAAAGCCTAAAATTCAAAGTCTAAACTCTTCTGAGACTCATGGAAATCTCTCAGTTTTAATTCCTTGTAAAAATAAAAACATTAAATTACTAAATTCCAATATAACATGGCATAGAACACACCATTTCTGAAAGAAGGGATGGGAACATAATAAGAAAATGCTGAATCTAAGCAAGACCCAAACCAGCCTGGCAAATCCCGAATCCTGTAGTTCCCTGTCTGATGTGAAAGGGCTTTGATGGTCTGCCTTTCTAGGCTTTCTGCCTGCAACATTCTTCTCTCTCTAGGAATGGTTCCACTCCTCATATACAGCTCTCCTTGGCCGAGGTTCATGGCTTTGACATCTCTAGCATCTTTCCCAGCTTCAGTTAATGGCCTCTCAGGTTATCCGGGACTCCCCTATCACACGTCTGGTCTCAGTGGATTTCCTTCACCATAGAGGAAGATTCCAGACGTCCTTTATTCATGTATCATTTATTAATCTAAAACCATAACCACATGGGTGACACTTTCAAGTTTGACTACCAACTTGAGGTGAATCACTTTGGCAATCTTCAACCACATTCAAATCAGTTTTGACTTGTTGTTACTTTTCAGGAGCAGAAAATTCCTCAGTTCTCTCCTTTCTATGGTTTAGAAGCTTACCTGGGTGGCTGTTTCCCTCGAAGTACTCCTCCATTTATTCCATTGTAGATCATGACTTACTTTGATCTTTTCATCTGAGCACAAGCCTTGGCTCCAACATTAAATTCCCTGGTGCTATTTTTCCCCTCAAACTGTACACTTTGCATTTTTTTTTGTTTCACATGGTTTTGTTTTTTTCATTGTAGACATGTCCAAAAATGATTACTAATAGCCACACAGAAGAATCAATATTAGGCTGTCTTGTAATCACTTTTACCATATAAATTAGTTTCTTACTTTTCAATTTAGTCTCAGGTACATTCTTAGGACACTGATGAAGCCTTATTCTTTGCCAGAGCATTACAAGAATGCCTCTAGTCTATTTGCTAATATTGTTTCCCTCTGAAACTCTTTGAGTGGGGCCTCCAGAGTACATACTGCCCTCAGCCCTATTATCTTCCAAACTACTACAAGGATGGCCAGTTTAACCCTGCTCACAGTACTCAAGTGCTTTCCTAGTACAAAGTTCCAAATCTTCCACACTCCTCGAACAAGCTGCATGGTCAGACCTGTCAAAGAAATACAGGACTTGCCGGTACCAGCTTTGGTCTTAGTTACTTTTCTATGGATATTATAAGAAACTGTGACAAGGACAATTCCTAAAAGGACATGTTTGAGTACGGTTTATGGTTTCAAAGGGTTAGAGTCTATGAATGTGGAATGCAGGCATGTTGGTCCAAACAGCTGAGAGCTTACGTATTTTTGTAGGTTTTATTTTTGTTGTTGTTTTCAAATCCAAAGCAACATTCCCCCTCCCTTCCCTCTTCTCAATTCCTCTCCCCCATCTCCCATCTACCCCTCCACCATCCATTTTCTCTTCAGATACAGGTGGACCTCCCATGGACATGAGCCAGCCAAAGTATATCTAGTTGCAGTGAAACTAGGCTCCTCTTCTATTAAGGAGGGATGAGGTAATGCAGTGGGAAGAATGGGCCCCCCAAAAAAGGCATCAGAATCAAAGACATCCCCTGTGTTAGGAGTCTTACAAGAAGACCACATCACATAACTATAACATGTATGCAGAGAGCCTAGGTCAGTTCCATGCAGGCTCCCTAGTTGTTAGTTCAATCTCTGTGAGTCCCTTAGGAAGGCCAGGTTAGTTGGTTCTGTGGGTTTTCTTGTGGTGTCCTTAACCTCTCTGGCTCCTACCTTCCTTTCTCCCCCTCCTCAGCAGTATTCCCAGAGCTCTACCTAATGTTTGGCTGTGGGTCTCTGCATCTGCTCCCATTAGTTGTTGGATGAAGCCTCTCTGATGACAGTTGGACTAGACACCAATCTACACTTTATGAAAATAGCAGAATATCATTAGGAATCATTTCATTTCCTTTTCTTGCTATTTGTGTTTAGTTCTATCCTAGGTCTCTGGGGTATCTTTCCTTGAAATGGAATCTGGGGTCATCTTCGGGTAGAGCTAGAAACCTAGATCAATGAAAACTCCCAGGAATCAATGAGGGTGACCCTAGCTAAGATTACTAGCTATGGGGCATACAGAGTCCGGATCAGTCATCCCCTGTAACCAGACAAGAATTCCAGTGGAGGGATTGGGACACCAATCCCACCACAAACCCGTCAACCTACAATTTTTCCTGCCTACAAGATGTACTGGGATAAAGATGGTACAAAAATTTTGGGAGTGGCCAATTAATGACTGCCCAGCTGGAGACTTATACCTTGAGAGAGTTTACACTTTAACATCCAAGTGTAAACAAGAGGAAAAGACTAGGAATGCCACAAGTCTTTTTAAACCTCATGGTTTACCCGCAGTGACACATTTACTCAAACAAGGCCACACTCCCTAATCCTTCCCAAACAGTTCCACCAATTGGAGACCAATATTCAAACATATGAGCCCTTTATGGTGGGTTTAATTCAGTCCACCACATTATCCAACACCATTTACATACAGCAGACACCTGCACAATGTTTTGAACAAAATCACATAGATATACATGAAACAAACAAACAGACAAAAATTAACTAAATTTCTTGAATCTTAATCTTGTGGGTTCAGTGATGATTGTCTTCAGTAAATTTTATTATTATTACTATGATGATGATGATGAAGATGATGATAATTATTTTTACTTTGGTTGGTATTGATTTTACTTGTAAAGTTTGTATTTTTGTTCCTCTCTCTTTCTCTCTATCTCTCTCTCTCTCTCTCTCTCTCTCTCTCTCTCTCTCTCTCTCTCTGAGACGAGCTGGTTGCAAGCTCACAGTCCTGCTTCATCCTCCTGGATGCTGGGATTACAGGTATTTATCCTTGCATCAAGTTAAAGTTACTTCCTCATCCTCATTGACATCTAAGCTTCCTTGTTATGATTTCAGTGGTGAAAAGTTTGGTTGCTGATAAGATTAGAGGTCTCTAGAGCTACACACGACACACCCATCAGTTCTTAGTTTCTGCTTTAGAATGATTCATCCTTCATGTTATTTCTCATGGATGTGATAGTCCCAATGTCCTAATCAGGATTACCCAAGTCTAATTCTTCTGAACACAAACAAACACACACACACACACACACACACACACACACACACACACACACACACACACACACCACAAACACACAAAAAAGAATCACATACATGCATATATGCAGAAAAGCATTACTTTACTTTTGAAAAATATTATTCTACATAAAATATATGAATATATAGACATGTATGTGTATATATACATATATTTATAAGAATACATTCATATGCATATATGATGCAAATATATATATACATATATATGAAATTTTAGTGCACTTAGCCATCAAATTTATATAAGGACTGCAGAGAAAAGTCTCTGCTCTGTACATATTGTCTATTCATTTCCTTTTCAGACACAAGACTTTCTCTCCTTCTGAGTAATTCCAGTTATATTAAAGTGTAAGCTGCAGACATCCAGTAGATCTGTCTCTGACAATCTTTCCACTCTCTCTTCCTCAATGATCAATAACTGTTGGAGTTAATGACCATGAAATAGATGCCCCATTTAAAACTGAGCATTGCACAGTCTATTCTCTGCATGTTAACTAGTTTAGGGTTTCATATGAATCACCATCTAGTGAAAAAGAAAGAAACTTCTCTGATGAGAGTCAAGAGACTCACTAGGCTATCAGGATAAGAACTTAGTTGCTTCATTCAGCAGCACATATACATAAAATTGGAACAATTTGCAAGGATGACACACAGCTATAAGCTTACTCTTAGATGTATGTATAACGTATCAGTCTCTCTCTACCTCTCTATGTGTCTCTGTTTCTCTCTGTCTGTTTCTATCTCTGTACTCTGTACCTCTCCCTCTCCCTCCCCCCTTTCTCTCTATCTCATGTGTGTGTGTGCATGTAGTTTAAACAGAGTTGTGTAATGGAGGAAGATAATGCTCCCCCTAAGAGCCATAGACAAAAAATCCAGTGCCAGCCATAAGACACCTCCCTTTGAGTCATTGGTCAAAAAAGTTCAAGAGACTCCCCTAGCAACACAGGCTATGGCCAATGCTCATGATTATCTTTCAGAAAACACACTTTAGTCACAGGACTTGTAAAATTTGAGATGGAAATATCTTAAAAGCTTCCCCCTTTACCACTCAGCTTCCAAGGTAGGAAATCAATCAATAGTCCTTCTCATCTTTAAGACTACAAATCACAATAATGACTAATCTTGCAAGAGGCCCCTAATAATGCAAAAATGGCATTATCATCCTGGAAGTACCTAGTCACTATATAACTGGACTTAATTCCCACTTAAATGGAGATAATTCATACCTGGTATTGTAAATCTTATCAATTAATCATGGCTGAAGTGATCATAGACCTTATGGGAGAAGAAGCTATTTTTCTAAACCAGTGCAATTCAATTTCTAACTATATTCTAAGTTCTTACCCTTAAATCCACACATGTCCTGCTCTTACCCTTCATCAAAGAAATTTCTTTTTGCAACAAAAGGAGACTATTATAAATGTCCACACTGGTCAGAATGCAGAGAATAAATGACAAGGGTGCTCGGCTCCAACTATTATACCTACAATAAAATTCTTACAGCTAAACCTTAAGGAATATCACAGGAGAAGGAATGAAAAGATGGTACAAGCCAGATAATCATGATGCCTTCTGCTAACCAGTGTCTTTTACACATGACAGGGATGCTTGCACCTATGAAATCTCAATAGTATGGTTGACTACACAATACATTTGTAGTGACAGCATCAATTAACACGGCAACATGGAAATTGCACAAGGTTCCACCTGTAGATGAACAACGGACAATAATGGCCACTGAGAAAGATAACCAGTTTTCTCCAAGGGTGAGCTCCCTTATGAGTTATCCGATGCAAGTACCAACTTGAAACAAATGATGACTGATAGGGAGAGCAAGTCTTTTTTTCCAGTGGTGTGACTAGTGTATATTGCTCATGCTCTGGTGGATGTCCTTGCACCCTGCATGGGCAGAAGTACTCAGTGATGAAAAAAAGAGAGAGAGATGAAGTTGGGAGGGTTATGTAATTCCTGAGTGAAGTTGAAGGAGAAAATGGGTTTGTGGGTGTGACTTCACTTGATTCCTTTTTCAGTATACATAAAATGTATAGGATGAAATTATATTCCTTTCATTTCTGGTATTCATATTCATATGACTTATATCTTTTCTAATATATTAATGTAGATCTGTCAAATAATTTTCTCATTAATCTTCAGTTTCTCAGTTAAATAAAAATGCATGAATAATGTCAGCAACTTTTCATTATAAGTGACTCACAGAATTGATGCTCAATCACAAAGAAGATATAATTTGAAAAATGTTTGGTAAATTTAGATCTAACCTGGGATGAGAATATACAATATTTTTAAAAGGAATAACAAAACATTTTAGACTTATAAACAGATAAATAATAAGTTATAAGCAAGTTAAGTGAATAAGAATTTTTGAGAGCATACATGATTACAGGTCTTTATAAATGTTACTTTCCTCTGTGCTTGCAATCATAGTTGTTGGTTATAATATGAATGGTCATAAACAATAAATGACCTGTATTCATACTAATATTCCATTATTCTGTACCTATATTTTATTTTATAGTCACTTTCATGACTATACAACATAATGCCACCAATTTCAAATTGTTAAATACTCTGTTGTTTAGGAAAAGATCTTACTGAGAATAATGAATTTAATTTGTAGCCACTATAATATTAATACCACATGATGTCTATTAACATGTAATTTCTGAATAATCATATCCAGTTGTAAGTTGAAATCTCACAACAGTGTGAAATCTCCACAATGATTCCTTTATCATAAACTTTAAACTAGTAACCACTTATTGGGTCATTTTTTCCTATTATAGAAAACAAACTAGAGTAAATATAAGGATCAGAAAATTCAAGCCCTATTAGAGATAGGGCTTTAGTGGGAATAGAATGTTCTAATTTTTTTAAACATCAGTTCATAGTATGCTATAAGAAAATTGAAGGACAAAGTGATATATTTCATATTTGATGTGATTTTGAAATTATAATCACAAAATTAGAGAACATTTAAAATTATTGATAATAATGGGTACAGAAATTACATCTCAAATGCTTTGAAGCTATTTCTTAAATAATGAAAAAGTAGAAGAAAAGTCAACAACATCAATATATCCATAGGGTTTGAAAGACACATTATGGTTTGTAAATACAAAATGCAAAAAAGTATAAAAATGAAGTATGAAAAGTAGATCAATATGGATCATAAAGATCAGATAAATAGTAGATTGTTCAAAAGGGAAAATAAAACCCACAAACAGTGGCTGTACACTCTTTAAAAAACTTAAGTAATAGGGAGAAAAGATAAATATTTTGCACAATACACTGACAGTAATCAAGGGGCTTCCAATAGTGGGACTGGGTTATATTTGGTTGATTTATTGATCAAAGAGTGGCTGCTGTTGAGATCCCTAAATAACCCAGGCAGAAGCTCAAATAGAAAGTCACTTTCTTAAAACTGACAGTGGGGTCCCATTGCTGAGGACATGCACATAGCTAATTGAACATATAGCATACTACCTTGTGCAGTCTCAGAGCCTTCACCCTTACATTCCAGTCTCTTTGTTACAAGAAAGTACTCTGTGGGCTACAGAATGAGAACCTGTACACCAACCTAGTCACAAAACCCTCTACCTACAATTTGTTCTGCCTCCAAGATATGATGAGCCAATGGTGGCTTAGACTTGTGGGTATGGCCAATCAATGTTTGGATTAACTTGAAGTCCACACCATGAGAGGGAGCACATGCCTGTCTTTGCATGGATGGCCAGAAACTGGAGACTGGCTAGCTAGATACCTAGGGCAGAACCAAACAATAATGGCAAAAAAAAAAAATCCAATCAATGAATGATTGCTAATGATATTTTTTTGAACCCATAGATCAGTGCCTTGTCTAGGTGTCATTAGAGAGGTTACTTCCAGGAGTAGATGGGATAAGGTGCAGAGATCCATAACCAGACATTTTGCAGAGAGAGTCTAAATTAGAGATGTCCATTAGGTCCTACCCCTTGGAGCTCAGGGAACCCTGCAGAAGAGGGGGTGGAAAAATTGTAGGAGTCAGAGGACACCAGGAGAACATGGCCTACCAAATCAACTAAACAGAGCTCATATGGTCTCAGTGAGATGGACATGGCAAGCATGGGGCTTCATGGGGCTGCACCAGGTCCTCTGCATATATGTTACAGCTGTTAGTTTGGTGTTTTTGTGTGAGTATTAACAGTGGAATCAAGTATGTCCCTGACTCTTTTGCCTGCTCCTAGGCCTCTTTTCCTTCTATTGAGCTGCCTTGTCGAGAACTTTTGCCTTGTCTTGTTTTGTCTTGTTTGGCTGTTGTCTCTTGGAGGTCTGATCTTTTCTGAAGAGGAAACAAAGGAAGGTTCGATCTTGGGGAGGAGAGGTTGGAGGGAACTTGGAGGAATAAAGGGAGAGGAAACTGTGCTTGGGAAGTATTATATGAGAGAAGAATCAATTTTCAATTAAAAAAGAGGAATCAATAAACTGATGTTTCACTCCATTAAAATTATTTTCATTGAACTTTGTTTATAGATCATGTGTTTCAGAGAACAAAATAAACTCAGTGTAAAGTTTAATGTTAATGGTTCTAGAAGTTGCCAAAACTAATATTTTCTCAATTATCAAGTAAGACCAAAAAGGAATCATCATTTTTTTGTGGTTACCCTTATTTGAAAAAGAGAAAGGCAACAATTCCCTGAGGATTCAACAATAATTCTAGTTCCTTTTAAATCACATAAGACTTTTACATAAGGGTCTCTTTCCTCATTCCGTGTAATCAAGATTTCTGCTGGAACCTTTCCCTAAGGAAAATGTAACTTGGAAGTTGCTTTTATTTTCTCCCTATATTAATCAGATGAGACTGCTTAAAAGAAAAGCAGTAAAAAGTGGACTGTACAAAAGCAAAGATTAAAAATAAAAATTATGATATTGGGATTCTTTGTGAATCAAGAGGAGATTTTGCCTTGACTGTGTGTTTCAGATGAATAAATCCTATTCATCTTTGCTTCAAAATGAAATTTTTAAAATGAACATTGGCACATAAGCTATACATGATATAACTTTTTGCATATTTCATTATTTGAAATGTAATGAATACAGTTTGACTAGTAGAATCAATATAATTTGTGTGTTTTTGTTTGTGTCTTCTATGTATATGCGTATATGGATTCATGTCTGTGCTCATGGGCATGCAGGTACATGTGAGCATGAGTGTGGAGGCCAGAGGTAGAAATGAATCTTCTTTAATCACATTCCACTTTATTATTTTTTTTAAAAAAAATATGCATTTACTTTTATTTTAAGCTTATGAGTTTTTCTTGCATGTATATCTGTGCACCGTGGGTATGAAGGGTATTGGCAGACAGAAAAATACCTGTGATCTGACTGAGTCATCTCTCCATCTCTAGCAAAAGCATTTTACATGAACAATGGAGACCTAATCTTACGTCTTCATACTTGCATGATGATCACTTTACCAACTGAACTATCTCCTTAAAAATTGTTTTGCATTGACTAATTGATTGATATGCTTACTTACTTTTTTATTCATATTGGAAAGGCATGGCCCACACATACCATGGCATATATGTTGATGCCTGAAGATATTTTGCCTGAATGGGTTCTCTATTTTCATGAACATCGCTGGGATTTAACTTGGGCTATCAGGCTCAGTAGCAAGTTCCATTTCTATAATACACCATCTTGCCAGCCCCTCACCTCACTTTGTGCTTTTAAAATTAATTTTTAATTTATATCTTTGTGTGTGTGTGTGTGTGTGTGTGTGTGTGTGTGTGTGTGTGTGTGTGTGTAGTATAGATATCAAACCCAGAGAACTTTTGGCATGCTGGGCAAGCACTCTACCAGTGAACTAAAATACTAGTCAAATCATTAGGTACAAAATGTGCAGCAAAAGTCTTCTTTCATAATAATCTGATTACAAATAAGTGACTGATTACTAAAAGATATCAAGATATCACTGTTGGGCATTAATATTCACATAGTGAACATCTTCAACAGTGAATTCTGAATAATGATATCTTGCCTTCTAGGAAGTAGTTTGACTGAATACTTTCTAGATTCCATTCGGTCACATGGAATATGCCATTTAATTTATACCCAATAAAGCATTGTATAAATATGTATACAGTTAGTGCTAATTGTCAGTTTTATAAAATCTAGAATCACTTAGAAGACAGGCTTCAGTGCATATCTATGAAGAATTATCTTGATTATATTAATTGATTTGGGAAGACTCATCTTAATTGTGGGCAAGACCTGAGCTGTAAATATTGAATTGAGTACTAACTAGTATGCATTCAGGGGATACTCTCTGCTTCTTTACTCTGGATACAATGTGCCACTTCCTTCATACCCCTGCCCCATGACTTTCTTGGTATGATGAACTATAACCTGGGAGTGTGAGCTAAATAAAAGCTTTGAGACTTAAATTACTTTTGTCAAGTTATTTTATCATAATAACTGGAAAATTTATTAAGATGATATTATAGATCATTTGAGCTTAATAGCATAGGCTTTCTTAAATTATTTCTCAGAATTCCTCAGAGATTCTGCCTTCAAAGAAATATCTTTCAAGACACACCGAAGTATACAGAATGATTAATTTTAGTTTACTTGGCAAAACTCAAAAGCAAAGTAACACTGTGAAGTATGGAGAAATAATTCAACAAAACTCAATCTTAAATTATTTTTGAGAAAATATTGTCAGGTTACCAAATACATGCTGTAAACACTGTTACAGTTCATGAATACTTATCACATGAAATAACTAGATAATTGTTTTACAACACTGCTTTATTTTGGTATAGAAATAATTGTAAGTATTCAGAAAGTTTAAATGATTAACATAGTATTACTTTTGGTAGGGAAAAGACCTCATTTGTTATTTTAGATAAATTTTACTAATGTGTCTAGTAACTCAAAAATAAATGAATGTGTAGTATGAGAAAATGGAATATAGATGAAGTACACATTTAAAGGAGCATTATTGTATGTTGGTTAAATTAATTGCTCAGACCATGAAATATTTCAGTTAGGTTTTAGCAGGTACCAGTTTTAGTGAAGAAGATGTTGTGCTTCTAGGCAGCACTGGGATGCCATTCAAAGAACTTCATTGTTCAAATGTTTGCTTCATGTTGGTATCAACTGTTTTTAGCAAAGCTATGACAACTCATTCCTTCTGGTTTTCCACAATCATCTTCAAATTAGATGTCACTATACTTGGTATTAAGTTATATCAAATTTTCTTCTGTGGAGAGCAGATGAGATCATGAATGATCTGTGTTGTTGACACGAGCCCAGCCACATCAAGGACTCCAATGCCAAAAACTCATGGGCCTCTGTAAATCCTTCCTTGGGTCAGGCACAGGAAATTGGCAAAGCCTTCTGCTATTTCAAAAAGGAGTGCTTATAAATGATAAAACAGTGTATATAAACACTGGAAACCACATCTTCCCCATCCTGGATGAAGGTGACCTGGAATGTTCCCCTACAGAAAGCTACCATCAAGACTAGATATCCCTCTACCTCATGCTGCACATAATAAATGTCTGTCTGTTGGCTTAATAGTAGGCATCATTCCATTAGAGTGAACACAACCCGCATGATCACAGTTTTTCTGTATGTGTGTCTGTTATCTTTTCATTGCCCCATCAACTTAGTTAGTCTTCTAGACCAAGTCATGTAGGACATGGCATTATTCCATAACCATCATATTAGGAAACATTGTTTACCTATTGAATATAAAATTACCATAAAGCCACCATCTAGTAAGTTTGTGTTGAACACTTATTTAACCTTCATTTATTTAATACACAATGCAATGATAGTTTTAGCATACAGTATATATAACATTGTTACTAAGTGTCATTGTCCAGATAAAATCTTATTAAAATGACTTAAGGTTTTCCACATTTAGGTGAGAGCCAGTTACCTTTTGGTGTTAATAATTGATGTACCTTAATATTCCCACCATTCAGAAGTCATTATAATCTGAATAAGTAAGAAAAAAGGCTTTCCTTATGGTTATAACAAATATAACATACTTCTTTAATGCCAACAATAAGAGAGGGTCCACAGCATGATTGATGTTGCACTTTTAATGTATAATGTAGATGCGCTCATCTGAACCTCATTGTAAATGGAGGGTTCTCTCCCATCCACCATTTCCTGAATAAACACACAGAAGTTTATATTAATTATGAATGTTTGGTCAATGGCACAGGTCTTATTACTAACTAATTACTAATTACATTTAAATTAACCCATTTCTATTCATCTATTTATTGCCACGTGTTCTGTGTCTTACTGTTTCTCTGGCATCCTGTTCCTTGGGCAGCTGACTGGCATCCCATTATGCAGCCCTGCGGGGTAAAGCAAGGTCAGATTCTCTGACCCTGAGTAAGGTCTCACTAGATAGCCTCTGTGGGCCACCACAAGACTCTCAAATGGCAGAGAAACACTTAAGGAGATGTTCAACATCCTTATCCATCAGGGAAATGCAAATCAAAATGACCATGAGATTCCATCTTACACCTGTTAGAATGTCTAAGATCAAAACACAAGCAAAAGCTCATGTGGGAGAGGATGTAGAGCAAGGGGAACACCCCTCCATTGCTTGTGGGAGTTCAAACTTGTACAATCACTTTGGAAATCAGTGTGATGGTTTCTCAGAAAACTGGGAATCTACCTACCACAAGACCTAGCTATACTGCTCTTGTACATATACCCAAAGGATGCTTAATCATACCACAAGAACACTTGCTCAGCTATGTTCATAGGAGCTTTATTTGTAATAGCCAGAACCTAGGAAAAATATAGATGTCCCTCAACTGAGGAATGGATAAAGGCAATGTGATAAATTTACATAATGGAGTTACACAATTCACTTTAAAAATAAGGACACCAGGCTGGGCAGTGGTGGTGCACACCTTTAATCCCAGCACTTGGGAGGCAAAGCCAGGTTGATCTCTGTGAGTTCAAGGCCAGTCTGGTCTATAGAGTGAGATTCAGCACAGGTACCAAAACTACACAGAGAAACCCTTTATCAAAAATGACACCAGGAAATTCAAGGGAAAATGGTTGGAACTAGAAAAAAAATCACCCTGAGTGAATTAACCCAGACTGAGAAAGACAAACATGGTGTGTACTCACTCATAAGTGAATATTAACTGTAAAATAAAGGATAACTATGCTACAATCCACAGACGAAAAAAAAAAAAAAAAAACTAGGTAGCAAGGAGGGTTCATTGTGTGTGGGGGGGAACACCCAGATCTCCCTGGGAAGGAGAAATAGAAGATGTTTTGTGAGTGGACTGAGGGTAGGATGGGAACATGACCAGCCAGACTGGGGGATATGGAGGGGAAGAGTGCTGAGGAGGACAGTTTTGGATGGCATTTCAGAGTTGTGTGGAAACCTGGCACAGGGGAATCTCCCAGGAGTCTATGGGGAGGACCTCAGCTTTGACTTCTAGTTGTAGTGGATAAGTAGCCTGAACTCATCATGCTCGGTCATCTTGCTCAGCCTTAATACATGGGGAGGTGCTTAGTCTTACTGCAACTTCATATGCCATGTTTTATTGATACTCATGGGAGATCTGCCCTTTCCTGGATGGAGACTGCAGAGGAGGGGGGTTCAGGAATGGGATGGGATTATTGGGGGGAGGTTTGAGGAGGGGAGGGTTGAGGGTAGACTGTGGCCAGGATGTTAAATACATAGATGATTTTTTTTAATGTATATTGATGCCTCGGCTCCCCCTACTCCACTCTCTCCTTCTTGGGTACCCATTAAATGATCAGTCATTTTGATCTACTATCTGTTCCCTGTCATAATGTTCAGCCTTGCTATAGATCCTGAAACCATTGACTAAAGACTGTGGAACCATGAGCAAAACATACAGCTTTCCTCTGCTAAGTTTATCTCCTCAGGCATATTGTCACAATAATGGAAAGGCTACTAAACTAATGTGTAGGCATGAATCTTAAAGGTACTTATTAATAAAATCAAACCTGAGGCCAGTTATTGAGGTGAATGATGGAAGATCAGAGAAGTAGAACAAGCCACAGCCACCTCACCTTGTCAATTCCTCAGCTGATCCTGTTTCCTCAGACTGGAAGCCTCTGAGTCCTCATCCAGAATGGATCTCAGCTGAACTGCTGCTAGAAGCCTAAAAGCTTAACCAGGCAAATGCTTCTAGTTTCTGGTCTTGATGCCTTATATATCTTTTTGCTTTCTGCCATCCCTCCCTGGGATTAAAGGTTCACTCTCTTGGATTAAAGGCATGTGTCACCATGCCTGGCTGTTTCCAATGTGGCCTTGAACTCACAGAGATCCAGGTAGATTTCTGCCTCTGGAATGCTAGGATTAAAGGTGTGTGCTACCACTGCCTAACTTCTATGTTTAATATTGTGGCTGTTCTGTCTCTGACCCCAGATAAGTTTATTAGCGTGCACAATATTTTGGAGAAAACAATACCACTACACTACTGGCTACAGATGTTAGAGAGTTTGAGGGTCTCAATTTGCAGCACCCTTGTACCAGTACTATATCCATGGTAAGCATCACTTCATGTTAGACAATGAGAGCTACTCAGGTTTCTTTTTTTTTTTTTTTTTTTTTTTTTTTTTGGTTTTTCGAGACAGGGTTTCTCTGCTTAGCTTTGTGCCTTTCCTGGAACTCGCTTTGTACACCAGGCTAGCCTCGAACTCACAGAGATCCACCTGTCTCTGCCTCCCAAGTGCTGGGATTAAAAAGGTGTGCACCACCACCGCCCTGCGGTTTCTTTCTTTTCTTAATGATTTGCTTTTCAGGTATTTTTATTATTTAAAGCAATTTATAAATTTAAATATATTTTAATCATACTAATCTCCACCCCCAAGTTCTTCTAAATCCTCTCTTCTTTCTATCCACTCAACTTTAACTTCATTCTCAAAAGTTAAAAAAAAAAATCACCCCAACCAATGAAACAAATAAGACCACACCCAAAAACAAAAAGGAAAAATACCCAACTGTAATTAAATAAAGGCACCCAAAACACTGAAGAGTCCATTATGTGTTGATCAACTACTTCTAAACATGAGGCCTGTCCTGGAGTGTTTGGTATATCCAATGTCACGCTATTGGCTAAAACTGATTTTCCCTATCCCAGCAAGCAAAAGTGACAATTCAATTGTTTCCATTTACCCTAGTGTCTACATTTTCATTCATTCATTCATTCACTCACTCATTCATTCATTCATAAATTCATTCATTCATGTTTTTAAATATAACTAAATAAAATATAATAAGGTAAAAACAAAAACTACTACACTGAAGTTGGACAAGGCAAACCAATAGAAGGAAAATAGTCCAAGAGAAAACACAAGAATCAGAGACCCACTCATTTTCACACGCAGGAATCCAATAAAAAGACTAAAGTGGAAGATATACTATACATACAGACCTTGTGAATGCTGCTTCAATCTCTGTGAGTTCCTATGAGCTTTGCCCTTGTTGATTTAAAGGTGCTTATTTGCTTGGTGTCCTCCATCATCTCAGGCTCTTACACTCTTTGCACTGCCTCTTCCTCGGTGCTCCTTTAGCTCTGAGTGGAGGGATTTGATGGAGACATCCCATTTAGGGCTGAGTGTTCCAAGGTCTCTCATTCTCTGTCTAATGTCTGCCTACAGGTGTCTATTTGTTCCCACCTGTTGCAGGAGGAAGCTACTCTGATGACAGCTGAGCGAAGTACTGATCTATTAATATAACAAAATATCATTAGTAATCTTTTTTTTCTGGTTGTTTAAGACAGGGTTTCTCTGTGTAGCCATGGATGCCCTGTAACTCTCTCTGTAGACTTGGCTGGCTTTGAACTCAGAGATCGATCTGCATCTGCTTCCTGAGTGCCGGGTTTAAAGGCATGCAACTCCACCACGCAGCAAAAGAAGATGAAGAGCTGGGATAGCCTTTTATGTGTTTTGTTTGTTTGTTTGTTTGTTTTATGTTTTGCTGAGACAGTTTCTTTGGTAGTGTTGACTATCCTAGAACTAGCTCTGTAGACCAGGCCGGCCTCTCAAACTGAAAGAGATCTGATGGCCTCTGTGTCCTGAGTGCTGGGGTTAAAGGCATGTACCACCAACTCCTTGTTAGGAATCATTCCATTACAATATTTTCTTCCTTTGGACTAGTATTATTTGGTTTTACCCTAAATCCCTAGACTATATAGTTCAGGTTCTTGGTCACCCAAGCAGTGTCATGTATGGTTTCCATCTCATGGAGTGGGCCTTAAATCAGATCAGTTATTAGTTGGTTATTCCCACAAGCTGTGTGCCACTATTTCCTTATCATATTTTATAGGCAGTACACCACCATAAGTAAGGGGTATGCCATTGGCTTGATGTTTATGTTTCTCCTTTGAGAATATGCAGAGTACAATCCTGTACCAAAGACTCCTAAAGACAGGGATGACAGCTGTATTTATCTTCAATAAGTTGTGTAGGTGTTCTTTTTAGCAGTGGAGCCTTGCTGTCAGTTTTTGGAGAGCAACCTATAGATATTTCAACAGCCTGGGTTGTTTTGGAAATTTCTATGGAGCCTTTTTAGCCAGAAACTTGATTACATTCATCCTAACTTTTGTACTTGAAGCTTTGTTTGGTTACAAGAGATGGTCAATTGAGACTCTTTCTCTCACATTATTTGGAGATTTCATTTAGATAGCCTTCATATATGTGTACATTTTATGAAGTTTCTTGTGCATTATGTTTTCATACTGCCCATCAAATGTCCACTGATTTTGGCTGTATCTCATTGTATTCCCTCTTTCAACTCCCTCTCCTCTCCCTCTCCACACTTGATCCTCCCATTCCACTGCTCCATACAGCTACAACTATCTATTCTATTTCTCTTTCCCAATGACATCTATTTGTTCCTTGTAGTCCTATATATATCTTCAATAGTCTATGGATTGCAGCTTAGGTATTACTGAATTCACAGATAATATCCATACATGAGCAAAATCATACAATATTTATCTTTTTGAATCTGGATGTATCACTCAGGGTGATTAGGGTGATTATTTATACTTCCCTCCATTTCACTGCAAATTTCATGATGTTATTTTTTTTAACAGATGAGTAATACTTCATAGTGTTATGTACCACATTTTCTGTATCCATTTGTCTGTTGAGGGACTTATAGGTTGTTTTCAAATTCTGACTACTAAGAATACAGCAGTGATGAACATGGATAACAAGGGTCTCTGAGGTAAAATGAAACATCCTTTGATTCTATACCTAAGAATAATATAGCTGCTTCTTGAAGTAAATCAATTCCCATCTTCCTGAGGACCTGCCACACTGATTTCCATTGTGTCCATAAAAGTCTACACTCCCACTATCAATGGAAGAGAGTTCTTCTTTCTCCACATCTTCATCAGTGTAAGCTGTTATTTTTGTTGTTCTTAGTAATTCTGACAAGAGTAAGATAAAATGTCAAAGAAAATTTGATTTGCATTTCCTCAATGGCTAGTTCCTTGAGTTCTTTATGTATTTTGGATGTTCTCTTCCACATGTGTAGTTGGTGAAAATCTTTTCCCATTCTGTAGGCTGCCATTCTGTCCAAATGACGGCGTCCTTTGTCTTGAGGAAAGTTCTGTTTCATGAAGTCCCATTCATTAATTATTGATTTTAGTGCCTGTGTATAGGCAGAATATTCTGTCATACCAGTCAACTCTGTCCCTTGAGCCAACTCCCAAATAACCACATGAAGACCTCTTATTAATTATAAATTCATAGCTGATAGCTTAGGCATGTTACTATCTAGCTCTTACAACTAAAATTAACCCATTTTATCAATCGACATGATGCCACATGACTTGTGGTATTTAGCTGTCCTCTTGTATGTCTTGCTCTCTCTCTGTCTGGTGATTCTGCCCTTCTTCTTCCCAGAGTTCTCTCTGTCTGTTTTTCCCACTTATACTTCCTCCTGCTTAGCTATTGGCCATTTACCTCTTTATTAAACCAATGAGAACAATGCATTGTCACAGCATACAAAAAGACTTTTCAACAACATTTCTGCCTCTTTGTATATTTAAAAAGAAAGGTTTTAACTTCAACATAGTAAAATTATATACAACAAAAACAGTTAACAAGTAAGAAGTACAGTTCCAATATCCAGTCTATTTGCATTTGGCTCATCCAGAGAAAACACTTCACTATCTAGCCTATCTTTGTGAGTGTAAAGTTTTATATATAATTATTTTTTATCATAATTAAGGAAAACTATAACTACTTAGTCTTTAACTCCATCAAAAACCTCAGAAGTATGTAATATTACATAATGACAGGGACATCTGGCTGCCTGTACAGTCAACATTTCAGTTCCTCTGTAATCTTAGGGATTATCTTTAGCCTACAGGCCTAGTATATCTGACAAGCATTTCTAAGAAGCAGGCAATTTAAAGGACTGTCATATTTTGTCTTGGCAAAGTTTGGCAGTCGCTTTATTTTGTGTCCTGCTGGTCCAGTTTGGACACCATATTGTCATGGGCCAAGGCAATGGCTGTTTCTTGCCCATATGGCTAGCTTTGCCAAAAAGAAAGCAAACTCCATAAGGATATTTTTCAAGGCCCATTATCCTTTTATGAACTAAATTGTTGCTGCCAGAAACAGACATTTCTCACTATCATGAAAATCTTCATGTTAATAAAATGTTTTAAATGCCATATTTTGTAGGTCTTTGAAGTCTTTGAAGTACATTTATCTATGTAAATATATGTGTTTAATCTTGAAAAAATATCTAATAGGACTACAAGTTTGGTTGTTTTAGAAGACTACCTATTAACCTGAATTTCTTAATTATACATTGCATTTTTAAGTGAGCTACATAAGCACAATACCCCAAACAAGAGTAAAGACATATATACAGTATAAGAAAAATAACTGTAAACTTGTATCAATAAACCAAAATCTATACCAATAAAAATATTTTGAGATTAATAGTTGATTTTTGGATGAAAGTAGATTCAACAATCTACCTTTTTATCTCATCATTTCTATATTATATACCCCTTTTTTCCTTCAGAAAGAGATCTTTAACTCCTTTGTTTAGCTTTCCTCCTGACAATGACCAATAACAACTTGTAAGCAATCTCCCTAAAAAACGACACACATCCATAACCCATCTCTTGGGAATGTGGATGTGATTTTCCCTAGACTGCTTCCTGTTGTCTGGGGGTGCTTAAATCTTTGGGGGACCCTGAGAAAACCAGAATACTGATCAAGTCCTGGCTGGAGTAGTCTATGAGGCTGGGCTATCTCAGGCAGCAGCTTTGAAACTGTTCTGGATTCATAACTTTGAGGAAACTGCAACAGAGGCACTCTGAAATGCTGGATCACTTGGGCAATTCATTTTCTTTGGTGTCTGGTCCCTTGTCCTGAAAACACTTAAATTTTCAAAGGTAACATACATATCTACATTAATACAAGTATAGAATGTACATTGTATACAAGTTAGCCAAAGATGATTTATTGTTTTATGTTTGAGCAGGTAAAACATATGTCACCTGTCTTATAATTTTTCTAGGTTTATTTCTTTATGTCTGTAGCCATAATTTTCAACTGGTCTTCCCTGATCAAATCTGATCTTCTTCAACCCTGAATGAATCTACAGCCTTTAATTTTCTTTGGGAACAAAAGCACAAGAACTTCCCCAAAACAACACATCTTTTGACTTACATTTTGAAGTCAAGATACTTCTAAAATATCTAGGTTTATTTAATCCAGCATTCTCCACAATCTAATGTCTATCATCAGCTACTGGTCATTCATCGGTAATCAAAAAACTTAAACTCAATGCAACACCATACAGGATCCAGATACTTTTTGTGTTTCCCATCTCTTCATGGCTTTTTCTTATTTTACTTCTCTGTTTATAGACTTTATTATTTTTAAACTACTTTGTCTTTGACTGTCTATACCCTTTCTCTTTCCTTTTTAAAGCTTATGTATATTTTTAAATATACTGTAGCCTGTTTAGATGTGTTTTTCCATCTTCATTTGTCTTTACTGTGCATCTGCAGTATTTTGTGATTACAAGAGATAAATCTTAAACTGCTATGTCAGCTGTCAGTGCAGCTCAGCTTAGTGCATGTTGCTAGCACATGGCACTGGTGGATGGCTCTATCCCATTCAGTTCCCTGAGAGCTTAGCCTCATGTTGGAGGTACCAGCAGGAGCCATGTTACTGCCCCAGCTCTGGTAAGCTTTTGGGTCCACCCTGCTGTAAGTGTTTATACATAGTCTCATGCCCCACAGTAGCACTCCACCTGTTACTCATAAACCCCATACAACTACTCCATAGCAGGGTCTCTTAAAAGAGCTTCACCTCTGTTTGTGGATAACACCGAATCTACATGAAAGAAAGTGGTCAACAGGCAGCTGCATTTGATTCTGTGTTCTGAACATTTTTTTAAATCTTTCTTAGGCTTTTTGTGGATGTCCATCCTACCAGTCAGCTCTGTCCAAACAGCTAGGTCCCAAATCACCACACTGAGGCTTCTTATTAATTACAAAAGCTTGGCCAATAGTTTAAGCTTTTTACTAACTTGCACTTATGACTAAAATTAACCCATTTTATCAATCTATATGTTTCCACATGACTCCTGGCATTTACCTGTTCTCTTGTATGTCTTGCTCCCTCTATGTCTACCTGATGACTCTGACCTTTCCAGAGTTCTCCCTGTCCAGCTCTCCTGCCTATATCTCCTTCTACCTAGCTTTTGGCCTTTTAGTTTTTTATTAAACCAATGAGAGAAGCACACCTTCTCAGTGTACATTTTTTCCCCAACACCTGTGCTAATGGAATTCTATCCAGATTTTTTTTTCTTTTCCAATGAGTTCAAGGATATTTCCCACTTTCCTTCTATCAGGTTCAGTGCATGTGTTTTTATGTTGATATCTCTGATCCATTTGGAGTTAAGTTTTGTGCGGGGTGATAAGTATGGGTTCTTCTAAAAGAAGTCATCCAGATTTGAGCACAGCTTTTGTTAAAGATGCTGTCTTTTCTTCAGTATATGTTTCTGCTCCTTATCAAAGATCAGGTGTCCATCCATGGGTGGACTTATGTCTGAGTCCTCAGTTTTGATTCCATTGATCAATAACTCTGTTTTATACCAATACTTTGTTCTGTTTATTACTATAAACTTGTAGTATAATTTGACTTTTTCCTTTCTAATTTGTATCTTTTGATCTCATTCAGTTATCTAAGAGATAACTGCACTAGTGAAGAATTCAAGTACTATATTAAGTATGTATAAAGAGTATATAACCTTTTGTTTTTCATGATTTTAGTGGAATTGCTTTGAGTTTCTCTTCATTTAATTTGATGTTGGCTATGGGCTTTCAGTAAGCTACCTTTATTATGTTTAAGATTTTCCTTGGGTTCCTAATATCTCCAGGATTTTTAGCATAAAGTGTTATTAGAATTTGTCAAAGGCCTTGTCTGCATCTAGTGAGATGATCATATGGTTTTTGTTTTTCAGTTTACTCATATGGTAGGTTACATTTATCAATTTACATGTGTTGAATGATCCTTGCATCTCTGGGATGAAGCCTACTTGATCATGGTAGATGATTTTGGATTCCATTTGCAACTATTTTAATAAGAACTTTTACATCTATGTTTATAAGAGAAATTGAATTGTAATTCTATTTTTGTATTCTTGATCCCTGTGTAATTTGGGTATTAAGATAATTTTTCCCTTATAAAAAGAACTGGGTCATGTCCCTTCTGTTTCTATTGTGTGGAATAATAGGAAGATTATTGGCATGAACTCTTCTTTGCGTGTCTGGTAGAATTCTGAACTAAAGCCAGCTAGATACTGATTTTTATTTTTATTTTATTTTTGGTTAGGGGACTTTTATTCTTTTATTACTAAGGATTATAGCTCCATTTAATTTGCTTATCTGATGTTCATTTAACTTTAGTAAGTGGTATGTGTCAAAAAATATATATATTTCTTTTAGATTTTTCCAATTAGATACAGATTTTTAATATCTGTCCTTCTGATTCTCTATATTTCCTCTGTCAGTTATCATATTCCCCTTTTCTTTTCTAATTTTGTTAATTTGTGTATTCTCTCTGTGTCTTTTGGGTAATTTGTATAAGTATTTGTCAATCTTAATGAATTTCTAAAAGAATCAATTTTTGTTTTGTATTTGTTTGTTTCAATTTTATTGAGTTCATCCATAGTTTTGTTGTTGTTTGTTTTTGCTCTTTTGGGCAGCCTGCCATCCATCTCCCAAATAAATCACATCAGAGGCTTATTCTTAATTATGAATGCCTGACCTTAGTTTGGCTTATTTCTTGACAGCTTTTCTTAACTTTAAATTAACTCATCTGGTTTTTGCATCTGGGCTTTTACTTGTCTTTATTCTGTATACCTTTCATTTGTTCTTTGTAGCTAGAGTTTTCCTGCCTTGCCCACAGTTAGGACAAATCTCTGTCACCTGCCAGTCCCACAGCTGCTCAGACCCAACCAAATAAACATAGAGACTTAAATTGCTTACAAACTGTATGGCCGTGCCAGGCTTCTTGCTAACTGTTCTTATAGCTTAAATTAACCCATTTCTGTAAAAATATACCTTGCCATGTGGCTCATGGCTCACCGGTATCTTCACATGCTGTTTGTCATGGCGGCGACTGGCAGTGTCTCCCTGACTCAGCCTTCCACTTCCCAAAAAATTCTCCTCTCTCCTTCTTTTGCCTCTACTTCCTGCCTGGCCACTGGCCAATCAGTGTTTTATTTATACAGAACGATATCCACAGCAGTTCTTACTCTGTGTCTGGCTATGCAGCTGGGTGGCTGGGTGGATGACCCCTTAAGTCTCCCTCCTTCCTCTCTCATTCTTTCTTCCTCCCAGATTTCTCCTTCTATATATTCTCTCTGCCTGTGAGCCCTGCCTACCCTTTCTCCTATCTTTCTATTGGCCATTCTGTTTTTTATTAGACCATCAGGTGTTTTAGAAAGACACAGTAACACAGCTTCACAGAGTTAAGCATATGCAACATAAACAAAGTAACACATTAAAATAAAAATCCCCAACATTTCCCCATTTTTTCTAAACAAAAATAAAAGGTTTTAACTTTAACATACTAAGACTGTATACACTAAGAACAATTATCAAGTAAGGATTACATTCACAATGTACTGAATTCCAAATCATTTGTGTCTGGTAAATTTAAAGAAAATACTCCATAATCTCTCTTATCTTAGTAAATCCAAAATTTTATATCTACTTTACTTTCTATTATATCTAAGGAAAACTGCAACTATAACTGTCTAGTCTTCAACTCCATCAAGGCCCCAGAAGGACATAATAGTATTTAAATAAACAAAAAGTGCATTGCAAACACCTTCCAAGAATTCTAGAAATGACAGAGACATCTGACTGTCTGGACAACCACCCAAATTTCCTCTTCAACATTGGGGTATCCATCTTCAGCCTATAGATCTGTGGTATTTGGCAGACTTTTCAATGAAGCAGGAAATTTGAAAGACTGTTCCACTTATATTGGCAAAGTTTGTTTGTCACTTTCTTCTATGTCTTGCAGAATGTCTGGAAGTTTCTTCTGGGAAGCAGGAACACTGAAGGACCATCCCACCTTGTTTTGGCAAAGTTCAGCAGCAGTTACTTTCCTGTGGGTCCTGCATGTCCAGCTTATACAATACACTGTCCAGCAGTCTAGGCAAGAACAGTTTCTTGTACAAATGGCTAGCCTTGCCACATTGAAAGCAAACTTCATAAGGAGTTTCTCTGATGCCCATCATCTCTGAAGTAAATTGGTGCTTCCAGGAATAGACATGTCTCATTGTCATGAAAGATCTAAGTTAACAAAACATTTTAAATGCCATATCCTATTGGTCTTTGAAAGGGTTGAAGATCATCTAGCTAAAATATATCTATATATGATCTGGAAAGCATACCTAACATATTTACAATTTTGATTGTTATAAATGACTAAGCACTAACCTATGTTTCCCATTTATCCAATATAGTTTGTAATAATAGCTTTCAAAAACTAGAACTTGACCCTACATTTCCAAATGAACTGTATAGGCACAATATATGTTTCTATTTTTATTTGAGGTATTGGGATTGTGAACTGGACTGATAAATTGAACCAATCTAGATACTTAACTTTAAAAAAGAATTTGGTGGGAATGGGGGTTGGGCTGGGGGGAAGATGAGGGGGGGTGGGAGGGGGAAGAACAAGGGAATCCGTGGCTGATATGTAGAACTGAATTGTATTGCAAAATAAAAATAAAAAAATTTAAAAAAAGAATTCAAAACATATTTGACAAATGGAAATAAAAAAAAAAAAAAAAACGCTTTGGAGTTTTGTTCCCACCAGTGGTCATGGATTCCTTCAGGAATAATATGGATCATGTATGCTCAAGGGAGACCTCCTGAATCTTGACAGCTGATATCTATCATCAAAGATTATAGCTGGTATTCTCAGGACTTGACCATTATCTCAAATTTTCTCTCTGGAAACCTAAATATACTTCATCCACAGACAACAGGAAGCAGAATGGGAAAAAAAAAACCTATGCCCACATTCCCAAGAGTTAGCAGTGAGGGTGGTCTTGGGTTATTTGGTGGATTATGGTATTTGTTATTTGGGGGAATATAGGACAAGTAAAACAACTATTAATCTCAGATATTTTGCATTGGCATGGATTTTGGTGTATTGATACAAGTTTAAAATTACTTTTGTTACACTGTAAGCATGCTTTTATTCTTGTTTAAATGATTTTTGTATATTAATAAATATTGTAACAAAAGTAACCTTAAATTTTTATCCCATGTTTCTTAACAGCTGGTGTTTGCTTATCAGCATTCAAATAAGTAAAATTAACACAATACCATACAGGATCCAGACACCCTGTGTATTTCCCATGTCTATGTGGCTTATTCTTTTTTATTATTTTACTTCTCTCTCTAAAGACTTTGCTATTTTTAAACTATTCATTGTTTCTATGATTATCCATACCCCTTTTCTTTCTTTCTTAAGCCTATGAACATTGTTGAACACACTGCAACCTATTTAGAGGTTGTTTTTCCATCTGCATATCTTCCACCTCTTTTACTGCATAACTCAAGTCTGTCTTTTAACTACACAAACAGACTTTAGACTGCTAAACTACACCTGGATCCTCCATGTCCAACTCTGGGCTGGCTCTCCCTGCTGCTGGGTTAGTGAAAGTCAAATATTAAACTCACAGCTTGGTCAGAGGTTTATGGCAAAGAACTGCACTCAGCCTTCCTAGCACTCTAAAATGCTGGTGTTTGCACTGTGGCAGGCATTTTTACTTAGTTTTTTTGTTCCTACTTAACCTACTGGCTGCTCAAGGGATTGCCTTAAGGCAGGAACTCTTAAAGGAGCTTTATCCTTTTTTTTTCTTTTGTTTTGCCAACTTTCTTAGGCCCTACATGGAAATTTGGGCCCGTAATGGAGTGCCAAAATGCTGTAGTTTGTTTTTTACTCTCTTGTGGGGTCCACCACCCAGATCCCAAATAAATCACACATGGAGGCTTATTCTTAATTATGAATGCCCAGCCTTACAAGCTTGGCTTGTTTCTTGCCAGCTTTTCTTAATTTTAAATTAACACATCTCTGTTTTGCCTCTGGACTTTTACCTGTCTTTATTCTGCATACCTTTCATTATTTCTTACTCTGGTCTAGCTGGGTAGTTGGGTGGCTGAGTGGCTGGCTCCTGAAGTCCTCCTTCTTCCTCTCTCATTCCTTCTCCCTCACAGATTTCTCCTTCTATATATTCTATCTGCCTGTGAGCCCTGCCTATCCTTTCTCCTGCCTTGCTATTGGCCATTCAGCTCTTTATTAGATCCTCAGGTGTTTTAGATAGATACAGTAACACAGCTTCACAGAGTTAAACAAATGCAACATAAACAAAAGTAACACCACTTAAAATAATATTCTCCAAGAGATTGATTATTTCCTTCATTCTACTCCTTTTTGGTGTGTTTTTTTTTCTTTTTGTTCTAGATTCTGTTTCTTTCAGTTGTGCTGTTAAGTTGCTTGTATGAGATTCCTCCTATAGTTTTAAGGTAGGCACTTAGTGCTATGAACAGCTTTCAGCATGTCCCATAGGTGTGTGTATGTTATGTATTCATTTTCATTTAATTCTAGAAGTCCTTTATTTTTTCGCTTAATTCCTGTTGACCCCTTTTTCATTCAGTAGAGAGTTGTTCAGATTCCATGAGTCTGTAAACTTTCTATTTTTTTGGGGGGGGGTTGTTGTTGATATACAATTTTAATCTGTGGTGAGGTGATCAGATAAGATGTAGGGTGTTATTTCAATTTTCTTATATCTGATAAAACTAGCTTTGTATCTGAGAATGTTGTTAATTTTGGAGAAAGTTCCATGGGGTTCTGAAAAGATGGTATATTCTCTCTATCTGGCCAATATCTTCAGTTAGCTCTAGCATTTCTCCATTTAGTTTTTTCACTTGTCTTTTTGGTCAAAATAAGGTATTGAAGTCTTCCACTAGCAGTGTGTGTGCATCAATATATGATTTAAACTGTAGAAATGAAATCTTGAGTGCCCTTGTATTTAGGGAATAGATGATAAGAATTGCAGTGTCCTTTTGGTGAATTTTTTCTTTGATGAATATGTAGTATCCTTTCCTGTTTCTTCTGCTTAGTTTTGTTTGAAGTCTATCTTGTCAGATATTAAAATGGCTACACCAACTTGTTTCTTATATACATTTGCTTGGAGGTGATGTCTATCCTTGATGTTTAGGTATGTTTCTTGGATTCAGCAGAAGAATGGAGCTTGTTTTCACATCTGCTCTTTTAGTCTGTGTGTTCTTACTTGACAAATGAGCTATCAATGCCCAATGACTGTTGATTTCTGTTATTTTGTTGTTGATAGTGGTGGTAGTAGTGGTGTGTGTGTGTGTGTGTGTGTGTGTGTGTGTGTGTGTGTGTATGTATGTATGTGTGTGTGTGTGCCTCCACTCTTTTGACTTTTCTGGTCTGAGATTGTTTACTTGCTGTGTTTTCTTTGGTGTAGTTAACTTCTTTCACTTAGAGGTTTCATGCTAGGGCATTCTGTAGGGCTAGATTTGTAGACAGATACTGGTAAATTTGGTTTTATCGTGAATGTTGCATTTTCTCTATGATAATTGAAAGTTTGCTGGGTTTAGTACTCTGGGATGGCATTTTGGTCTCTTAGAGTCTGTAGCACATATATCCAGGCTCTTCTGGCTTTTAGAGTCTCCATTGAGATGTCAGGTATAATTCTAACGGACCTGTCTTTGCATGTTACTTGGTTTTTCCCCATGCAGCTTTTAATATTCTCTCTTTGTTCTACATATATAGTGTTTTTATTATAATATGCTGAGTGGACTTTCTTTTCTGGTCTAGCCTATTTGGTGCTCTGTATGCTGCTTGTACTTTGATAGGTATATCCTTCTTTAGGTTTGAGACATTTTCTTCTATGATGTTAAATATATTTTGCTGTGCCTTTGACTTGGGGTTTTTTTCCTCCCTCTATTCCTATTATTATTATATTTGATCTTTTCATAGTGTCCCTGATTTCCTGGATGCTTTGTGCCAGGATTTTTTTTTTTTAGATTTAACATTTTCTTTGAGCAAGGTATCCATTCTCCATTTCATGTATTGTGTCTTCAATGCCAGAGAGTCTCTATGACATTTCTTGTATTCTGTTGATGAAGCTTGTCTCTGTGGTTCCTGTTCAAGTTCCTAAATTTTTCATTCCATGATTTCCCTCAGTTTGAGTTTCTTTATTGATCAATATTTCCACTTTCAAGTCTTAAACAGGGTTTTATTCATTTCGCTCCTTTGTTTTTTTGTTTTGTTTTGTTTGTATAGTGTTTTCATGGATTTCTTCAAGGGATTTGTTCATTTCCTCTTTAAGGACCTCTATAATACTCATAGAGGCTATTTTAAGGCCTTTGTCTCATGCTTCAGTTATGCTGCAATATTCAGGGCCTTCTGTGGTAGCGTTGCTGGGCTTTACTGGAGACGTATTATATTGTCCTGCCTATTATTGATTACACTTTTACACTGTCATTTAAGCCTCTGGTATTGGGAAGGTTCTAATCTAAGGGCTGATCTTTGGTCCTGTCTTCATTGGGTAGAATTTTTTTTTTGGTTGGTTTCTATTTCCTCTCTGGTTCTTGAGAGTTTGCGTGCTCTGTGTTGACTGTAGCAAGATCTTCTGTGGTCCCGATAGTGTGGGCACTGGAGGTCCCAAGTAGAATGTGTGTCTGAGTATGGGGACCTGAGACATGGGATTTGAGATGGATTGGGGAATGTGGAGGGACTTCTCAAAAAGAAGGAAGGCAGGATTTTCCACCAGGATCTGTTTATTTAGTTCCCTGGCAATGAGGGCAGACAATGAGAACATGCCATAGCAGAAGGTCTGCTATGGAACTGGGGATGAGACTGGGGTATTAGACTTGAGAAAAGTGGAGGGAGAGGTGAGGATCTACAGTTAGCCTACCCATTTTCTTGGCCAGAATAACTTGTGAATTACCAGGGAGTGCCTGCTGGAGTTGGGGTGGGGGTGGGACAAAGCAACGAATAGGAGCAGGGCAGTTAGAAGGGTAATACCTGTGTGATCCACCAGAGATGAAGCTGCCCCAAGTGTTCTGCTGTAAAGCTGGGGATTAGACTAGGAGATTGGACTAGGAAGATTTGAGGGAAAGTTGAAGATCTGCGGTTAGCCTACCTGCTTCCCTGGCTGGAGTCTCTACTCAGGTTTCTAATTTTAGGATCATTATTAATAGTGTTAGGTTAAAAATGCTAGAAATCACTATTGCTTCAGATGATTCTATGTCTGGTTATATTTTAGAGGAATTTTATTATAAATGTAAGATATCTTGAAGTGGGGTTTCACAACTATGCCACATTATCTGTTTGTGGATTAGAAGTAAAAAGAAAATAGATGATACAAAAGAACAAGCATTCTAGAATCACCATATTGGGCAGTAAGAGAATGGCAAAATAAACTTAGAGATGAGTGATTTATTAGAAAGTAAAAGAAGGAAACTTATTTCAAAGTAGTACTATATACACTTCAGACTGTCATTTTTCATTTGCAGGTTAATTGAATCAAGTCTATTATTCTTACACATCAATATTTCATACAGTACAAATAAAAGTGTGATGGAATTTCATAGCTAAAGCAGAATAAGAATTGTAAAATTGATGAATTAGATTCTGAAAATAGACCTTGAATAGCTTTGATGAACAATGTGTTTCATTTTGTTATAAAGGCCAATTTTAAACTATTTTGCATGACTAATATTTCCATAGCATTGGTTGGCAAATGTTTCTAACTCCATTGTAACCAAAACTGTACAATATAACAATAATAGAATTTATAAAGCAATTCTATCAAATTATTGACAATTAAACAAATTTAAATCTATATTTTGTTTTCTAGGAGACATAGGACATGTGGACAACTTTGTGTAAATAAAAATGCAATCCTATATAATCTTTGTGTAGCTATATTAGCAACAGGCTAGACAGATTTCTAAGCTATAAAACATTATCAACAATGGTTAAATTCAAACAACATATATAATTCTATGCTAAAGATTATAACAGGAAAATATTCAATCAGAAGAGCCTTAATATCAAAATATAAAGTGTATTCAATGAAATATTAATGATTTAAGTTGAGTAAAAATACTTGCTGCAAATCCTGATGGTTGAAAGGGAAAATGTAATTCATCAAGTTGTTCTCTGATGCCCACATGTGAAAATGGCATGCATACACACATAAACACACACTCACATAGACAGACAAAATTCTACAAAACTTTAAAAATAAAAAAAAAAATAATGACCTAAATGACATATTTGGAAATCAATATGGTGGTTTCTCAGAAAATTGGGAATAGAACTACCTCAAGACCCAGTTATACCACCCTTGGACATACACCCAAAGGACGCTCAATCATACCACCAGAACACTTGTTCAACTATGTAGCTGGAGTTATCTCCAGTCCCGCCTGGGCCCGCAGCCACTCAGATCCAAATAAACACACAGATGCTTATATTATTTAAACTGTTTGGCCTCATGTCTCAGGCTTCTTGCTATCTAGTTCTTATATCTTAAATTAACCCATTTCTATAAATCTATACCTTGCCATGTGGCTCATGGCTTACCGGTATCTTACATCATACTCCTCATGGTGGCCGCTAGCAGTGTCTCCTTCTCCACCTTCCTGTTTCCACAATTCTCTTCTTTGCTTGTCCTGCCTATACTTCCTGCCTGGCTACTGGCCAATCAGTATTTTATTTATACAGAGTGATATCCACAGCACAACTATGTTCATAGCTTTATTTGTAATAGTCAGAATCTGGAAATAATCTAGATGCCCCTCAATGGAAGAATGGATAAAGAAAATGTGTTATATTTACACAATGGATCATTACTCAGCTGTTAAAAGCAATGACATCATGAAATTTGAAGGCAGATGGACAAAACTAAAATAAATCATCCTGAGTGAGATTTGTGACTATCCACTTGTCATCAGAGAGCCTTCATCCAATAATTGATGGAAACCAATGCAGAGACCCATGGCAAGCATTGTGTTGATCTTGGAATCATGTTGAAGAGAGGAAGAAAGGATTGTATAAGCCAGTGGTTCAAGGACATCATAAGGGAACCCAAAAACAATTAACCTGGGCTCACAGGAGCTCACAGAGTCTGGTTGGACAGCCAGGAAGCCAGGAAGCATGGGACGAACCTAGGGCTCCTACATGTATGAGATAGCTTGGTCTACCTATGGGAATCCTAGCAATTGGAGCAGGGGCTGTCCTTAATGCTTTGACTGGCTTTTGGGAATCTAATACTGAGTGGCCTTGCCCACCCTTAAAACAAGGGGAGTAGCTTAGTACTAACTCAACTTGGTATGCCATGCTTTGTTGATACTCATGAGAGCTCTGACGTTTTTTGAACAGAAACAGAGGAGGAGTGGATGGGAGTGGGTTAGAGGGGAGGCTATGGAAGGTAATAGAAGGTGAAAAGGGAGGGAAACTGCAATTGTGATGCAAAAAAAGAATACATTTAATTAATAAAAATGAAATCTTTAAAAGTGATACTAAATATAATAATTTTTTTTTTTTTTTTTTTTTGGTTTTTCAAGACAGGGTTTCTCTGTGTAGCTTTGCGCCTTTCCTGGATCTCGCTCTGTAGACCAGGCTGGCCTCGAACTCAGAGAGATCCGCCTGCCTCTGCCTCCCAAGTGCTGGGATTAAAGGCGTGCGCCACCACCGCCCGGCCTTAAATATAATAATTTTTAAAAGTAACTTACAATGGGATATTTAGAAATGCTTTTAATTAATTGGAAAATTATGAAGAACAGTGGATAAAGATGTTTTAGTACTGGGGCCTATTGGATTCTCAGTGGTTAAAAGCACTGAGATAGATAGATAGATAGATAGATAGATAGATAGATAGATAGACAGATAGGTAGATAGATAGATTCATTATTTCATTATCCAGAAAACACATGAGGTTGATCACATATTAATGACAGTATTTTGTTTTTGTGACTTGTAGAGGTTTTAATACATTGATTGTATGGCTGCATATTCTCAAGTCTATGACATGTTGGAAGGGTATGCCAGAGTAAAGCAGATCATATCATATTATAATAGCCAGGAGGCAAAGGAAGAAAGAGAAGAGAATCTGGGAACAGGAATAATTTATAGCTTTGAAAGGCATGCTCCCTGTTATCCATTTCCTTGAACATTTTCCCAACTCCTAATAGCATATTTGGTGAGGTATTCAGCAATGAATTAATCTACTGTTGTCACTGTCAACTTTGTTGACATTTTCATATGTGTGCATGTGATGAATTTAATCATTTTTACTCCATTAGCCTCTCTTGAGTGCCTCCCTTTCCTATTGAAGCCCTTGTTGTTTCTATCTAGTGCCCTTCCAGCTTCTGTGTCTTGTTTCTGTGTGTGACTCATTTTGTTTGAGTAAGGTTAGTTGCATAAACACAGGTTGAAGGGTATTTACTGGAGATGCCACCTCCCTTAACAGTCATTAGCCAACTGCCTGTCAACAGCGGCTCAGGGTGGAATCTTATGAGGCAGTTATTCTCAAACACACTGTAAGTTGGAGACCAAGACTTCCGCAATGAGCTTTTGTAGACAATTTGTGTCCAACTATCATGACATTTACATAGAGTATTACATTGCTTTCAATAAAGAACAATATTTGTTGTTTTGAAAAGTAACTGTAATATCCACAAAAATAGATCATACACTACACCATTAAGTAAATATCAACAAATTTCAAATTTAAAAATTCAGTAAAAGATAATGGTGCTATGGTCCACACACCCAAAGAGGCTAAGTAACAAGGAAGGTTTAATGGGGAATGCATGGATCTCCTTGGCAAGGGAAAATTGAATAGATTTTGAGGGTGGATTGGGGGCAGGTGCGGTTGGGGGCAGGTGGGGTTGGGAACGAGGGATCAAGTAAGGAACATGGAAGGAGAAAATACTGAGAGAAACGATTGCAATGGAGGACATTTCAAAGGCAAGGTGGAAATCTAGAGCAATGGAAACCACATGAAATTTACAAGAGTAACCCTAGCAAAAAACAAAACAGAACAGTAATGGAGGGCATGGAGCCTGAACTAGCCCTCTTCTGTAACCAGGCAAGCCCTCAGTGGAGAGACTGGGACATCAATCCAGAGACAAAACCTTCCACCTATAGTTTGTCCTGCTTGCTTAAAAAATGTTCTTCTCAAAGCCTAGCAGAATCAGAATCAAAAGACCAGAGAGACTTTATCCAGCAACTGATGAGAGCAAATGCAGAGTCCCACAGCCAAGCATTAGGCAGAGCTCAAGAGTCCTGCAAAGGACTTGGAGGAAGGAGCAGAGGAACCTGAGGGGTTAGAAACACCACAAGAACACAGCCCAGAGACTCAATTGATGGGTTCATTGTGGCTCATAGAGATCAAGAAGCCTGTAGGGGTCTAAACTAGATCCTCTCAATATATGTTATGACTGAGTAGTTGGTATTCTTATGGAACTCTTAACAGTGGGAGCAGAGACTGTCTGTGATGTTTTTGCTGCTTGTGGGATCCTTTTCCTGCTACAGGGTTTCCCTCATCAGCCTTGATATGGTATTATGTGCCTAATCTCATTGTAGCATATTATGCCATGTGTGGTTGATGGCCCCGGGAGGCCTGTGCTTTTCTGAAGGAAGACAGAGGAAGGGCAGTGGGTTGGGAAGAGAGGGGAAGTGGGGGTAAGAGACTAGGCAGTGAAAGGGGGGAACTGCTATGTGGATATAATACAAGAAAGAAGAATAAGAAAATATTCATGGAATTTCCTTGAAATTTCACTTAGCTATTAACAATATACAATAGCTAGCTAGAAATAACATATTTAAAAATCAACAAATCTCCTATTCCTGGTTCTCCCTCTCTGTTGTTGATTCAGCTGGGATCTCCCGCTCCCCCAAGCTCTCTTTCCCTCGACCCTCGCCCTTCATTACCCCCACTCATATCCAGGCTGTTCATGTAGATCTCTTCTATTTCTCCATCATTGGGCGATCCCCATGTCTTTCTTGGGGTCCTGTTTTCCAGGTAGCCTCCCTGGTGATGTGAGTAGCAGTCCAGTCATCCTTGTTCCACATCTAGTATCCTCCTATGAGTGAGTACATACCATGTTTGTCTTTCTGAGTCTGGGTTACCTCACTCAAGATGATTTTTTCTAGATCCATCCATTTGTCTGCAAAACTCATGATGTTATTGTTTTTCTCTGCTGAGTAGTATTCCATTGTGTATATGTACCACATTTTGTTTATCCGTTCTTCAGTTGAAGGGCATCTAGGTTGTTTCCATGTTCTGGCTATTACAAACAATGCTGATATGAACATAGCTGAACAAGTGCTCTTGTGGTGTGGTTGAGCATTCCTTGGGTATATGCCGAAGAGTGGTATAGCTGGATCTTGGGGAAGATGGATTCCCAATTTTCTAAGAAAGCGCCATATTGATTTCCAAAGTGGCTATACAAGCTTGCATTCCCACCAGCAGTGGAGGAGAGTTCCCCTAGCTCCACATCCTCTCCAGCATAAGGTGTCTTCAGTGTTTTTGATCTTAGCCATTCTGACTAAGGTGGTAACACAGAGTTATTTTGATTTGAATTTTCCTGATGATTAGGGATGTTGAGCAATTCCTTAAATGTCTTTCAGCCATTTGAGTTTCCTCTGTTGAGAATAGGAGACCATGGTAAATGAAGACCACACGAGAATAGGAAGAAGCAGAGTGCTAGAGAGGCCCACAGAAATGCACAAAGATACCCACACAACAGACTGCTGGCAATGGTCGAGAGACAGCCCGAACTGACCTACTCTGGTGATGGGATGGCCAAACAGCCTAATTGTCATGCTAGAAACCTCATCCAACTACTGAGGGATCTGGATGCAGAGATCCATGACTAGGCCCTAGGTGGATCTCTGGGAGTCCAATTAGCGAGAATGAGGAGAGTTTATATGAGCGAGAATTGTTGAGACCAAGGTTGGATAAAGCACAGGAACAAATAGCCAAACGCATGGAAACACATGAACTATGAACCAATGGCTGAGGGGTCCCCACTGGATCAGGCCCTCTGAATGAGTGAGACAGTTGATTGGCTTGATCTGTTTGGGAGGCATCCAGGCAGTGGGACCAGGTCCTGTGCTCATTGCATGAGTTGGCTGTTTGAAACCTGGGGCCTATGCAAGATTGCTTGGCTCGGCCTGGGAGGAGGGGACTGGACCTACCTGGACTGAGTCTACCAGGTTGATCTCAATCTGTGGCTTTGCCCTGGAGGAGATGGGAATGGGGGGGGGGGGCTGGGGGGAAGGTGAGGGGGACGGGAGGGGGGAGATCAAGGGAATCCGTGGCTAATATGTAGAACTGAATTGTATTGCAAAATAAAAAAAAAAAAAAAATCAGTGTAGACAAGACAACTTGCCAGAGTGTGAAAAGACCACAGAAGACAGACGAAATCAGCGCGAGCGTTTTCACTTTAAGGAAACTGAAGTAGAAATTGCAGAATTATTTGACTGGTTGCAGTGATGTCTGCCTATAATCCTAGTCGCCAGGAGTTAGAGGCAGGAAGATCAGAAGGCCAAGGTCCTCCTCAGATACATACCAGGCTCATGAGCCAGCTTGGGCTACATGAGAACTTGTCTAAAAAACAGCATCAACCACAATAAAAAAGCGAAAAAGAAAAAAAAAAAAAAGCACTGGGACAAATAGCCAAACAAATGGAAACACATGAACTATGAACCAATGGCTGAGGGGCCCCCAACTGGATCAGGCCCTCTGAATGGGTGAGACAGTTGATTGGCTTGATCTGTTTGGGAGGCATCCAGGCAGTGGGACCAAGTCCTGTGCTCATTGTATAGAGTTGGCTGTTTGAAACCTGGGGCCTATGCGGGATCGCTTGGCTCGGCCTGGGAGGAGGGGACTGGACCTACCTGGACTGAATCTACCAGGTTGATCTTAGTCCTCGGGGGAGGCTTTGCGCTGGAGGAGATGGGAATGGGGGGTGGGCTGGGGGGGAAGGTGGGGGGGGGCCATAGGGGGGAGAACAAGGGAATCCATGGCTGATATGTAGAACTGAATTGTATTGCAAAATAAAAATAAAAATTAAAAAAAATCAACAAATCTCTGTAACATTCCATACTTCAATAAATAATACTTGAAAATAGATGACATCTAGTAAAATAACAGCAGGGCAGTTTTCAAAATTTATAGGATGCAACACAATAAAAAGAGACACTGACTTTACTTAAAATAGTAGTAAGAAAAAAATAGTTAAAATCAATAACTAAAATCTCTCCCAATAATTGATTAAATAATAAACCAAAAACCAAAATAAAAAGGTATACATAAAATAATAGTGATAGTAACATGGATTTATTAATGATATCAGTTATTTTCTCATCCCTTATTTTATCTTGTATTGTTTGCAATACTAAACAGTAATCAAACTTATCTCTCATTTGGAAAGATCAACCAGTTATTTCATTCTCTGAGAACATAGAAGAGAAAGGAAAATTCTTCAAAATGAGTATTTATTATAATTTTCAATGGGAAAAATACTGGCAAGTTCTGTGTGGTGCTTTCAATGAGAATGTCTCCCATTGGCTCAGGGCTTTGAAAACTTGGTGCCCAGTTGGTAGAGGTTTGGGTGGTAGAAGCTTACGGAAGGAAGTATATCACTGGAGATAGGCTTGGTGAGTTTACAGCATCACCCCACTTACAGTAAGCACTCTGATTCCTACTTCCTGTTTGTGATTAAGGATATTATCAACCAGCCTCCTTTTCCTGGGGCCATGAATCCACAGCCATGATGGGGTCTAAACCCTTTGGAACTATAAGCCGAAATAAACTCTTTCTTCTATAAATTGTTTGATGGCAACAATAGAAAAGTAACTAATACAGTAATAAACATAAAATAATAAGGTATAAGACTTATTGTTTCCATTATTATTATTATTATTATCTAGATTAATATTATACAAAGTATTATACTAGTTATAATAAGTTTAAAGAAATCATTAATAATACTATCCTAGATATAATAATTCTAAACAGATTATTTCTTAATAATGTCCTGTAGAATATGAAAGTAAAATTAAATTTTCCTCAAGTTGATTTTTATTAAATAATTCAGTTTGGATTTAATTAAACAATAATTATTTCAAAACTTTAATTATTGTAATTATTGTTAGTTTCATAAATAGATTTATTAATTATATAAGTAATTAGAAATATATTTGGCAAAATTCATGCTCACTAATGATAGATGATCCTGGCTAACAGAGTCAAAAAAGAGAGACATTAATATGCACAAATATTTACATCATTTATAACTCATGGAATTTTGAAAATATTCTCTGAACAAAGTAGGAGAAAGGTATCTCACATGATGATGTGCAGTAAACAGAGGTCCTCCAAACTGGGCAACTAAAGTAACATCGAAGAAATAAATGTAAGTACAACAATTGGAAGGCATAATTCCTTAAACTCTCCTTCACAGTACCTTATACAAAGCTAAATCATGGGATTAGTCCTTTTAATAATCTATTACTGAGCTATAACACTGTTCCCATAAGCTTCAATAATACCACAAAACCAACTTTTTCAACTACAAGTAAGTTGGAGTAGGCACAAGAATGATTGATCAATGTAATGAGTGAGCCTTTCACTTTGTTATAGAGAGATAGATTTCTCTTTGTTTCATTAATTATATATATAATATATATATGTGTGTGTGTGTGTGTGTGTGTTTATGTGTGCACATATGTGTGTGTATAGTAAATGGCAACACACACAAGAATAAATAAAAAAATCAAACATAATTGGGATATCAAATATGTAATATACTGATGCACTGAATAGAAGAGGACTGTAATAACAAACAGTAATAAATAGTGCCATAAAAAGAATATCAATTATAAAAACAAATAGAATGAATTTTCAGTTGTCATATGTAGATATAATTATAATTGTTCAAACACTGGAAAACATAGGGACAGAATAAAGTAAAGGTGCTTTAATATAAAAAAATATTTATTTTATTTGTATTTTTATTTCAGAGGTTTCATCATCAAATAATAAAATTAGTATAGCAATATCAAACATTAATAAATAGTTATATGCATTTCATAAATACACCACATGTTTTGAAGCAATTCAAAAGTGAAAACAATATTAAAAACAAGAACATTGAATATTTTTTGACAATTTTCTAGATTTGCCTGCTTGTAGTACATGTTTCTATTCTATTACCAAGATAGTAACAGCATTTTCCAACATTATAAAAGAAATGGTCCAATTTTTTTTCTCAGATGTTGATGACTTGAAAATTGGAGCAAAGGCCAGCAAAATTTTTGTGTTTAGTTTATAACTGTTCTACATTGTCACAAACTACAAATGTCATCCATCAGAATCTTTGGCACAAGTTAGACAAAGATTCTATTTCAGATCCAACTTCATTTGGAAATAGAATAAAGGAAGGTGAAGGTGTGATAGATCCATGGTCACTTTGAGATGACACTGTTCTGTTAGTTCCTGTGTTGTGTGTAACTTGATGACTTCTGTTAAATGGACACGCTGTCTAGTGAAGAGAGAAAGACTACTTGTCAAAGACCACATGCTTCTCTACCCACTGTTCCCCTCCAGTGGACTTTGGACACAATCTTACCACAAAGTATTAATAGCAAAGAAAATACAGGTATATATTGTTTCCTTAAAGAACAGTGTGTGTGTGTGCGTGTGTGTGTGTGTGTGTGTGTGTGTGTACAAATTTTCATTAAGTACTAAAGATCCAATTCCTTTTCAGCCACCTCATCAAATGGTGCAATGCTTCCATGATCAAATGAATTATGGAGCATGTTCAAAACTGAAGCATTTATTCACAGTTTAAACTTGCATTAAACAAGGACTAACTCCACCAGGGCTCAGAAGCTTAAGGACTCTGATATTCACTAATGAATAAAATATACTTCCTATCTCCAAATGGTTTATAGGTAACTATGTTTTATGCTTTAATACGCAGAAGGTAAGGAAATAAATTCTTGCTCATACATCTATTTCATGCCTAGAAAAAAAATAATAAAAGGGCTAGAGTTAATGTTATATTAATACAAAATTGTCCATATATTTGTTATCTTGTCTAGTCTATCATCTAATTTTCCTAGTATTACTCATTAGAATGTTATCTGGTGTTCCTAAGCCAACATATAAATTACCAAATATGTAGGAATAAATCTCTTGAAAAACAGCATTTCTTTAAATGCACTTGGGTGTATTATAAGAAAAATGCTTTACAGTAATATAAATGTTTTTAGTGTACTATTTCCCAGATATATAAACAGATCTTTTTACAGACTCCAGGAAATATGATTTATCTCTAAGTATGCCTTTAAATTACTTTTCTGATATGCGATCAATGATACATATATATCTAATATACAAAAGAAGTATAATCCTGACCAATGAAAATTTCCGTTGGCTTCATTTCTGTGGTGCATAGATCCCCAAGGGCTTATCTTACAATTTCAACTTCTTCTATAATCATGTTCATTCTTCCAACCACAGGAATTAATTTAAATGGAAAACTCGAGTAAAAATGTAGAAAAACTTTAGAGGTTGAATCAAGGACATACGACAATGAGTCCTTCGAACATCTTTCAGCTCTCATACACTGTTTTTATCAGTGATGTTTAGGAAATCCAAACATAAGCTCAACTTTCTTTATCAAGAAACTTGCTACAAGATATATGATAATTATTTTATTTGTATATTTTCCTGTGTTATGTATAGAAGTTTTTATATAATTATATTTAATGATCTCTACTCTTAATAAAATAATATATTCTTTAAAAATGTAGAAAAACTGTGATGATATTTTATTTGTGCTGAAATGTGGTGATATTTAATTTGTGCTTTAATAAATAAAGCTTGCTGGCAGTGGTCTAGAGGGTGCCTGGACTGGTCTACTCTGGTGACCAGTCTAGTGAATACCCTAACCGTCATCATAGAGCCTTTGTCCAGTGATTGATGGACACAGATGCAGAGATCCACGGCCAGGCACCAGGCTGAATCCAATTGATGAGAGAGAGGAAGGATTCTGCAGGCTGGGAAAGTGGAGATCATGATGGGAATATGTGCAGAGATGACCGGCTACACTAGTAGAAGCCCATGAACTATGGACTGGTGGCTGTGGAGCCCCCATGGGACTGGTCTAGGCCCTCTGGATATGGAAGACATTTGTTTAGCTCGAAATGTTTTGGGGTCATGGGCAGGCTTTTGGGAGTCAGGTGCCTGTGGTGTGACGCCTTGCACTGCCTTGGTGCAGTGGGAAGGGGCTTGGACCTGCCTAGGCTCAGTGTGCTGGACTCTGCTGACTCCCCATGGGAGACCTTGATTTGGGGAATGTGGGAATGTGGGGTGGCTTGGGAGGGAGGACTGGAGGGTGGGAGGAGGGAGGAGGGGGGATCTGTGGGTTAGGTATGTAGAGTGAATAGAAAATTTCTTAATAAGAAAAATGAAAAGGAAAAGAAAGAAAGAAGAAAGAAAAAGAAATAAAGAAAGAAAGAAACAAACAAACAAACAAACAAAGCTTGCCTGTAGATCAGAGGAAATAGCAAGCCATTTTAAATAAGCAAAGAAGTCGGGCAATGATAGCACATACCCTTAATCCTATCACTTGGCAGGCAGGATCTCTGTGTGTTCAAGGCCACACTGTAAACAGAATCAGGTGTGGTGGCATATGCCTTAAATTCCAAAACTAGTTAACCATGGAGGTCTGGAGGTCTGAACAGACAGAATTAATAGGGCTGGGTAGAAGAGGAAGTGCTGTAGCTGAACAGAGAGAGGAAATCAGATGGCAGAACAGAAAGGCATCTGGCATGGGTAGACAGGAAGTCACAGCATTTGAAACCTGCATAGGTGGTGAGGTAAGGTTAGCTGGTGGCTTTCCCTATTTCCCTGATCTCTCTAAGGCTTTCACCCCTATATTTGGCTCTGTGATTTTTATTTAATAAGATCATTTAGAAAATTCATCTACAAAACTCTTTTAGTGTATCAATTTGTGAAGAATAGTATTTTCAGGTGTACTGTATTAACTACTGTTCTCATTGCCATGACAAAATATCAGATGAAACTGTAAAGGAGGAAATACTGGTTTTTCCAATGGTTTATGAGATATTAGTCCTTCAGAAAAGGAAGGCAGAGAGGTAAAGAGAAGGCACATAATGGCATTGAGAAGCTGAAAATATTACCCTGGATTTGGTTCTCTCCTTTAACCACCCTCTTCTATTGGCTCCAGAGCATGGGGTGGTGCCAACACATTCAAGGGAAACCTTCAGCTTTGTTTGCTATCTTTGGAAATTCCATCACAGGCAACTCAGAAGTATGCTTTACAAATCTTCTAGGTGTGCTTCAATCCAGTCCTCATGACAATCAACACTAATCATCACATGTACATAGCTACCTCTATTTCATTTAAATCACATACAGCTGTGATCAGAAAATCATTACCAAGTCATTTTATCACACAACAGGGTTTCTATGATTTCATGGAAGATCATCTGTGATATACATGGAATTTCTTCTCTAACAATTTTGTTGGGATACAATTTAACCAAATAAAATTAGCTAATTTCTAATGTTAGCTCAATGATTTTTAGTAAATATACTAAGTTGTAGAGCAATTGTTATATTTAATTTTGACCGTTTATGGTTTCTGCATGAGACCTTTCATATCCATTTGTGGATAATACTCTCACCTGAACACATCTGCAGTTAGTCACTAATCTCCTTTTTATTGCTATCTTTCCTTCTTCTGATCTTTTCATATTGACAGAATCTGAAAAGACTACTTTAGCAATCAACTATCCTTTTTTTGACAAATTAATATTTAAATGTCCTTTTATTGTTTTTCTTAGGCTAAGTCCCTTTGTGTAATTCTGACATATTTTTGTATCTGAGTTTCAAATATGTTCTCTCATTCTGACTTCTCCAATGAATATTTTTGAAAGAGAAGTTTTAATCTCTATGAAACCAAAACTTTTAGTTTTGTTTTTTTTTCAGAAGATCAAAATTGTGATGGCTATTCTTCATTGTCAACTTGACTATATCTGGAATGAACTACAATCCAGAAATGTGATCTGTGTCCACTTGGTATCTGGATCTTGAGGCAAGAAGACAACATGTCTTTGATCTGGATCATGAGGATGGATGGCACATGCCTTTAACCAGATCTTGAGGCAGGAAGGCACATCTTTAATCTGGATCACACCCTCTGTTGGAAGCCTATATAAAGGCAACAGAAGAATGAAGGGGTGTTCTTTGATTGCTTGCCTCACCTCCCTCAGCACATTCATTTCCTTCTTTGAGATCCCAGTAGACCAGCTGAAACACCCAGCCTTGTGGGACTGAGCAGCAACAAAATACTTGGGCTTTCTATTCATAACTAGCCATTGTTAGATAGACTTCAGCCTGTAAGTCATTCCAATAAATTCATATATATATATATATATATATATATATATATACAGAGAGAGAGAGAGAGAGACAGAGACAGAGAGACAGAGACAGAGAGACAGAGAGACAGAGAGACAGAGACAGAGACAGAGAGAGACAGAGAGAGACAGAGAGAGAAGGAGGAGGAGAAAGATTCATTCCATAAGTTCTGTGACTCTAGAGAATATTAATACAATAATGTTAGCAAGATATCTTAGAAATTTTAAATTCAAAGCCATAATTATTTCTATTTTCTTAGAAAAATATTCATTATTTGATTTTGCATTGAGATTTCTCATCTGCTGATGTTAGCCTTGGTGTATGATTTGAAATAAAAATGACTATCTGTGTGTGGATGTTTAATGGACCCAAAGCTACTTATAACAGTAACAGTGAACTGTCTTGGCCTCTCTGTGAAAAATTAAAGTATCCAAACCACAAACATTTACCTTTAGGTTATCAAGTCTGTTCTACTAATTTATATATCTATGTCATGAAATAATTGTTCAGATTATTGTAGCTTTTTATTGAGCAAGTGCCCAAAGTGAGTGAATAATTTTGCACAAAGCATAGAAACAGTAGCATAACATAGACATGTAAAAACTTACTAGCACTGGAAGGAACAGTACTGATGTTTAAATGTATTGCTCTTAAAGTACAACATTAACAGAAATTAGAAACTCAAATAAAAATTTACAATCATACTTTGATTGTTGAAGATAAGATGAAACACTTTAGCAGGAAAGACAGTTTGGTATAGTGCATGACATTTAAAACGGCACTCTTCTGAGCATCCAACAGGAAGAACAACAATGCAGCATGATATGACAGTAAAATGGCAGGAGTGCATTCTCTGTCAGAAAGGGAGTATGGATTTAATTTGTGCAGTCACATAAATGAAGCTGAAAAATAAAAGCAATAGTTATTGGCACATTTTACTAATTTTCTTGTGGATAACTGATAAGGTTAAAATGTAGATTTAGTGTGTTAAAATAGCTAAATTAAACTTGTGTTTGCTTTTGCAAATTTGTCTAGTTTTATTTTTCTTTTAAATCTCATTACAGTTTAGATGCTTCCCATTCACAAAGATCTACCTCACTTGCATATTTTATTTTCCATTTCGTGGGCTATACAATTACTCATTCCTAATTCATCTAGAGTTTGGATATCAATTCTGGTACGGTTTTGTTGTTGTTTGGTTGTGTTTTGTTTGGTTTTATTTTGTTCTGTAGAGATATAGACTAATGCATATTCATTTCAGATTGTAACTATTGAAACTAGAAATAGTTTGGTAAACCAGTGAGTTTGACTATATGTAGGCACATTAGTGAGCATTAATTGAGGGCAGTTGCATCACCAATGTACTTACTCCTGCTTGGAAAAGACACAGGAGAGGAATCATTGAAATTGTTTCAGAACCTGCATATAGTGCCACTATAGAGTTACATAAACTGCTTGCAACTCTTCCAGATTTTCATGTCTCCCAGCAACATTTTATTGCTTCTGTTTATACTGCTCTGGTGATGGTCTCATGAGGCTTGCAAGTTCTGGAAACTTTCTGAGTCTTAGAAATTTTGTGAAGTTCTTTACTCTTATAAGTCTCCCTACTCTCTCCAAGAGGAATTGTTTCAACCCATTGGGAAGTATCAACTTGCTATCAACCATACCAAAGAGCAAACCTCAACATTAGGAAACAAGAGTTGAGTGTCAGCAACACAGACTTCACACTAGAGCTCAGATTTGTTGCAACCAGAGGAGAGAAATCAACAGTCACAAGATCTTATAAAATCTTTCCTTGTCATGAATATTAATGATTTAATTTTTAATCTCCCAATTCTTGTACTTTGTATTTCCTCATTTTACCTATCATTTTGTACATTTCTATACCTCATTTCTACCACTCTTATTGCTGTCACATCTTTTTCCTTTGTTCCTCCTATTTTACCTAGATTATAAGTAGCTAACATACAATTATTATTGGACAAAGGGTTGCAATGTATTCAGATGTCTGTGATGCTGATCAGCCTCTGGTAAGAAAGTTGAGAAACAAGTAAAAAATAAATAAATAAATAAATACATGACATGAATGTAGCTAGAGTTTTCCTGCCTGGCCCACAGTCAGAACAAATCTCTCTTACCCGCCGGTCCCACAGCCACTCAGACCCAACCAAGTAAACACACAGAGACTTATATTGCTTACAAACTGTATGGCCATAGCAGTCTTCTTGCTAACTGTTATTATATCTTAAATTAACCCATTCCTATTAATCTATAAGTTGCCACATGGCTTGTGGCTTACCAGTGTCTTAACATGCTGCTTCTCCTCATGGCAGCTGGCAGTGTCTCTCTCCTCAGCATTCTACTTCCCAGAATTCTCTTTTCTGCTTGTCTCACCTATATTTCCTGTCTGGCTACCCTCCAATCAGCATTTTATTTATACAGAGTGATATCCACAGCACATGAATCTGTGTTCTAAGAGAGAAGAAAGCATTGCTAGTATCATTGTTTGTTTGTTTGTTTTTATCCTATGAAAGAAATGAAAAGGACCAAGGTGGTACCTAAAATGAGAGATTATAATAAAACAGCACCCATAACTTTTTATTCTTCAATATATTAACACAAAACACAGTCTTCAACATATTATCATATGGATATATTTCTTGTTTCTTCCTCTGAAAAAAATCCAGCAATATGTTATCAATGTGATGATGTAGCAAGAATCTTAAAGAGTCTTGTTAATAAAATCAAACCTGTGGCCAGTTATTGGGGTGAATGCTGGAAGATCAGAGAGACAGAACAAGCCACAGCTAACCTCACCTGGCCAACTTCTTAGTTGATCTTGTTTCCTCAGACTGGAAGTCTCTGTGTCCTCATATCCGAATGGCTCTCAGCTGAACTGTGCTGCTCAAAACCTAAAAGCTTAACCAGTCAAATGCTTCTAGTTTCTTGTCCTCATGCCTTATATTCCTTTCTGCTCTCTACCATCACTCCCTGGGATTAGAGGCTCGCTTTCTGAGATTAAAGGCGTGAGTCACTATACTTGGCTGTATCCTTGAACAGATGGATTTCTACCTCTGGAATGCTAGGATTAAAGGCATTAGTGCCACCATTTTCTAGCCTAAGTATCTAGTGGCTGTCTGTTCTCTGACCCCAGATAAGTTTATTAGGGTACACGATATTTTGGGGAACACAATACCATCGCATTCAGAGATGGCACCAGAATATAAAATGTGGTCCTTTGCTGATCAAGACATGTACCTGTAGAGCTTTCTCAGTAGTTTTTTACTGCTTTAAGAGACAGCACAGAAATATTTATTTGCCACCCACAAAATGGTCACATTTTAAAACGCTTTGCAAATGTGTTGATTTTGTTTTGACTCCGATATGACTACACCTCACAGCCATATTCTATTTTTACTCCTGAAATTATCTTAATACTTGACATTCTGGCATAATATACTAAATTGTTCTAGCAATGAATGTAGCCCACCTTCCTTTTTACATCTTATGCAAAGAAATTTGAAGAAGCCAAGGTGGGACCTCCAAGTTTAAGTCATGGAGATTAATTGATATGATAGCTGATATGGGAAGGGATATGTATGCAATGAATTATACTGTGAACAACGGTCAGCATTCATCGTGACACTGTAGTAAAACTGTACATGTGTGGCCAGTACTTGACATTTTTATTTTGCAGAAGAAATTTTATTGATTCACTTCTTTATGTCAGTATAAAGAAGAAAACAGCAAAGGGAGTATTCCAGATTCAGGTTTTACAAAATAGTTGTAAACAGTCCCCAAGTCAAGACCTCTGAGTAAGAGAAATCTTATTCATCTTCTCCAAGTAATTGTGACAACTGACTTACTCAAAAATTTAAAATGTATGTCTGTGTTACATAGTTTGCATAAGAAAGCTTTTAAGGATGGGGTACAACTGCCCTTTCTCATATAGCACTTGACCCAGCTTCAAACCTATCATCAACAACATTAGTAATAGTTATAATAGTAGTAAAGAACATTACCCGTCTAACTGGTCCCATAATTCAGAGAGGATCCATTTCTCCACCTTAACCATGTCCGAGCAACAGTTGAGATAACTATTGTACATTCTATTGGCCCCCATGGAAACCCCAATACAAACTGTAGTCTGACCCTTCTTCGTGGTCCAGTATCTTCTTCCTGACTACTATGATGCCTTCTCTGTTTGGTCCAGGGTGGAGTAATCTGTCTCTAGGATTGTGAGTTCAACAACCTCTCTTTCATAGTACCTCCTAGGTCAAGTAATTCTGGGTACACTCACCAGCTACTCATCAGCACAACTGGAAACATGTGTATTCTCTTGTGGCTATTCTTTAATGATCATCAAATATAAGAAGTAAAAGAACCAACTTTCATTTTCTGTGCTACCAAAAACATAGTGAAATGTCTTACTGGATATTCCTGTAGCTGTCTTGGATTCACTTGTGTGCACTTATGCAATAATTTTAGAATTGTTGAAGATGTAATTTTGATTGATAGCTCTTCCTGATTAGCCAAGGATGAATTCACTGTTTTGAATGAAAGAACACTTACAGGGAGACTTTATTTTATACTTATTAAGTATTGGGTTGCATAAATATAGCAATTACAGAAAGAATTACAGCTGTGTGATATTTAAAGGTGTTTTAATGATACGTTGTTAAGATTCTTTCAGAGATGCCATGTACTTGCATCCATATTCTCATATGTTTCTAAACATGTGCATTACAGGTGTATGACTGTATTTAGATTTCCATTCCTACAGGGAATGATAAAGGGAATATTCATATTTTTAACAAGGACACTGAGACAAAAACCTAAATGGATAAAAAGAAAGAAATAGGAAACACCAATATTTCTGTAAAAGTGAAAAATAAAAGATAAACTCTGTCAAAACCTGTGTGGTTGCACTCTTTATAAGTTAGACAAATGTTTCCACATTTGGAGTTCTAAGAGATATTTATGTCTGATGCCTGTAAGACTCTTACAAAAATGTTTACCCTCAACTCCAAGTTCTTATCTCTTGAGTCTCAAGCACAAGCTCATTGTCCTTACTAAGAAACTGTTCCCTGAGACAAGTGCAGACTAACTTCTGCATTCCTTTCCAACTTTGCCCAGCACCTCAACAGATATCTCTTTTTACCTATTTTTTTCAGCTTCAGGTTAAGAAAGAAACAAATAAATAAAGACAATGAAAAAAAAGAAAGAGCAGCTATTATGGAAATCAATACGATGGTTCCTTAGAAAACTGGAAATTGATCTACCTTAAGACCTAGCTATACTCTCTTGGGCATATAGCCAAAAGATGTTCCATCCTACCACAAGGAAACTTGCTCAGCTGTGTTCAGAGTGGCTTTATTCACAATAACCAGAAACTGGAAACAAGCTAGATGTACCTCAACTGAAAAATTGGTAAATCTGTTTGAAAAAAATTACATCATGAAATTTGCAGGCAAATTGTTGGAACTAGAAAAAAGTCATCCTGAGCAGGGCAACTGAGATCAGAAAGAAAACATGACATGTGTTCATTTATAAGTGGATGATAAAAGTTAAGCAAAGGTTAACCATAATACAATCCACAGACCCAGAAAGGCCAAGTAACAAGGAGGGTTCTAGGGGGATGAACTGATCTCCCTGGGAAGGGGACTGGTAGGGATGGGAACAGGAGGGATCACGTTGAGGAGGAAGAGGCAGAGAGAGAGAGTATGGGGAGAGAATACTGGAATAGGTGGGCATTTAGGGGAACGTGGAAACCTAGTGTGGAAGAAACTTCCTGGAACCTATGAGGGTGACCCTAGTGAGGTGTCCTCTTTATGGAGGATATGTAGCCTGAACCAGCCATCATCTGTATCCAGGCAAGGTATCCAGTGGTGGGACTAGGAAACCACCCCAGCCACAAAACCTTTAAACCACAATTTGTCCTACTTGCTAAATGCACTGGCGCAATGGTGGCTCAGAGTTTGAGTCAATGAAATGATTCCCAACGTTATTCTGCTTTACACACAGATCGGTGCCAAGCCCAATCATCATTAGAGAGGCTTCCTCCAGCACATTTTGGGAGGAGTTGTAGACACCCACAGCCAGACATTAGGTGGAGCTCGGGGAACCTCAGGGAGGAAGGATTGTGGGAGCCAGAGGGGTCGAAGACATCAGTAGTAAACTAAGAGGGAACACTGGGGCTCATAGGAGCTTAAGAGGTAATCATGGAGCCTGCATGGGACTGTGCTAGGCCCTCTGCACACATGCTGTGGTTGTTTAACTTGTCGTTTCTATGGGATTCCTAACAGTGAAAGTGGAATTTAACTGACTATTTTTCCTGCTTTTGGGACCCTTTCCTCATACTGGGTTGCCTTGTCTAGCCTTCATATGAGGGTCTGGTTTATGCTTAGTCTTATTACACCTTGTTATCCCACATTCAGTTGATCTCACTGGAAGACCAGCTCTTTTCTGAAGGGAAATGGAGAAGCAGTGGATCTAGGGAGAGGGGAGCAAGGGGAGGCTCTGGTCAGGATGAAGTGTATGAGAAAAAAAAAATAAGAAATGTATGAGAAAAAAATTAAGAAAAAGAAAAGAGAGAAAGGGAAAGATCCTAGGTCAAGTAATTCTGGGTACACTCACCAGCTACTCATCAGCATAACTGGAAACATCCTGATTCCAGCCTGTTGCCTTACAGTCAGGTAAAGGATACAGTACATTTGGAATCAGCCTGTAAAGCAGCTTGGGTGGGTTCCCTCTCTGCTTATTCATGTGCCTTATGTATGTGGACTGATCTAAGAGCTGTAGCTTTTCTTTAGAAGACTCCATCACCAAAGCAAAGGCTGTGACAATACGATAAACAATAATAGCACTGTAATATGATAAACCGATGATGTTTGGATTTTTTCCAAATATACAAAGCAATAGATACTGTGAAACTATTTTAAATGATAAACATCGAATACCATGGGTGCTTTTTTAGCAAAAGATGATTTAGTTAATAACCATGACCTTAAACTGCCTTTAAGTACTTCATACCATTGACTGAGTGACAATGCCTACAGGACCCCAGGTAATGTACTGAACATCTCCCAGATCCCTGCCTATTGAAAATAATCACATGGAATGATGGAAATGCAACATCCTTTAGTGAGGTCCTTTAAGATGTAAGTCTGGGCTTGGGATACATATGTACTCCATAGAGATTCATCGTGCTACTAACATGCTATAACTACACGAGGGCTTTGGGACACAATAATGACAATGACTGTTCTAATTTAAGAAGTGACAAGTTGGAGGTGGAAGTAGAAAAGTGATCGTCAAACCAGTGAGAATGCTGCAGGGAGATGGAAAGGGTTGATGCTCAGTAGGCACTGAGTTACATTTACAGAGGATCCAGACCTCTGGTGTGATAGTGAACAGCAGGCTAATTATAAATAACAGCAATGAAGAAAGGATTTTGTATGTTTGAAAAAAATAGATTGGTTCTTCTGAAACATTATATGATATACATGTGCTTTGAAACATAACATGGTGATCTGTGTATGTGTGTAATTTTTATATTTTAATGTATTAATTAAAATGAAACAAAAGGAGTATTTAGTAGAAAGGAATACTGTTTAAAGACTAAATGTGTGCTACCAATAGTGCAGGCAATGTACAAAACTGAGTTGTGAGAATAGTTGAAGAAAACGTTTCTTTTATTTGGAAGTTTCCTAGTTTTATAGAAAAGTCACTTCAATCAAGGCTTTGAAAGAGTAAACTTTTCTAATAAATTTCAGACTGCAAGTGGGAATCATGCTCTTGAAAGAAACTACTAATAACTCAGTGTTCCTGTAGGCTAGACGCAGGGCTGTGGTGCTGTGGGATGGTCTGTATGTCAAGTGTGTTGCTGATTGGTCAATAAATAAATCACTGATTGGCCAGTGGCCAGGCAGGAAGTATAGGCGGGACAAGGAGGAGAATAAAGTTGGGAAGTGGAAGGCTGAGGCAGAGAGACACTGCCAGCCGCCACGATGACAAACAGCATGTGAAGATGCCGGTAAGCCACGAGCCACGTGGCAAGGTATAGATTTATAGAAATGGATTAATTTAAGCTGTAAGAACAGTTAGCAAGAAGCCTGCCACAGCCATACAGTTTGTAACCAATATAAGTCTCTGTGTTTACTTGGTCGGGTCTGAGCGGCTGTGGGACTGGCAGGTGAGAGAGATTTGTCCTGACTGTGGGCCAGGCAGGAAAACTCTAGCTACACTGTGGTCTATGGGAAGATGGCCTGGTGATAAACTCCATGCTCAGCATGTATTTAGTGTGAAAATGTATCTTTTAGTTAATACAAAGCATGGAGAGTTTTGAACAAAGATATGGCATGATGTGGTTTGCTTGATGAATCTTCCTGACAAAAGTGATTAGTAGAAAGCTATAGACACTGGTAGGCAGCAGGTCAGCTACTGGATTGTCATGACACAAAGGATACACTTTTTAGTTTGGGCATTGCTGGGGAAATCAAAGGGGGTAGATGCAAGTCAAGTGGAAACAGATGTGCAAACACCTCTTCACTTCCTGCTGGCATTAAACAGTGGTGGAGCTGCTATATAATACTGACTTCCTTTTCTGCCTGGCCTGAAACACTCAGTGTGAACGAGTATCTTTTCCTTAAAAGGTCACTTCAAAGATGCATAAAAAAAAATCATTATAAGGAAAATTGCTATTGATATTTTTTATGTTATATTAGAATCCATAGATTTATTTCTAAATTAATCATCACACAAGGTATTTCAGCAGCAATATCTTAAAGATATAAACTATTTGAGCATATTTGGATCAGTAAGATCAAAGTAAGAGCCAAAGGGTCAGAGTGTTTTCTGTGAGACTGTGTCTCCTAGTAGAGTCATAAAGGACACTCATAAAGTATCATAAACTTAACTGCCCGAATGGGAGATGAACAAGAATGACTCCAGTGTCACTTTGGACCCACCAAAGTGGATGGGTAAAAGCTTATGGTGCCTCAGCCCTACACAAAGAACTACAGACAACCAATGAATATTTGGAGCAGGAGAAAGTCTTTCCTAGGGAAGAGCACAGCAATTGGTTATCCTATGCCAAATGGTCTGCTCTGAAAACATAAAAACAAGTAAAATCATACAACTCAAGACAGCTGTATTTAGCAACACACACATACACACACACACACATTCATTCATATACATATATAAACACATATATGCATGGAGTAACAATTAGTGAAAAAGAGGCCATGACTTTGAAAGAAGCAAGAGGAGATATATGTGAGGGCTTGGAGAGGGGAAAGGGAGGGGAGAAATGTTTTAATCACACAATCTCAAAAAAGGAAAGAAAAAAATGAATGCCTTACTGAAGGAAATAAAATATAGAAAGAAATGAAAAAAAAAAAAAAGAGACGTGTGAGGACTCTGAAAGCAGTTGGCTCTAGATGAGGGTTGAGGAAGGGAAGGAAGAGAAAAGAACTACAGACACACACCACTAGTGGGTAAGAACACAGTGAGAGCAGAAGGAAGGCTAAATGGAAACTATTAAGAAAGCAAATGTGGATTTAAAAAGTCTCATAGTTTTTGTATTTTGAATTTTTATATTTTGAATAATATGGTAATAACTATGAAGGAAAATAAATAGTAGACAAGAAAAATTTTAGGAAATAATATACTTAAAATATGTTATACTATATATAATTATAATCATGCACACATTATGTTTTGTTTGTACTACACATAATATGTAATGAATAATAGTGAAAATCTCATAGAAAATAAATATTTCATATGATACAGATACCTTGGCATCAGAAGCCGTTCCTAGTGGTGTCTCCCTTTTCCACCTAATTTTCCACCTGAATTCAAGAGAATTTAAACAAATTAGGACTGGATTCTTTCCTGAAACTCCTTGCACTTCACCTATGAAATATACAGAATGTTTATAAATCCTCTTTATAATTTTATAAACATACTTTAGCTTCTGGATACAGGAAAACTGTATATATATAACATTTTTTGAATCATAATGAAATAAAGGTAACTTTCATACTTAAATTTATTTACTAAGATAAAGCAAAATAAAATGCATAAATGCTATATTATATGTACAAATAAGTTCCATCACACTTGAATGAAAACCTTTGTCTGGACATGTTTTGAAAGGAGGACCCTCTTTTTGCTTCTTTAAGCTTTCACTAGGATTTGATGAACTACCTTAGTCTTGTACTTTGAAGCCTGTTTCTTATGACTTTGTGGTTTTCAGTAAGTATCACTTTGAAAATATACACCAAAGTAAAGCATAAGTACTACAGCTAATTGTGGACATCTATATGAGGAGTAAAGAGGGCCAAAGCAAACTAAAATTTTGAAGCATTTGGCACTATGGCTGAATTAATAAAGGTAATCACAATTACAGCCTTAAAATAATTGTTAAATTACTACTGAGGTATTATGGCAAGTTATAACATGTAGAGTTTTTCATAGTTATTTATATGAACTTAGGACTTATGAGATCGTGCAGTGTAGCATAGGTCATATTTTAAATATATGTATTTGATTGCTATCTTTCTTATATTTGACATTAAGTTTAAACTGATGCATAAAATGTAAAATTGGGGACATTTATATCATGTGATGTTTCCATTCTGCTTACTAACTGATGTTTTAAACCACTTGTGTTTCATTTACTTATGGATACCCTGGTCTTAGATCTATTTTTTGTTGTTTTTATTATTTTTTTTTTTTGGTTTTTCGAGACAGGGTTTCTCTGTGTAGCTTTGCGCCTTTCCTGGAACTCGCTTTGGAGACCAGGCTGGCCTCGAACTCACAGAGATCCGCCTGGCTCTGCCTCCCAAGTGCTGGGATTAAAGGCGTGCGCCACCACCGCCCGGCTTGTTTTTATTTTTAAAAAAGTTTTTTTTTTCATTTTATATACCAATCCCAGTTCCCTCTCCCTTCTCTTCTCCAGCTCTCCCACCCCCCCATCCCGCTCCATACACTCCTCATAGAAAGTAAGGCCTTTTTGTTTGTTTTTATTCATCAGAATTTCTTCTTTTCCTTCATTTGTCTTTCTGCTAATGTCTTTAATATTTGTATATTTCTACTTTTATTTGTGTATAAAATCATGAGGATATATCTTCATGTAGATTTGGGGCTCTATGTACAATACAAAACATACATAATGTCATTATGTTCCACTACTGTTACCATTTTACCAGTGTGTACAATGTGCAAACTGCTAACTTAACTTTATGTCATTTTACCCCCACTCATTTTCATTTTTTTAAAGACTTTTTCTAACAATGTTCTTACTTCAGGGAATGTTATAATTTTCCTTTCCATCAAAAGATATAATTTGGAATATTCAAGCAGAAATGAAAAATGAGTTGTACTGTTTGTGTTTGTATTCTTTAGCTCATTCACTGTGTCCCTAAATATTCCAATATCCCTTTTCCCATTATTTTCTTGTAATATAAAGAATTTCCCATAGCTGTTCTTCTTCAGACAACTCTCATGATAAACTCCATTGTCTGAGAACATCTTGATTTCTATTTCACTGTGTTTTATTAATTAGAATATTCTTTGAACTTATCTTGTGCATATTTACCCCTCACACTTTCCTATGGTGATATTTTATTTGTACTGAAATGTGATTTTATTTGTATGTTAATAAATAAAGTTGCCTGGGTGTCAGAGCTAATAGCAAGCCATAGCAGAAGCCAGGTGTTGGTGACACACTCCTTTAATTCCAGCACTTGAGAGGCAGAGCTATGCAGATCTCTGTGTGTTCAAGGATACAGCCAACATGGAGACACACACCTTTAATCTCAATACCAACCATAGAAGACCTGGAGGTCTGTATAGACAGGCAGTGATGAGGAGGTCATGTGGTTGGGTTTACAACCAATGAGAAGGCAGAACAGAAAGTCAATAAAAAGACAGGACACAGGAAGTAGGTCTCTTTCTGAGGGGAAGGACAGCAGCAGCAGTGAAGGGTAGGAAAGGGTTTTTAGCTCTTAACTATTGCTCTGACCTCTTGGGCTTTCAACTCTGCATTTGGCTCTATATTTCTATTTTAATAAGATGGTTACATCTACACTTTCCTTCCTCTTTCGCTATTCCTTGATCATCCCAGCTTCATGTCCTACTTTTATTTTATTTTTAAACATAATTTTTATTGATTCTTTGGGCATTTCACTTCATGAACCACAATCCCACTCATTCCCCAATCTCTCTCTATCCACTCTTCAACCTTATAGCATACCCGCCCCCCCCAAGGGAAAACTTTTAAAGAAATAATAAAAATAAAAAAAGCAAACCAACAAAAAACTAACAAAAACCAGAAACAATAAAACTCTTCACTCCCCCATCTTTCCCGCCTATCCATCACCTCTTTGTTCCTCTTATTCACATTAGGAACTGCTGTATATCATGCAGTATACTATTTTGTCTAAATAGCCTTACTTGCAAATGTTTATTGTGTAACGTGTTGTTGGTCAGGTTCAATGTTTCTGGCTTCTGTTACACCATCAACACTGGATCTTCACTGAAATTCTTTTTGTATATCTTGCTGTGTGCCCCAAGTCATGGAGATTCTGCAGCTATGATTCCCTAGGACCAGTCCCTTCACTGGCTCCATCGGGTGATATATGGGATAGATGTTGGAGAGTGTCAACTCAAATCTCTGGATATGTGCCTGGGTGGTAGCTGAGTTGGTCAGTCTGGGCCACAGGGATACTCCCATTCAGATAAGGGTTGGAGCCAGCTTTCCCACATTCATTGTGTAGGGATGGGCCAGCTTGCCCAAGTGCTGGGGGCTAGGCCAGTTTTCCAGTGCCAGGATCATTTGGGTTCTTTTCCCAGGACTGGCTAGGGGTGGTGTCAGCTCTCCGGTTTGGGGTAGGGTAGCTCTCCCTAGGCCACTGAGGGGAGGGACCAGTTCAGTAAGGTTCTCTTACTTCAACACATGGTTCATCATATGTTTTGCATGGGCCCCTAGGGTAATGCTGCATTCATCAACTCAGACTACAGCTGCAGGAGCAGGTCCAAGAACCCACACATGGTCCTGAGTCCATGCCCTACCCTAGCCCGGGCCTACATCCATGTGGATGGCTCCTATTATCATAGAAAGCCATACCACTGCCCAGGATCTGGTTTGCAACCCGGGGCCACGTTGGAGTCCAGGTACCACACTGCTGCTTGGTTTAATCCAATCATATTCTACTTTTACAATTTTATTTATTTTAACTCATTGAGTCCAATTAAGGTTTCCCATATGCATCAGAGCATGGAGTCACCCATTGGGAAATGAGAGTCTTACTGGTGGCCAAACTCCTAATAAAGTGAATCTTCCTCCTACAGCAGACATTAACAACCAGTAATGGTTCCCTTTCTCTTTATTATTATTATTATTATTATTATTATTATTATTATTATTGAAAATAGATTTTTTAATCTCATACAGTACATCCTAACCACAGTTTCCCCTTCCACTACTCCTCCCAGACGCCCCCAAACTCCCCTCTCCCTGAGATTCACCTCCCCTTTTCCCTTCAGAAAAAAAGCAGACTTCCAAGAGACAAATCAAACACGATAAAACAAGATATAATAAGACAAGGACAAAGGACTCATATCAAGGCTGAACAACCAAAAAAAAAAAAGAAGAAGCTGGGCGGTGGTGGCACACACCTTTAATCCCAGCACTCGGGAGGCAGAGCCAGGCGGATCTCTGTGAGTTCAAGGCCAGCCTGGGCTACCAAGTGAGTTCCAGGAAAGGCGCAAAGCTACACAGAGAAACTCTGTCTTGAAAAACCAAAAAAAAAAAAAAAAAAAAAAAAAAAAAAAAAAAAAAAAAAAAAAGCAGAACAAGACAACCCAATATGAGTAAAAGGGTCCCCAGAGCAGGCAAAAGAGTCAGAGACACACCTGTTCCCACTGTTAAGAGTCCCACATAAAACACAGTCATTATATATGCAAAGGACCTGGTGCAGACCCTTGCAGGCCCAGTACTTGAAGGCTTCAGTCTCTGTGAGCCCATTTGAACCCTGCTTAGTTTTTTTCAGTGGGACATGTTCTGCTTGTATTCTCCATCCCCCGTGACTCCTACAATCCTTGGTCTCCCACTTCTACTGGGTTCCTGGAGCTCCAAGGGGAGGGAACTGATGGAGAACTCCATTTAGACTCTCTCTCTGCATAATGTCTGTTTGTGGGTCTCTACACCTACTGTCTGCTGCTAGAGGAAACCTCTCTCATAACAACTGGACAAGGCACTGATCTATGAGTACAGCAGAATATCATTAGTAATCATATCATTGATTTTTTTTTTTTTTTTTTTTTTTTTTTTTTTGCCAGTTGCATTTGGTTCTACTCTAAGACTCTGGACCATCTCTGGTTCTTGACCATCCAGGTAGTATAGAGCATGGGCTCTTTCTCATGGCATGGGCCTCGAGTTGAACCAGACATTATTGGTTGGCCACTCCTACAAGTTCTGTGCCACCATTGCCCCAACGCATCTTATAGGCAGGACAGATTGTAAGTTCAGTTTTTGTGGCCGAGTTGGTGCCCAGATTTCTCTTTCTGTAGCCTGCAGTGTATCTTCCTGTGCCAGAGAGTAGACCAGGTTTTGTGTGTGTTGGGGGTAAGGGGAGTGGAGGGAGAAAGTGCAAGTAGAGACAGCTGAAACTGGGGGCGGGGGCCTTTAAGGACATAGTGTGGAAGCCTAGTGACATGAAAACTTTCTGGAACTTGTAAGATGACCCTAGTGAGGACTCCTGGTCATGGAGGACATGCAGTCTGAACTGGCCATCTTTTGTAAAGAGGCAAGGCTTCCTTCCAGTGGTGGGATTGGTCTGCATTCAGTTGAGTTGTTGGCTGTGGGTATCCTGTGGAGATCCCTAAAGAACCCAAGCTGATGCTAAGACAGGGGGTCGCTCCTGTAAACTGACAGCTGGAGCCCATTGTCAAGCACAACACCCACTGTGTTTTTAACAGTAAAATGTTCATTAAATTTAACGTGATTTACACAGAGACCAGTACCAACTTTATGAGAAAATACTAATAGATTATTGCCTAAATTTATATTATAGAATGCTTCATATTCCAACTTGTGTTGGTTCTTCATAAAACATTTTTGTATCACTGAGAACACTTAGATATCAAAGACACCTGTTCCTAAGTCTAATGACCTGACTTCAATTCCTCTCTGTGTATGTTGTATATGTGTGTGTGTGTGTGTGTATATATATATATATATATATATATATGCATGCATTTGCTTTTATATGTAATAACAACAATTAAAGAAGAAGAGATCAATAATTTGAGAGGGAACTGGAGAGCATGAGTGAAGTTGAAAGAGAGAAGAAGGGGTAAAAATGATGTAAATATAATATTCATATGCCATTAGTAATTAGTCAGATTTATAATATTTCCTCTCCTGTTCCTTGAATCTGAAAACAGGCACTCTGGCTTCTGATAATCTGAATGGTGAACTTGACTTGATTTAGAATACCCTACAAGAAGGTGAAGCATGCATTTAGGTGGATCATGAAGACATTTCTGTGGAAACATTGCACACGTGACTGTAGGTATTATCATCTTCATAAGTTTTGGGCCCAGAGTAAATAAAAGAGGAAAAGGAGAAAACTAGCAGAGAACTCATGGTCCCTCCTTTGATTTCTGGCTGGCTATGATGTGAACTGACCCACTACACCTTCTCCACCATAATGGTCACAGTCTTCTAAAGACTTGAGCAGAAAAAAACATCTTTCCTCCTTTAAGCTTTTCTTGTCTGCAACAGTCATAAGAGCTGTTACAATGCTAAAAAAAAAAATCTAAATAAAGCATCACAGCTACATAAAAATGAAATTATTTATTCTCATTGTAAATGTGAATCAGAGAGAGAAAGTACCATAAGGCAGAAGGTCTTTGAAGGTTTGGGAGAGTCCTCATCAATGAGTCTAAGAAAATGGAGAGAGTTCTTAATGATCCACTTCATCAATTATTTCACTTTTCACTGTTTCAAAATAATCTTCAGTCCTTCCTTTAATCGGAAGGTTTGTTAACAATCCTTTGAGACCAAACAGTGTTTCTTAAGAAGAATGAGGATTGAGGAGTAGCATACTGACTTCAATAACAGCTGAATCATCACATTGTTCTATACCAGTGGGTTCCTACTGATGGAGCAGCAGGAGAGCGAGTTCAGAGTAGAATTCAACCTTCCTGGAGACAAGTTGGCACAGACAGTAGGCTAGCAAAATAAAATCTAATCATAATCGAAAGATACACATATCAACTCCTAAAAACTCATTTTTGGTTAGTTTTTCAGTCTGTCATAACCTGATGTTATGTTCTCAGTTCCTTGATTTCTTTCACTTTGCCCTCAAAGGAATTATCCCATTCATGTCAGATTCCTCCTTTACTCTTTTCTATTAGTTCTTTGAGAGATTCATGAAATGTGTTTTGATCATGTCCATCACCGTTCCCCACCTCTTCCCAGATCCACCCCCCCTTCTCTACCCACACAGCATTGTGTCCTGTCTGCTTTTCATCTTTCAAGACCAATAGCACTGCATAGATATTTTAGATGTGCACACTTTCCCTGGAGAGTAGTCAACTCACCAGGGACTACACTCTAGAGAAAACTTACCTCCTTTTCGAATCCCATTACTCCCTCACCAATTGATGTGCATCTCACCTCAAGCTACATGCTCAATAAAACAGGACAGATTTTCTAAATAGAGACTAGTCATTGGTCAAGGGTACATGAGTAACTGTACTCTCTTGCTAGCATCTCCAAACAAACACTCATTTACTCCTTATAAGATCCAGGGCACATCCACTTTATATATTTATATGTATACAATATAGATATATATGTTGTATATAAATAATACGTGATGTAGTATATGTATACATTTACACACACACACATTACCTCCAAAATCATTTTTTTCGCAATCAATAGTGTTCCTAACATCTATACAGTTCCACTGCATACATGCTGTAAGTGTTTCTAGATGGAAAATTACCCCGCGATACAATTTATGTGTGTTGTGCATGTTCTTCTTAGACATCAGTTTTCCTTTTAACTTCATTAGTATTGTAGTGTTTATCAGGATAACAGTTATATTTTCAAAGAATTCTGTTTTAAAAATAAAAGCATTTCAGTATTTGTTCCATAAGCATATTGCCTGTAATTGTTTCAATATGCAGCTTTTCATGTGTGGATATTGATCCTGTTTAGAAACTATGTGCTATAAGAGTTCTAGCATCACCTGTAAGAAGAGTGGACATGCTCCTTGATAATGTGACATCAAGCTTCTGTTTTCCAAGCTCCCTTCTAGATGTGGAATGTGGAGATTTGCTTGTCACATCTCCCTCATGTTTTTTTGTTTTTGTTTCTATTTTAGCTTGATTTTGCTCATTTACTTTTGTAACAGAAATTTATATTTGACTAATACTTTGTGGGTGCATGGACATGTATGTGTGTGCATGCACATGTGCAGAAACCAGAGAGATTTTGGATATTTTTGTAGTCTCTCTCCATCTTCTTTCTTGATACTAAGTCACTGGACCTTATCAATGAGGCTAGATAGTCTGGACATAAGGCCAAGATATCTCTCTCTCTGCTTTGCCAGTTGTGGGAACAATCACAAGAACACTGCTCCACACTTGACCTTGTATGGGGTTCTAAGGACCTGGTTAAAGTCCTTGTGCTTGGATGGTGATCAAGTCATACCCCCAGCACCTGACTAACATTACTCTTAAACAGTTACTCTTTAATCAGTACTCTTAAAATTTATCAGTTTCTAAGTCAGATGGGCAGATTCCTGCTGCTTGCCATGTTTGAATCGGGCCGGGTTTCTCCTGCAGTCCTTCATATGTCCTTTAGATAGCTGGCTATGTTTCAAAGAAACCTCATTATGCTATTTATTCGCAGGATTTCTGATACTTTTCTTCTTTGATGGATGTTAATACTCCCAAAGGTTGTATTTTTTCCTCATACAATGTGGGATTTTTAACCTTTTTCATGCCATTTCATGTCTTAGGAATGTATTCTTTAGGATGTTAAACAGCATTTACATTCATAGACACAGCTATTTTTGTAGATGGCTTCAATGTTTATTATATAATTTTTAATTATGCCATATAAGTGATTGGCTCTGATATATGAAACTGTAACAGTTTTTTGAATTATATATTTTCAAGTTATGGCTGACAACATTGCTGAAACTTCCTATGAATTTTCATGATTTTCTTGTTGAGCCTTTCAGATTTTTTTGCTTATGAAATATGCCATCTATAAATAATCGTAATTTTGTTTTCTCTTTTCAATATTTAAATCTCATCTTTTTAACTAGTGAATCATATTGACAAAACATATCTTCTTTACTCAGTTTTGAAAACATGTTTCCAAGAAGCAATGCTTTTGGGTAACGGCAGAAGCTACATCCATGAATTCTTAGCAATATGATTACCTAAACATGAGGTGAACAATGACAGCAACAATTGTCATGCCTAAGTGTGTAGGTAGAGTTTTCCTGCCTGGCCCACAGTCAGGACAAATATCTCTCACCCGCCAGTCCCAAGCCGCTCAAACCCGATCAAGTAAACACAGACACTTATATTGGTTTCAAACTGTATGGCCGTGGCAGGCTTCTTGTTAACTGTTCTTACAGCTTAAATTAATCCATTTTTATTAATCTATACCTTGCCACGTGGCTTGTGGCTTACCGGTACTTTACATCTTCCTTGTCCTGATGGCGGCTGGCAGTGGCTCCCTCTCCAGCTTCCTGTTCTCTCAATTTTCCTCTGTTAGTCCCGCCTATACTTCCTGCCTGGCCACTGCTAATCAGTGATTTATTCATTGACCAATCAGCAACACATTTGACATACAGACCATCCCACAGCACCTCCCGTTTTCTTTTCTTAAAAAGGAAGGTTTTAACCTTTACACATCTCCAAAGTCAGCTTGGTATTTTTGGGAATTTGGGCGTAGCTTCTCTTACTACTTCCTGCTGGAGGGGGGCGCTGTATCTTCTGGGGAAACAAAGAAAATTTTAGGATCATGGAGTAGTCCGTGAGGCTGTATCATCTGAGCCAGTTGCCTTGAAACGGTTCTGGATGTTGGATCATCTGGGCCATGGTGTCATCAGAGACCTTTCAGGTGGTCTTGGTTGGTCAAACCTGATGTATCTTAATCTGGAATAAATCCATAGCCTCTGGCTTTCTGTGGGAACAAAAGAGACTCTTTTCCAAAGCAACATATCCTTACATCCAAATTTTGAAGTCAAGGTACCTTTAAAATACACATTTTGGCATAACTCAACAGCTTTTGTAATCAAATGTTTTTCTTCAGTTACGAATATCAAAGAGAACATAATCCAGATTCTCTGTGTGGTAGCCATCTTTACGTGGCTTATTTTTTTTATATTAGCTTGAGCCTATTGCTTTGAACTGCAGCCTTCTAAGCCTGAAACGGCGCTGGTGCTGTGGCTGCTGGCTGTGGCTCCCTCTCCAGCTTCCTGTTCTCTCAATTTTCCTCTGTTAGTCCCGCCTATACTTCCTGCCTGGCCACTGCCAATCAGTGATTTATTCATTGACCAATCAGCAACACATTTGACATACAGACCATCCCACAGCATAAGTGGACAGGAGAAAGCTTGGGAAGCCTCTACCCTACACAGCCACTAAAGAATGCTGAGGGTAGAAAGAACTTTCTTCCCCAGGCAAGAGTATGTCAGTTGATTATTCAATACGAAATGGTCAGCCTTGAAAATATACATTGAAGTAACATCACATAGACTGAGCAGGTTGTTTTTAGGAATATACATGTATATGTACACACACACACACACACACACACACACACACACACACACATATATATACATACATACATATAACAAGTAATAAAAAATCGTGTCAGGAGGTTAAAAACAAGGAGGATTATATAGAAAAGTTTGGAGAGAAGAAAGGGGAGAGGGAAATGATATATCATTTTATAATCTCAAAAGATTAAAATTATCCTATAATGCAGTTCACAGTACTTACAACTAGAATATTTAGCTATATTACTTTTTTATTTCTAATATTATATTTATTGTATATAAGAATGACTTATATGGTAATTATAGGAAAATGGCTTGATGTGAAATATCACTGAGGTGAAGATATAAAATATTTCAAACTTTTATTAAATTCCTTTATTCCTTTCATTGATGATAATGGAAACCAAAGTGGGTTAACATGGGCTTCTAAATCAGCAATTTTTTAATTCTTAAAATTCAAACAGATGTAACTAGTTTTTTGTCTATCTTCTTTCATTCAGTGTTTTATCTATGAGATATCTATCTAAAGTGCAAGTAAACGGTGTGTGTTGAAAAAATGAGTTTCATTTGTTATGTAATATTTAAGGGTATTATTATTATTGAAGGGTATTATGGTAACTTTCAGTTTCTGAAAAATTGTCTCCACTCTGAACACACCACAACGAAATCTCTTTGCCTTAAGTAATACTGAAAAATTTAGATATCATATATTAGCAATTTATTTTTGTTTGTTTTCTAGATACATTCCTTTATTACTTACTTTTTTTTTTTTTTTTTTTTTTTTTTTTTTTTTTTTTTTTTTGGTTTTTCGAGACAGGGTTTCTCTGTGTAGCTTTGCGCCTTTCCTGGAACTCACTTGGTAGTCCAGGCTGGCCTTGAACTCACAGAGATCCGCCTGGCTCTGCCTCCCAAGTGCTGGTATTTTTTTACTTAAAAAACAACTATTTTATAGAATAACTATTAAAACAGAATACTAAAGGCAAAATAGGATATCTTAGTTCTCTACAGGCAAACAGTATTTAAATAGTAAAATCTATTTAAAATACTAAATACATACACACACACACACACACACACACATATATATATATATATCCTGCCAGATGTATTTAGTACTGCTTCATAAATCTATGGCTGAAAACTAGGTCTTCCAATACCATTGTTATTATTAATATCTTTTTAAAACCTCTTCAGGTTTTTTGTTTTCCAAATTCCTCTTAGAGTAAGTTTTGCCTTGTCTTTCATGAGTATTTTCAAAGAGTAATATTTTATGTTTATAATATCGTATTTTGTCATTTTAAAATATTGTATCTGGAATTGCAATTACTTTCTTTTCATATATCACAATAGTTTTCTATGGAAGACACAGTACAATCACAAGTCTCAGGGCTTAAAGGCACCACATTTTCTCACGGTAATATAGCAGAGAAGTCTGGGTACATGAACTCATAGCTGTGTAACTTAAAACTATGGCTAGAATCAAGCTTTTAACTCACCAGTGCTGCTTTCTGGTGGGGAAATGTTTCTAAGCTTATTCAAGGGTTGATAGAAATGATGTCAGTGACTGTATTATCGAGTTTTCTTTGTCTTGTTTTCTGTCTCTGAGCTCCAAGTGCTGTCCACATTGCCATTATTCTACTCCTCTATCTTCAAAGACCAAGTTCAACTTTAGTCTTTATGGTCATAAAATCTCTCTGACTTTCCCTGTGGCCACATTTCAGGGTTTTTATTTTTAGAACTCAGATTTAGGGACTCCGATTGCAGAAAGCACATTACATAGTGGACTTGAGCCTTCGGTAGCAATCATCAATCAAAACAACCTGTCATAGACGTGGCCACAGGTTGACCTCATCTAGAGGATCCCGCAGTTAAGATGCCTTCAGATGGCTCTAGGCTGTGTCAAGTGACAGCTGAAGCTAACTAGGACAACTTCTGAACTGAATATTCCAAATTTTAGTTTTTTTAAATTAGGTAAAACATACATATTATGATATTTGCCATTTTAATATTTTAAACAAGCATTTCAATGACATCAAATAATTTTACAATGATGTACAACCTTCATCACTGTCCATATCAGCAGATTTTAATATTTGAATTTAATTATCCATTAAATAATAGTTTGGCATTCCTACTTCATCCAGCCTTCTGTTATAACTACACTACTCTTTCTCTATAAACTGTCTATACTAGTCAGCTCACTCATTTATTCATGTATTAATGGAGTCATACAGTCCTTGTCATTTTTTGTGCTTAGTATATAAAGTGTCATCAAAATTCAATCATATTGCATTATGAATGTTTCAAATTTGTCTACATGCTCAAACTGAATTGTGTTCCATTGTATGTGTGTTTCATATACATTTATTCATTCACCCACTGATAGCATTAAAATCCATTTTTACATTTTGATATTTTGATACTTGAGACTATTCTTCTTTGGCTATGGGCACAAAAATATCTAGCCATTTCTGCGTTCATTTCTCTTCAATATGTATACTCTATATCTAGAAACATTACAGAATCTAATGGAATTCTCTATTAAAGATACTGAAGAATTGCAAACACTGTTTTTTCCAGTGGTTGCACAACTGCACTGTTACCAGCAATGCCCATGTGTTCCCTTGCCTCTTGTTAACATTGTTTTTCTCTGTTTTTTATCACTTGCAATCATCAGCAATTATTGCAATTATATAATTTTTAGTATGGTTTTGATTTATATTTTCTTTTCTTTTCTGTATAGCTTTGGAGCCTGTCCCTGGAACTAGCTCTGTAGACCAGGCTGGCATGATTTGCATTTTCTTAATGATTAATGATATTGAACATATTTCATATGTTTATTTATCATTTGTAAGTTTTCCTTGGACAAATGAAACTTCAAGACCTTTTCCCATCTTTAAACCAGTTTTTTGTTGTTGTTAGATTGTGGGATTATTTTAATATATTTTGGATTTTGATCTCTCACCATGTATATGATTTTAGAATATTTTAGTCTGTGACCTGCTTTATACTCTGTCCTTAGTATGCTATCGCAACCAAATTAAATTTTGATGGAGTTGACTTTTTTTAAACACTTATGCTTTTGCTGTATCTAAGACATTCCAATTGCATAAAGTCTCTAATCGCATAAAATCACTGTTGTTCAAATCTTAGATGGTCGTTTAATAAATAAAAAAACAAAAAACCTAAAGCCAGATTTTAGGGTGAAAGCTGAAAAATCCGAGAAGCAGAGCAAGCCACAGCCAACTTCACCCTGCCAACTCCTCAGCCGATCCTGTTAACATGAATCCTCAGACTAAAAGTCTCTGAGTCTTCACCCTTTAGGTCTCAGCTGAACTGTTTTAGTTCCTGTTTCCTCATGCCTTATAGACCTTTCTCTGCCCTGCTGTCACTTCCTGGGATTAAAGGTGTGTGTGATTCCCAGTACTGGAATTAAAGGTGTATGCCACCACTGCCTGGCTCTGTTTTCAGTGTGGTCTTGAACTCACAGAGATCTAAATGAATCTCTGCCTCCTGAGTGATAGGATTAAGGGTGTGTGCCACCACTGCCTGACCTCTATGTCTAACCTAGTGACTGGCTCTGTCCTCTGATCCTCAGGAAAGCTTTATTAGGGTACATAATATAACACCACAAATTATAATATGAATATTTGCATAGAATGCTTCTGGAAACTTTTGAATTTCATTTGGCATAAGTGTGAATCTTCAGAATTGAGATTATTGAATCCTTTTCTTAACCCATGGAGAAGGCAGACAGCCACCGGTCACTGTAACCCCAGCCCCTGAGAATCCAATAGCCTTTTTCTTTGTTTCTGGGGTCATCATCTCTCACTCCAAGCACACACATGTTTCATTCTCTCAGATGATTACACAGACACAAATAAAAATAAATAAATAAATAAAAATTAAACCATTTTAAAAAGACATTTGTGGTCATATAGTGAAAGTTGTGTTGTTCTTTTACCTTTCAGTTATGTCATGGGAGGAATGATGGTGGTATAATATACTCAAATGTTACTTTGTCAGTTTCACACATGTGACCACACATTCCTGAAAAACCACTCTATCTTTCCTCCTCAAACTATCTTTAACTTACTTTAAAAATTCCTACTCCTTCTAATTCAGAATTAAGACATCTTAAAAATTTGTTTAAAGACATATCATATTCATATAGTATTTAAAGAAATTCACACAACCATTTCCTATTTTTTTTAAAAAAACATCTTAAGGTGCTAACAACAGAAGAGGTCAGGCCAGAACTTGGCAATGAACACACCAAAAGCAGAATTGTAGCCCCAGCCTTTGACTCATTCATAATTGTTGTCTTTATGCAAGTATAATATTTTAGTATCTCCTAAATTATGTCTTTTAATATAAGCATAAGTCAGCTTTAGGATTCATATGTAATATTTTTGAAGTAATAGAATTCTAAATAAGATTATTTAAAATATTGAGTGTCCAACAGGTACACAAAAAAGTACTAAGCATCATTTGTCATCATGTAAATATGAATTCAAGCCACCATGAGGTGTCACCTTACCTACTGAGAAGCCTCAAGGAAAATTGCAGAAGATGGAATGGAAAGATTACAAGAGTTAGAAGACCAGAAAAATCTGCTGTGAGATCATGGCTCTTAGAAATAACAGGGAAGCTTCATCCATGGTATCAAAACAAATATGGCTACCTCAACATGAGCTGGACAAGGTAAACACCAGTAGACATATTACAGTGGAAGGAGGACTCCCCCAAGGTTCCACTCCTAGACAAAGAACTGCAGGCAGCTAAGGCATACTGGGAACTGGAGAAGCAGTCTTCCACATGAGGAGGCCTCTAATGGGTTACTCAATGCCAAGTGGTCAACTTCGATATCATGTACGTGCAGGCATCATCGAAGGGACTCAGCAGGTTGTATTTGTATTTATATGTAATGATAACAGTGTAGGCAGAGGAGGCCAGGAATTTAAATAAGAGTTGAGAGCACATAGAAGGAGTTGTAGGAGAGAATTATGTAATTATATTTTAATAAAATAAAGCAAAGTCAACAAAGACAACAAATGCTGACAAGGATACCGAGTAAAGGGAGTTTTACACGGTATTGGTGGGAATGCAAATTAGTATAGCCAGTATAGAAAACAGTGAAGAGGTTATTTAAGAATTAAAACATACAGCTAATTCATAATTCTTTAATTTGATTTTATTTGCATATTTCAAAACACTTAAATCAATATGCTGCAGAAAGATCTGAAGTACCAAGTTTAGTCACAGTAACTCAGGAATGGACACAATCTGGAAAAAAAACCCTAGTGAATGAAAAACGATAGTTATCTTACATGTAAACAGTTGAAAACTATTCTACATCATTATAAAAAATGAAACACTGCCATTTGTCACTTCCTGCCCAGAATGGAGATCATTCGGTTAAGAACAATAAATAAAGTACTGAATGACAGCACATGATATGTGCTTTCTTACAAGGTAGGACTGGCATAGTGGTCACAAGTGTGTGGAAAGAAGGAGCAGGGAACAGGAAGAGGCTGACGGGTGAGCACTAAGCTGTGCTTTGACAAGAGTAGAAAGTGAAGGTACTCTATCATACAGTAATAGGCCTATAAACAGTGATGATGCAGTGTATGCTTTTAGAAGCTGGATGAATGTATGTTGAATGTTTTCATTTAGGAAATGAATATTTTTTAAGAGAATAATGAATTTAATCTAGTTTTAACATTGCAAGTACATCATGCTACCCTGATAATGTATATTAATTATGTTTTATGTATCAGCTAAAATACCATAATTTTAATTGTTTTAGTAAAATAAATTATTGCGTGCAAAACCTACAAGTGTCCATTGAATAGCACTATCTTTCTCCTCTGTGTTTTTCTCTCAGTTGATGATTCAAGTTATCTCATTACCATCCATCTGTTGAATTCATTTTGCTTATAATTAATGTCATCTCCAATGAAAACCTCCTACGCTTCAACAAAATAACATATAAAAATCATAAATTCTTTCTTTAATAAATGGAAAATATTTCAAATTTGAGGAAGTGTTGGAACACCATTCCCTTTTAATTGGTTATATGAAAATGTTCTGAAATGACTGAGAATGACTTCAGTCTTCCCAGGCCAAGCAGGTTAGACACTAATAGAGGCGCTGTAACACTGCAATCACTGTGTCAGAACTGACTTCCTGCTTAATCTGTGCTGAAGCAAACCCGCTAACCAAGGCTTTGTCATGATGTGAAAGTAAGGATCTAAATTAAAACACACACACACACACACACACACACACACACACACACACACACACACGACTGCTTAGAATCTCTTTTCTAAATTCAATGTGAAAATGGGGGTGTGGTCTTATTTCTTGACTTCTCATTTCCAGGATTTACTTCCTAGTAATGAGAACTAGCTGCTGTTTTATAAAATACAGACACTGAAAACATGGTTTATTGCTGAATATTGATGATTTTCTTTTCAAAATGGTCAATTGTATAAGAAAATGAAAATTTTGTTGGAACAATAATACTAATGGCAAATCTTTCTCTGAATCTTCACAATAGATGCAGCTCACATCTTTGTAACTAAAGAAAACTTAGATATAGTACAAAATCACAACATCCAGATATTAAAAATATCTGACTTTGATAACTTGTCATCAAAATTAAAAACCAATCAAATATTATTATAATTTGTACTCTAATTTCTATGATAGTCTCTGGATTTTTTAGTGGGTAATGCATCTAGATGCCCTTTGTAGGACTGAAAAGTCAACATCTTATATTCTCAGGACTTTGGTCAGTTTTGATTTTCTAGCTTGACCCTTGTCCATTGCCAAAAGACACTTCTTTGACTACGACCAGCACCAGTATATGGGTATAAAAGTAGTTGTAAAGCTTTTTAACTACACATACATTTAGCAAAGTATCTAAGTAGAACCTTCTACCACTCAAACATGCACACCGTAGCTTATGAACTCTCTAGCCACAGAGTTTTGACCAGATTTACAATACCACGAATATATTCTCTCACATGGAGTGGGCTTCACATCCAGTCAGGAAAGAGTTGGCTATCCCCACATATGTGGGCATATCTTCATTAGCAGTCAGTATTACAACTCACAGTATTTACAGCTAGGTTTGGTATTTGATAACTTTTTTTCCCCAAAAAACTTGGCAAGCACCTTCTAACATTATGGATGCTAGTCAGCAAGAAGGAAGCTTCCAGCTTAGTTCCGGTTTGATTTCTCTGTATCCTGTATCCAAAGTGTGTTTTGTCTTCAACAGTAGGGTACATCAGCCGGAAGGTGGTGGCACACGCCTTTAATCTCAGCACTTGGGAGGCAGAGCCAGGTGGATCTCTGTGAGTTTGAGGCCAGCCTGGTCTACAGAGCGAGATCCAGGACAGATACCAAAACTACACAGAGAAACCCTGTGTCGAAAAAACCCCCCAAAAAAAGAAAGAAAGAAAGAAAGAAAAGAAAAGGTTACATCAACTTCGTAATTCATCAGCTGCAACAAGTGCTTATAGAATGTACCTTTTAACTCTTGAGGTCCTTTCTTTCTTGTCCTCTCACCTTCTCAATACTTGATAGCTATATTATTATTTCCTTTCTGTTTTAAATGTATTGAAAAATGCTGGGAAGTATCTAGAAATCTGAGCAGAGTATTTGCCATAGCACACAGGCTCTGTTGAACTGTGGATGACTACACAATACACCAGACTGCTTCGGAATCCCAATTGGATGTGGCAGTGATTTTTAAAATGCTGTGTAGAGTCATTTTCTTTGTGTCCATGCAATAATGCTGAGAGATAGGGATGAAATATCTGCCTAGATGCTTTTGCAAAGTTAAAAAGTTTACTTGACAGTTAAATCCTTTGAGCTTTGTTTATTTGTATTGTGCTGTGATTGTATTTCAATTTTCCTTTTAATATTTTATTATAAATTCACCAATCATTCAGGATTGAGAAGACAAATTAGAAACCTCCTCCTATCCTGCACCATGGATACTGTATAAAGGAAAACATCAAAGTGAACTGCCAAAAGTAATTGCTTCTCTGTCATCATCATCATCATCATTTTTTACCTTGAATCACTCCCTGCCTATCATGTTAAACAGGAGCAAGAAGCATTCCAAAAAGTAATGGACACGTTTGCTTGTTTCATTTAAAAGGGTCAACAAAATCTACCAGCCATCCAAGATTACTTCATCTTGGTAACACAGAAACACTCCCGAAGTGGCCCTCAGAAATCAGAGGGCCATCAGGGTTAACTGAGCAGCAACAAGCCCACATCAAGACTTTACTCTGGATATTGGAGGCTCAATAATTCAACTCTTCAAGTAGCTACTAAGAAAAGAATCGTAACAATGTTAGGCTATTAAACGTGTCAGTAACGTAAAATTGAAATTTATTGCAAAGAAAACAAGCTGCAGGACAAAACACATGTAATAATTGATTTTAAAAGCACATAAGTTGATTATCCCCCTTTGATGTGGTGGCATATGCTTACTGGAAAAATGTAAAGGAGTATCAGTGTGTTTAAAGACAGTAAGATTTCTTCAGATCTAATTGACATCCCCAGGGAAGAACTTTCATGGTACAATTTTGCAAAGAATTTCAGTTCTGGAAGGCAACCTGCATCGGGACTGATGTTTAAGAACAGCTTGAATTTTATGGGCAAAGGGGTGGCAGAGTTCCTTTAATAAAGCTCATATTGCTATCCCCACTGATGGTGCCTCCTGCAATGCTTTACAACCTCTCTGCACCACATGGCTGTGCTTTTAATCCAGTCATTAGAGCTCTGAGCTTTTAAAGTCCTGGAAACACAGCGCTTATAACCAAGAAATAGAGCAGAAAAATATTAGTGTTTTAAGTCAGAATTCTGTTATGTATTTTCTGTGTAATTATGTCTAATTGGCCAGTGTGTGTACAAAATCCTTGCTTCTATCAAAGAGTATTTTAAAAGCAGATATTTCTGGATTGCCTTCTAAGTTTTGTTTTGTCAACACCAATGGTGTGTATTTACATAAGCATGAACTTCTCTGATTTGGCCTGTTAGAACGATGTAAGAAATTTTGAATCAAACAAGTAAAACTCTAATTTTCTTCATCAGGGAGGAAAACTGAGGGAAGTAAATGAAGTAGATTGGCCAAGATAGGGAGCAATTGATTCTGCCTTGGTATTTTAAGCCAATTATTCACATAGCATTTTGATTTATACATTTCAACTAGTATGTCCTTATAATTCATCATAGGTGACATAGCTCCTGTTTGTATAATCTAACTATGGACCAATTAATCTGTCAAGTTTAAACATGTGCAATATATTTTTATGTTCTGTCTAAAATTATACTCTCCATTTCAATATAAGAAAAATCATATTTTATAACTTTTAAAACATTTCAATGATGAATAAGGAAGTTTGTCCTCTTTAATATCTCTTAATACACAGACAATGTTAATTCAGTTAGTTTAGTCTTTATGAATTTTTAAGAGGTAAAGATAAAATGGACTTGCTTGATCATTTTTATAGCAATGATAGATTCATAGTTTATTTGCCATGCAACAAACATAAAAAAGAATGACCAATTTCTTTAAGCAGCCAAGAAATACAAATCAAACCTAAGTCAAACCATACATGCATGGTGGTTTATGCCTATAGTCTTTGCACTTTTAAAGAGGAGGTGGGAGGATGAGGAATTTGAGTCCAATTCCAGCTGCATAGTGAGTTCAAGGTTGCTTGGGCTACCTACACAACACATCTCAAAAACAGCACCTCCCAAGACAATAATAAGATATTATCTTGCAAGTCAAAAGTTATTTTTTTAAGTAAATGTTGGCAAGATGTAAAGAAAAGTGAATTCTTATATACTGTTGGTAAGAATGTAAATTTTCAAAACCACAAATGGTAAAACAGCACGTAAGCTCCTTCCAAAACTGAAAACATACATGTTTCCCTCTATCTTACTTCTGGGCATATACGTAAAGGAAACAAAATCAACATATCAGAGAATCCTACGCTCCCGAATTTATTGACAGTGACCACAATATACAGTCAAGCTAGATACCAATTTAACAAACAGATAAATGAATAAAAACAGGGTGGTGTGTAAACACACACACACACACACACACACACACACACACACACACACACACACACACATACACACAGGAATAGCATTCCTTCACAAAGAATGATGCAATTCTGCCATTTGTAGAATAGGACGTAAAAGAGGAAGTCATTATACTTAGTGAAATAAATCAGCATTAAAAAACAAATACTACCTGTTCCTTCTCATCTCTGGAACCTGAAAATGAAAATACTGACTCCAGTGAACAACACTGTGATCATCAGAATATTTGACTTTCATGTTGTACAAATGCATTTCCATATCACAACAAAACCCATTTATACATAATATATTATTTCTAAAAATTAACAAAGCTGGAGACATGGCTCGGAAGCTAAGAGAGCATTTGCTGTTCTTACAGAGAACCAAAGTTTAACTTTCCTCACTCAAGACAGCAGCTAACAACCTGTAACCTCTGTTTCAGGGGGGAAAAAATATCTAATGCCCTTTTCTGGCCTTCACAGGAACTGCAGACACATGGTGCACAGACATACACATAAAATAGAAATAAATAAATATTTAAAAATGAATCAACCAATTAATTAAAACCTGAATAAAACCATACTTATCACTTAGCTATGACTATCACTTTCATGCGTATATTGTGTTTTGAGTAACAGAGAACCTGTAGTGGACTACATGTTGCCAAGAGTATAATTTCTTTAAGAATAACCTTGTTTATTTTAATTCCTTGTTTTGGGGTCCTATCCTAATTAAATATTTTAAAAGTGCATTTTTTAAGGAAAGATTCTATCCATCAGCTGTCCGAGGTGCTCTGCGCCTCCTCTGCAGCTCTATATCTTTGTTTGTTTTTATTAGGGGGAGGGAATAGCATAAAATTGAGTAAAACAAAGAAAACCAAAAAACAATACTGTAGATATAAATATTTCTGTAAGTCAGGGTGATTGTGTTCTGTGATGTCTGAGGAAGTGCTACAGTTCCATAGTGGATTTCAGCCCTTGGATCATGGCCATCAGCAGAGAATCACACAGTTCAGAGAGAGAAAAGGTAACAACAAATAAATGTTTGAATTACAATTCTACTTTATTTAAAATGATAATTTGACATGAAACTATTATTTGTTCTCAACTTGTCTTAAAAATTAAAAGACAATCTGACTTTGAGCAAGTTATACATCTATATAATGTGTTTTGTTAATTTGAAATGGAATTTTTCTCTTGAAATGAAGAGGCATTGCACATTCTGCTGAAATTCATTTTTGATATCACATATGAGACAACTAAATCTCTCAGAAAAGTTCAAAAGACCAAAATAGAAAAAAAATGTTTTATGTAAGAATTTCTTATTAAAAATAGATTTTTTTTCATACAATGTATTCTGATTAACATTTCCCCTACCCTAACTTCTCAAGGATCCTCTCCACCTCCCATCCCATCTGAGTCTACACCCTTTCCATCTCTTCTTAGGAAGCAAACAGACATCTAAAGAATAATAATAAAATAAAATAAAACAGAACGAAACAAACTGGAATAGGAAGAACCAAAAAAAAAAAAAATCAGGAGGAGCATATATCGATGTAGAGACTGACACGTTTTTACAGATAGATATTCAAAAAAAAAAAACCCTCAAAACTGGAAGCCATAATATACATGCAAAGGACCTGTAAGGTTGAGAAAATATGGCCTGATAAAATATTATGAGTCCAAGAACCTCCAAAAATGCCATTGAGTTAATTTTGTTTTGGCCATCTACTGCAGGGCCTGGGGCCTGCCCTTAAGAATGCTTTGTATTCCCTGTGAGACTCCACTGAAGAAAGCCATTTTTTTTCATTTGCAAGTGTTTGTCCATAGGAGCTAGCTTCTGGCTTAGAGGTGAGGGCTCCTGTCCAGTTCTCCTCTCTGTACTTGAACCTCATCTGCATAAAACCAGGCTGAGCCTGTGCATGCTGCCCTACTGTGTGAGTTCATCTGTGTTTAGAAGGCTTTGTTTCCCTGGTGTACTTCATTCCCTCTGGCTCTTACAGTCTTTCTTCCTTTCTAAAATACATCCTCTGTTAACTCCTTAAAGGGAATTTCAGTGAAAGGCAAATTAATCATCCCCTAGGTCTGCCCGTAGGACTTCTATTCGTATAGACTGTAAACAGCTGTGAATCCTTTGGCTGCCGAGCTCACCTTCAAAAAAGAAAAGGTTAGGCTAACATCTGCTTACAGGAGGTTACACAAATCAAATCATGGTGTAGACTGGATCTTAACATAGCACTTTTTGTAAATTAGCATTGCATACATGTTCTTTTTTATGATTATTTATTTAAAATATAAAATTTCCATTTAATATATAAGATGAATCTCAATTTGTGTTCAGGGGATAACTATAAAAAACAGATGGAAAATAATCTTTCATTCTGGATCTTTTTGTCTTTTTGTTATTTATTACACATCCTGATATAATTATTTTTGATGCTTATATGGCTTTTGCAGTTATTTGATTCTATGAAATGATCTTCAAAAAAAAATGAAACATCTTTTCAGAAATAAGCAATTTCACAGATTGTTTCTCCTTTCTCCCATGTTCCTCCAATTTGCATGTTTCATTTCTTATCTGCAGATAAGAACTCATTGTATTTCATAGTAAACTTGATACTAATCTACGTCTTAATAGAGTGAGTGTTTGGTGCCAGTTTGCATAACTGTTTCTTAGTGTGGAGCACACATCACATTTAATTATTTTATTATTTCTGCATTTCCTTTCATTTTAAATAAGTCAATTTATTTCATGATCTTTTGTTGAAGTTAAAAAAGTTAATATTTAAAAAATTATTTTTCAGAAATACTGACACTATTTAATTCTTAGCTTATATGAAATATAGTCTATTAAACACATTACTCCAAAGGAAAATTTTTAGGAACAATATTTTTTTTTGCAAATTACCAGATGATGATTTTAGTAATTTGAATATTAACTATTTTTATTACAGGTATTATTGATAAGATAATTTTATTTTAAAAATTATAATTTTTTACATAACTGGATTGACTTTTGTTTGGTTGAATAAAATGGATAGAATCACATGGAAAAAGCACACCTAAAAGAAATGTAACCCGGGCCCACTGTGAGCAGTATTACTTGTTTGGTTTCTTCTTGTCCCTCTTCTTCAGTTTAATGAAGAAAAAAAATGAAGCAGTGTCTCCCCACACTCTGTTTTCTATTTGATGCAGTTTGGGAACTATTGACTTCCAGATGAGAGTCTCATCAGAAGTTAGTTGCATATAGAACGCACAAATTGGACATCTACTAAATTCAAACTTCAGATTGTTCTCAGGCAGCAAATCATAGTTGGGTATGTGTGTATATGTATGTGTGTGTGTGTTTGTTTGTGTATGTGCATGTGTGCATGTGCATGTGTGCATGCATGTGGGTGTGTGTTTGTGTATGTGTGTGTGTGTGTGTGATTTTACTTTCTTCTTTCCTGTGGTAAACTCTTGCTGGCTCTCTTACCTTCCCACAAATAGCTCCACTGTCTGTTTTTATTTCATATATATTCCATTATTTTCTCCTTTTCTTTCCATTTCCATCCCTTAATTTGTCCTTCCCCTCTCCTGATTCCCTTCTTATTTTCACAAGCCGTGAAAACACACACACACACACACACACACACACACACACACACACACACACACACATTCAAACCTAGAGAATCTAGAGTTTGTAAATGACAAAGAACGTTCCACAATTTTCATGTTTAGCTTAGTTTACTTCACATAATGATCCCCAGTTGCAACCATTTTCCGGCAAATGTATGATTTCATTTTTCTTTACAAAAAGACCCAATTTCAAATATCTTCTTGATAGGTCTAGGGTTCTGTGCCTACTTCTCTTTTTCCATGCTGGGAGATTCTCTGATTTGAACTTGTATAGGTCTTGTGTGGGCAGGCTCAGTCTCTGGGAGTTCATCGGGAGAAGGAATTGATAGCTGCTGGGGGAGAAAAATCCGTTTTCTCCAGGGAATTGTCACTGGGTATATAAACCACAGTGCAGGGCAGGCCCCAAGCTCAGGGGTAGTTGGCCAAAATAAATTGCACTCCATAGTTGGTGGTGGTGGTTTTCTGTGTGTGTGTTTCAATTTTGTTTTATTTTTCTCTTAGTAAGAGAGAATGAACATGAAGTAGAATATGTAGTATTAGGGGAATCTAGAAGAATTTGGAGGAAGGGAAATGATAGATGACCAAAACATATTATATAAAATTCTCAAAAAAATAAATGAAAAAAAATTAAATCCCGGATTTCAAAACCCACAATAAAGATACTCAGGCTTTACTGAGTCTACTACAGAATGCTCAGTCCTGAATTCTTAATATTGTTGAACATTTTTTCACATAATGGTGAAGCTGAAGGCCTGAAGACATCCACAAGTATTTGATCAAGTTACTCAGTAGCAGGAGTATGAAAGTTCTTCAAACCTCGGCTCATCAGGGAACAGTAGAAACCATGAAAATCAATGACAGAAATAGAACACATTTAGATAGCATTTATTGTAACTACAATGCCATAGAACAAGGGCTTTATAATCATGATATGCAATCTTGAAAATAAAAATAGGGATACTGATTATCTTCTATTTTTATGAAAATCTAAATTGAGGAGGGTATCCAAAAAGATGGTGGTTAATTACAGAATTGTACCATAGGAAAGGAAAACAATAAAAAATAGTTCTTAGATTAATGAATGTTCAACATGTAGACCCACATCAGAGAATGTGAGTTTGAATCTTGGCTCCACATGCTGCCCTTTTCCCACTATTTAATGGAGACAATTGTAATATTAGCATCACCTTCAAACATCACTAGGTGTTTGAACTAATATCTCTAAAGTGCTAATATATGTTGGACTTATTGGCACAGATTGATTCATTTTTCATAAAGAATGAGTAAAACATTAAGATTTTCTTAAAGAAACTAAATCAATATAAAAAAACACAGGTCATCTTCTGCGAGTCAATGTGATCAAAGTAGAGACCTCACTTTTTAATATAGTAATTGTCTTTAAAATAAATTCGGAACCACTAAACCATTTCACGTGTCGAATACAAAGATGAATCTGTTGTCAATCAGCAAGATTACTTTTGCAATCCTATAGTGTGTGCAGGTCAGAATTATAGTAGACCTTTAAAAATTGTCTTTATTTTTGTTTAATGTGGGTGTATATGTGTGTGTGCTCACATGTGTGTGCACATGCATTATCAGAGCACAACTTTCTAAGTTAGTTTTCTCCTTTCATCATGTGGGTTTTAGGATTCACTTGGGTCATCATGCTTGACAGGAAGCACCTTAACCTTGTGAGGCAACAAAAATTAAAATTTATATATATATAATTTATATATATATAATGATTTCTCAGACTTTGGAAAGGTGAAAAACTGACAAATACATTTTTCCTCTTTTATCCTTTAATCTTTTCCTATTTTAATATTTTTTTAATTTAATAAATTTATCTCCACTTCTGGTACTAAAAAGGGTTTTTTTAAAAAATTGCTCTAATTACTAATTAATTAGTTAATAGCTAGTACTAGTTAATTTAGCACTAGTTAATTGCTAGTTATGTGCTTGGTTGTATTTCTGTCATTCTTAGATAATATCAAAAGTTAACTCTTGGTCATTCGGTAACCTGTTCAAAACCTCTCAGGTGGTGGGACCAATGGGTTGGGATTCTTTTGTTTTCTCCATTGAAGCATTATTTGCATCCATGCTCATTAGTTTCTGCACCATATTGCAAATTCCTGAAACAATTTTTCACATAATTTTCCCTATTTTCTTTTATGGTTTCACATTATGATCTGCATCATTTAAACTGAGCATAAATAAAGCAACTGTTCTGAACAGAGCAGACAAAGGAAGCAGTTGCCTAGCAACAGAAATCACAGAACAGATCCTGAACTCCTACTCAGATAGAAGCTTCATACCCCCGCTCAGTGGTGAAAGCATTTTGAGTATCCATCCTCTCTATGCATGCCCCTCACATTGGGAGCAAAGTCAGCTTTAGATCCTGATATTAAATGGAATTGGAGATTAACAGGCTGCAGTAGAATTTGCATCACCGCTTTGAGATTCATGAATTACTGTATTAACAATGAATAAGTTAGATACCTGACATGGTTATGCTTTTGTTTTAGAGCTGAGTGACTATGTACCTGAGGCTTATTCTGAGTGCACTCAGGGTAGCCATATGGGCTGAGCTACAGATTAAAATGCATCTGAATCTGTGAACAAATCCAAAGCAAGCACTGGGACATCCTAGAGACCACAGCAGCTTGATTTTCCATCCCGGGGATGCTGTTGCTATAGAGCTGGGGACTGTGTAAGGTTTGTGAACCAATGCAAATCACAACTAATTTAGATTTTTAACTCATATCATAATTCCTGTGTGAGGGCATAGGAATATTTATAAATGATGCCAAATAGACTTTTTTCTTGTCTTCTTGGTATGATTTTAAATTTCTTTCGAAGTGTAGCATGAAATCACCAATATATACTAATTTTTTTTTATTATTTTGAGTTTTTACCTAAAATTTTTACTTTATGGTGTGTATATAATCGAGGTGAGTGAACTCTCTTATTCTCATATGATGGTTTCATTCATCATTGCAAGATGTCCTGCATTTCAAATTTTTACTTAGTAGTACTTTTCAGTTCTTTAGTATCTGGTTATTTTTCATGGACAAGTCAAGCCTTACCATTGTTGCAAATCAATGGGATAGTTCATGTATATATTCTGAGAAGGCAGAATAGATCAGTTACAATGCCATTCTGTCAAAAGGCACTAAATCCGACTCAAGCCAAGTACCATCATGAGTGGAATTGCATAGAAATATATCATCACAGAGCAGCATAAATCACTGTAAGTGGAGAGTATGAAATACCACAATGAAATGTGAAATGACTAAAAATGTGCCGTTATGTTCATGGAGATAAAAAGGGGTTAGACGTGGTGTGGATACACTGTTATAAGCAAACACCATTGATCAATGTAGAGAGCTTCACCACCATACATGGTGGGGATTGTCTATACAGATATGCAGAGACAGTGCATGAATTTACCACTGAAAATATGTTCTGTGTCTGTATGCATTTTTTCTAGGAATTGGGATCAAGTTAATTAACCAGTTAACCAACCAATCTCAGTCGTTATCCTGGCAGGCAATCATTTTAATGGAGGCAAGCACATAAAGTATGAAAAAAAAAACAGAAACAGAGGTGTTCTTACACAGAAAAAGGAAATGGGAGCTTATCACTCAGATGAGAGACTTATTAAGAGTAAACTTGGTTATCATTTAACATTATTTATATTGCTTGGACTTAGAAGCTTATTTTGCTAAGAAACACTCACTCCTCATTGGGACCTGAAAAGTAACCAGACCCAGAAATAGTCTAACATCTCTGCTTCCATGTAAAATCTGTATCCTTTAAAGTCAGAGTTCTGCACTGTGGATAGGGATGTTAATCATTCAAGCAGTGTCTGCCTAACTAATCTCAGTTCCTATCAAGGCAGTTTGACCAACACTGCATGATATACTCTTTTTTGTCTGTTTGTTTATACTTTACTGTATATTTATGTCTTTTTTCCTTTAATGGTTTACTTACTTAGTTATTCTTCTATCATACAATACATCCCAACCCCATTCTCCCATCCTCCCCTCCTCACAATCTCTCCCTACCTCTCCTTTCCCCAAGATCCACTGCTCCTCTGTTTCCTTTCAGAAAAGACCAGGCCTACAGTGATATCAACCTTATTCAGCATAATAAGATACAACAAGACTAGGCACATAACCTTATATCAGGGCTGGATGAGGCAAACCAGTAGGAGGAAAGGGGTCCCAAGTGCAGGCAAAAGAGTCAGAGACACCCCTACTCTTATTGTTAGGAGTCCAACAAAAACCCCAAGCTAAAGAACCACAGCATGTATGCAGAGGCCTGGTGCAGACCCATGCAAGTTCCATGGTTGCTGCTTCAGTCTCTGTGAGCTCCTATTATCCTGGCTTAATGGATTCTGTCAGTCATGTTCTGCTGGAGTCCCCAACCCATCTGGCTCCTTCAGTCTTTCCTCTCCTTCTTCCTTGGAATTCTGTGAGCACTGACTAATGTTTGGCATGCTTTAGCTCCTTCTCTATTTGACCTGAAGCTCACGTTGGTACCACAACGAAGGGGTGGAATGGTTGAGTTTATTTTCCTAAAAGGTGCATTTTAATTAAATCCTTTTCTGACTTTTCATCACTTCACTGCTTGTTTTCTTTGTGGTTATTGGATCTTTACATGGAGACTTCTCCCACAGTTGAATTATTCTGGTTGCAGTACTCTTGAGAAGAATTTAATATGCTGATGAGGTACTTGAAGGCACTTTCCCAGAGACTCAATATCCACTGCATGGCAAGTGCTTTTCAGTGAAGGCTTTGCACCTTCCTTAGTGTTCTATCAATATCAAGTCTCACCTGCCCAAATCCAAATGAGTTTAGGACTAGTCTTCTCTGAACTATTGCCTCTCACCCTCCCTAACATAAATGCATACCTTTCCCCTAAAGTTCTCTTCATTTAAGCAAATTAGATTCTTTAAAGAGCTACACAAAAGTAACACAGAGATACTCAATTAAGTGTTCCTTTAGTTCTGTGATTATTTTCACAGTTTCAAACTTACTGTGAAGAAAAAAAACATGCATACATATTCCTGGAACTGGCCGAAGTGCTAATTGATTGTTTGAGTCTCACCTCTCTAATTTGTTGTGCTGAAATTCAATATGGTCTGCCTAGGAATTCACAGCAGGTAGGTGGCTCTGCACACAAATTGATGCAGGCTATGTTTGCATAAGTCAAATCCTTACAGATTTCATGGACATATCCAATTGCACTTCTATCCCCTGTGTTGTTTAGGAATGTAAAATTCATTTGGATTGAACATAATGGGGTTTCTCTCTGCATGACTGCCTATTCTTTTTGCATGAAATATAAAAATGGAAGAACATGGAGGTTATTCAGTTAGGTTGGAAGTTAAAACAGAGGTAACTTATCCTGAAGACTTTTCAGATTGTAGATAAACATATTTATTTTTCCGGAGGGAAGTTGATGGGAAGAAAGAGCCCAGAATATCGAAGCCTTAGAAATGACATCTTTATTCCATCACTTGCCATAAAGCTTTGTTAGATTATTGAGAGTTAGGAGTCCATTTCTCTCTGTTTAAATTAATGTACTATGTAAGTAATAAAGATAAGCAAAATTAAACACTTGATCTCTGATGAGTTTCTATTTCTTTCTTAGAAGTACTTTTATTATTTCTTTGAATATTGATTCAATGTATTTTGAACACATTGACCCCCAACATTCCCCCTACCTTCTCCTATATCCTCCTCTGCCTCCTCACCACTCACAGAGGAAATGAGAGTGGGATCATAGCACTTGAATCCTTAAGGTGCTGGCCAGTTTTCACAGCATTTCAGGTGTTGAAATCATTGAAATACAAATAATTTTTTTGCAAGCAAAGGACACCAGATAGTATAGTCTAGTACAGTCATTTGGGGAAAAATTGTATTCATAAGTTCAGATGCAGTCTCTCTAGGATAACATCTGGATGCCAAGGCATGTTAAAAGTGATTTTACTACAATTATGGTCAACAGTGTTGCCACAGGTAAGTACTAAGTGTTTGTGCATTAATTGCTTTTCTCCCTTGGTTTCTGACACAATGTTTTCTGGTACCAAGGAAACTAAAAAACAGAAAAGAAGCCTTTAAGTCAATTCTAGCTTGAGTTTTCCAAGTTCTGAGTCTTCAGGGTGCAGTGTCTTCAGCAATAGTATCTTACCTTTGGCCTCTGAGAGGCAAGCAAGAGCTATATCAGAGCCCGGATAGCTCAGTCGGTAGAGCATCAGACTTTTAATCTGAGGGTCCAGGGTTCAAGTCCCTGTTCGGGCGCTAGGTTTAGCCGGGCGGTGGTGGCGCACGCCTTTAATCCCAGCACTCGGGAGGCAGAGCCAGGCGGATCTCTGTGAGTTCGAGGCCAGCCTCGACTACCAAGTGAGTTCCAGGAAAGGCGCAAAGCTACACAGAGAAACCCTGTCTCGAAAAACCAAAAAAAAAAAAAAAAAAAAAAAAAAAAAAAAAAAAAAAAAAAAGAGCTATATCAATAGTCTGCATCGTTTGGGGAGACTTTTGGGCTACCCTGATCAACTACTTGAAAGAAGGTTTCTCATGCCTGGTACTGAGGTTTTTATTAGTCTATGGGTCTTGTAGAGAGAATTGTCAGTCCACACAGCTTAATTTCCTTTAAAATATACACATATACATTTTATGTATACACATACACATATGTGTGTGTGTATGTTGTGTATTATTTGGTTAAATATAAAATATAATTACTTGAAGTTTTATCAAACAATCTTGGGGTTATTCCCATCCAGTTTCAACACCTATGAACTACAACAAGATATCCATAGAGACACATTAAGTGGAATTCACGTTATTGGTAACCAACATCTCCCTAATTGGACTTAAGACCCACTCAATTGGAAGGAAATCATGACAATTATAAAGAACTCATCAAGTCTAGTGAGATATTAGACCTTAGAAAAGAATCCACTACAACTACTTTGTTAGACCCACATATATCCTTACCATGATCAAAATCTTACCCTTGTACTCCCAGAGAAGTATATGTACCATCCTTCATCACAGGAGCTTCTCTTTGCAGCAGATGCAGAGACTCACAAAAAAACAGATTTGGACACAATACAAAGATTAATCATTTGTGTGAAGCTTAACCTTAATGGATGCATATACACCCCACAACCCTGCATCTTTGGCTCAGGGAAAATTGCAGAAGAGGAGGTGGAAAAATTGTTGAGAGCAATAATGTCAGGAATTCTGCTGTGAAATACATGCTAACTGGAAAGGGGAAGATTTCATGGGGGTCCCACCCCTAGACAAAGAATCATAGGCAACTTACGACTGCTATAAAAGGAAGAATTAGCCTGTCCAAAGGATGAGTCCCATTGTTAGTTTCTAATAAAAGCAGTTATCATTGAAGCCACATGTGCACAAATAACAGAAACAGACTCAGCATGTGTGTCCATGTTTGTATGTACAGAACAATAACAATAAAAAGGGGCTATTGACTACAGAGTGGTGGCATGGGAGAGACTGGAGGGAAGACATGGAAGTGAAAGTAATATAATTGTATTTTAAATAAAATCTATTCAAATTAAAAATAAATATACAAAAAATAATTATATGTGTAAAATTGAGGCAAAAACAAAAATTCAACCTTTAAAAATGTTTTTCTTTAAAAATGTAAAATGAAATATATATTTTTGTGGATATATGCATTCAGTTGTTATATACAAATACGAGTCATAGAAGTGAGCCAAACAAAGCCTAACAATTTTTTATTAGCCACATTTTGAAAATGAGAAAAGAAGATGATATAAGTTTAAATAATGCATTTTAACTTGTATATCCAAGTTATTATCAACTCAGCATGCCAGCAGTATACTAATCATCACTACCCCAATTTGTATATTTCATTTTATCATAGGTTTTCAAAACCTACTATACACTTAGTGCTTCTAAACACATCTCACTTGATTAGCCTTATCAAAAGTTATAAAACATGGTTTGTCCAGTAATTATTATAATGTGCTGGGCATGTCTAATGAGTCTAAAAGAAAGACAAGAGCTATTCTAAATATACGACAATATCTAACAACTTACACAAAGAATACATTTTGAGGAATACATCTCATTTGAAAAAATGTAAATAAGGAACAATGTAGCACGAATCTTAAAAGATCTTATTAATAAAAACAAACCCAGAGCCAGGTATTGGGATGAATGCTGGAAGATCACAGAAGCAGAACAAGCCACAGCTCCCTCAACTTGCCAATTCCTCAGGTGATCCTGTTTCCTTAGACTGAATGCCTCTCAGCTGAACTGTGATGCTTAAAGCCTAAAAGCTTAACCAGGCTCTAGTTCCTCGTCCTCACACCTTAAATACCTTTCTGCTTTCTGGCATCACTTCCTGGGATTAAAGGCGTGTGTCACTATGCCTGGCTGTTTTCAGTGTGGCCTTGAACTCACAGAGATCCAGATGGATTTCTGCCTCTGGAATGCTAGGATTAAAGGTGTGAGTGCCACCTTTTTCTGGCCTCTATGTCTGTCTAGTGGCTGTTCTGTTCTCTGACCCCAGATAAATTTATTAGGGTGCACAATATATTGGGGAACACAATATCACCACAGAATAATGTACATTATAGACTTTAGTATGCAGTATCAGTGTCTCTGTAATCTTTAAAATATCAGTTACATGTACACATATATGCTAGTATGCTGAAAAGAAATTTCTACCATATTCAATTTCAATGGAATATTATATTGAAACATTCTTTGCTTCACACAGAGATAATGTTCATAAGCCTAATAAACAGAATTACATATTTCTTTTGTTGTAGTATGATGTCCCTGCCTTCTAACAGAGCATGGGGTATAAATAACAGGGAAACAGGATTTGCTGCCTACCTGGTTATATCCTCAACTTGGCCCTTTAATTGAGAACAAAAACGGCAATGGCATCTGTAGATGTAACCAACCGTCTTATTAAATAAGAAACACAGAGCCGATTCAGAGAAGAAAGCCAAGAGGTCAGAGCTAAGAGCCTCACCCTTCCTGATTCAGCGATCCTCTTCAGTCAAGAGAGCTCTCTGAAAGGGACCTACTTCCTGTGTGTATGTCTTTATATAGTCTAGCTGTTCTGCCTTCTCATTGGTTGTAAACCCAAACACGTGACTGCCTCGTCACTGCCTGTATGTACCGCCCTCCAGGTCCTTAAAGGCGTGTGCCACTGCCGCCACCACTTGCTATGGCTCTAATAGCTCTGACCCCCAGGCAACTTTATTTATTAACATACAATTAAAATCACATTTCAGGACAAGTAAAATACCACCACATTTCCCCTTTTCTATTTTAATAAAAAGGAAAAAAAAGAAAAGGTTATAACTAACAAAAGAAAAACTATATACAAAAGTACAATGACTATATACAATATATACAAGTAATAAATGTCTAAACAATGTCTAGTCCATTTGTATTTGACAAATTCAGAGAAAATAATTTTATTATCTATCCTATTTTGTTAAGTCCAAAATGTATCTAATTTACTTTCTATGCTAATTAATCTTCAACTATAACTAACTAACCTTCAACTATAACTAGCTAATCTTCAACTCCCTCAGAGACCCAAGAAGGAAATAATATTAGCTAACAAAAATAAAAACAGAAAGTGCATGCAAGCAACTTCCAAAAAATTTGTGAGTTGACAGAAACAGCCAGCTCCCTGGACAGTCACCTGAGGTTTCTCCACAGTGTGGGGGCATCATCTTCAGCCTATAGGCTTAGCGTATCTGACAGACTCATTTGTGAAGTAGGATGTACACAAGGTCAACAGTTCAACCTCACATTGGGTGAGAGCAGTCCATGCACCAGAAACACCTGAATTCCACTAGTGTCATATCATGATTCAGGATTTTAAATTCTGGAAATGGTTGATGGTTTTTTAATTAAACTGTTCATTCTTCTTGGCTGTGTATATATGGCTTCATCTCAGCATCCTGTTCTTCTCCACATCCCTCTATCAAATGCCAGTCTACTATTGAGAGGCATGAGCTTAGTTACTCTTCAAGAATAACTGTTTCAGCTGCTGTTCCATTGCACATTAGAAGCCATTGGCCCACTGCCTGTTCAGCTGCCTTTGAAGAAAAGGGCACGTACCTTTTTCGAATTGCGAAGGCCACTTCAGGGATGGTGCCATATTGTCCTGGCCTCAGAAGATGTCTTTTGATAAAGCCATAATCACACTTGTTTAGGAAAGAATCAGTAGTCCTTTGTTTCATGTCCTGTCTGTCCATTTTGTCAGCAGTAGATTCAAGGACACTTTGTTGTCCAGTGGCTAACTTTTGCCACAATGAAAGTTAAATCCATATGCAGTTTCTTCAATGCCCATATTTTCTCTGAAGTAGATTGGTACTGCCAGGAGCCGACATGTCTCATAATCATAACAAAAAAGAAAAATTTTCTAAGTTATTAAAACATTTTAAATGCCATATTCTGTAGATCTCTGAAGGGTTTGAAGATGACCTGTCTAAAATATATCTGCTCAATTTTTAAAACATATCTAATATGACTACAAGTTCTATTGTAATGTCTACTAACTTTCATTTCTTTAATCCTAATAGTTGGTAATAATAACATTCAAGGATCAGAAACTTGCATTGTTAAATGAATGGTATAGGCATCCTTAAGGACAGACTGGTTTTAGAGCTGTGTATGTGTGATGTGAGGGCTGCATTAACAATCAAGATTTACACTTGGTATTACTTTTATCCAGGTGGCAACCTGACCTGGAAATATTATTACCTAAAATCTCTTAAAACGTGACTGCATTATGCTGACGATCACCAAGTTTCTTTGAGTCCTCTAGCATTGATGGGAAGTATTAACATTTTAAATACAATTTCTGAGGATATCCTATTGCTCTGCTGCAAATAATGAGTCTGTTCTGAATAAAGAGGAAGCAGTTGTACTTGAACATGTTCTGTGACTGTATCAGGAAGAACACAGTTTATTTCCCTAAATGGAGTGGCACAGGGGAACTTAGCTTTTCTTCAGATAATGTAGAAAGAGGAGAATGGATTCTATTTTTTTTTTAAGTTTGAGTACATGCAGTGAAGCAAAATGGTACAAGATCAAGTATTAGTACAAATTCCATAACTACTTGTAGACTGAATTATTTGGAAACTTCAAAGGAAGAGATATTAGGGAGAGAGCTGGAAAAGTTGGCTCCTCTTACACCCTACCTTCTCGAATATATAGAATCTAGACTAAAAAGATTCCCCAATTTTTTTTTACTCTTTGAAACTAGTATAATTACACCTTTTACCATTTCCCTCTTCTCTTTCCTCCTTCCAAACCCTCTGATAATCCCCTCTTGCTGGCTTTCAGATTTATGACCTCCTTTTTCCTTAATTGTCATTGCATATATATGTATATAGATACATTTCTAAATAAATAAATACAACCGGATCAGTCTATATAATGTTAGTTACTTCCATGTATGTTTTCAAGGCTTACCGTTTAGCACTGGATAACTAGTAGCTCTTCACCAGAGAAGACTATTTCTCCCTCTCTCAGCATTCCTTAGTTGTCAGTAGGTTGTGTGTGTGTGTGTGTGTGTGTGTGTGTGTGTGTGTGTGTGTAAGGCTGATGCCATGTAAACTTTATTCTGTTAACATTATCATTAGCATGTCTGGTAGTATCTTTCTTGTTCAGGTCTTGCTTAGGCAGCCATAGCTTCTGGTATTTCTAGGAGACATAGTCTCATAACAAAGTCCCCATTCCTGTGTCTTTTACAACTTTATCTCTATTATTTTATTAACTGGTGCAAAATATAATTTTAGTGTAGAGTACAAATGTCTATTTGTTTTCAAGTCTTCCAGGAATTTTAATTTTCTGACTTTTCTGAGAGATAATACACAGAATTGCTAGTGACTGAAGTGCTTCATTCATTCATTCTTTAAGTTTTGCTTCCTCAGTGTATAATGAATGTCCCAAATAGTGAAAATGTTCTTGTTTCAGCAGAACAGCTCTCTATGTAACTGCCATCCAAGTCATGATTTAAGTTATTCATTCCACAAATGCCATGCACCATTGCTTAGCATGAATCACATACACTTTTCAGAGTATAAGGGTAGCGGCATGTACTATTCACAGTGAAGATTAAAGATACCTTGTTGAAGGCAAAACAAGGAGCTTGAAATAACCACACCCACATCCTATTTTCTTTAGTTCATTTTCTCATTAACACAGATAATTTCTTGAAATGGCTCCTTAGCAGATGATTCTTTGTAAAACATTTTGTAAAGTTCATTTTTCTGTGCCTCAGTAGATGTCTCAGCAGTTAAGAATACTTGGCTGCTCTTCCGTAGGATTCAGGTTTCATTCTCAGCATACATATGAAGGCTCATAATCGTCTATAAGTCCAGCCCTAGGGAACAGAACATCTTCTGGCCTCAAGGAATTAGAATGAAAAAATTCCTAGGCAATATCTAAAAGTGACTGAATCAACACATATGATCAATGGAACACCAGCCTAGAATGAGGACATATCTTAAGTTTATGTAGAGTTTAAATATTACTTTTAGCAAACAGTTCTGGAATCCTCACTGTGCATGGAACACTACATTAAAAACCAAAGATTCAAGAACAAGAATGCATAGCCTTTATGTTCACACAGTCTGACTCTTTTGAAAAAATATTTATGTGTGGATAATTTGAATGTCTTTTAAGCACTTTGCAGCAGAATCATTTCCATTGTGCTTAGGAATAGATGGATATCATTTGCCTGGCTGGGAAATGACTAAGTGGAAAACATACTTGAGATCCATCTTGAAGAATATGTCTTTATTTGCTGAATGGACAGCATGACAGAACATATCAAGCAGAGGGGCCATCTACAGGTAACAGCTCATTCGGTGAACTTCGGGATTTTAAGACTCAATGGAATTATCTAAGGATATTTATATGCAATTGATAAAAGACATGACCTTAAAGGACCAGATTTTACTGTATTTGCTGCTCATGCACATTTGTGGATTAATGCTATAGACTTTGGCTCTGCACTTAATGCATATGTCAAGTCTCATGGCTCCTGTCATCACATGGACAAGGTGGTGCTAGAATCTGGGGCCTTTGAAATGTTGTTTATCAGGAGCAGAGTCTTCACAGACCTTTTAGTGTCCATAGAAACAGGCTTCTAAAGATCTCTTACCTCTACCACATTGTGACTACTCCAAGAGAAACTGTCCTCAAGGAAGCAGTGTTTACCAGTCACCAAATCTATAACATTGATCTTTGATTTTCAAGGCTCCAGAGCTGCTAGCATTAAACTCCTGCTCTCTAAACTAACTGCTTATGGTACTGTGGCATGCCAACCTGAAAGAAGTGAGATTACTTCCCTCTTAGAAAGAATACTTTGCTAAGCAGTGTAAAGATTAATGATAGAGTGTGACTCAGAAGGGAATGCAATTATAATGATAGTGATCTAGGCAAGAGATGAGAAGGGAGTAAACTAAAGAATTACACCTGTAAGTAGAAAGAGGGATTTATTGTAGAGACCAGTAAAACTCATGACTAACAGAACAATACTAGAATAGATATGGGAGTTGACAGATAATCAGGGATTAAATATCATTCCCTCATTTGAAGTTTGAGAAATTGGATGAATGATGGTTCTCCAAACTAATAGAATATGTAGGAAGAGATGAGGAGCAGTTACTAGAGTTTACAATCTACTTTGTCTATAAATTCTAAGATAGAAGGAAACTGAATTTCAAGCTCAGGAATGTAAAGATGTTAGGAATATGGTAATGCTTAAGGCTGTTGACTTTATATTATATTCTGTATTATTTTGTGCTCTTTCTCAGCATATATCTAAGTCAGTCTTTGTTCACAGTTATAGCTCTTTTCACCATATACTAATTTCTAGCAATTTGTTGTAAAAGTACTTTCTTAGTTATAACTAAAGAAAGAAGTTTACTATAGTAAGATATTTTAATGAAAATATTAGAATATTAGAAGTGGAAAGGAAGTTTGACAAAACTATTGAAAGTTTAGTGGGATAAAAATGAAGTTGTAATCAGTTTATGAACTGTGATATTACAGCACTCAGGTAAAAGTGCTAACTGGAGAGTCTAGTTTAGAATTGATCAATCCCTGTAAAGAGCAGACAACATTGTCACTGAGCCCAGTTGACTTGGACAGTGTTTTACCTGGTCTTCCCTTTGTTCTAGAAGGTGAAATGAAGTAAGAGACTTGCACTACCAATGAGCAAATTTTCCACAGCTATTATAATCTTTATAATAGTCAAATCTGTATCTCTGCTGAGGTCAGAGAATTATGCGGTACACTTGTGACCCTGAAAGTGTAGAGCATATTGCATCTGTGATCTTTGTTAGGGTAGTGAGACGACATGATTATAAAGAGTTAAAACATCCCTGCTTAGAATATGACTCCATCTGTATTTCACAGGAGATTTCTCATCTCAAGGTGATTATGTACTACACGGACATGAATTTATTGTGACACTCTACGGAAAGTTAGAAATAATCTGTTTATCTTTGACATTCACCTTGCACCTTTCCCAGAGTTTCTCTTGATCCATACTGCCAGATCCCCTGTCCTACCCCTCCAGACACTAAGTATTGCCATCTTGTCTACCACAGTCTTCTCTTGAGAAGACACTGGATTATCTCCTTCACACTATGGCTTACATTTCTGTTAAGGTTTAAGTTGTTAATCCTTTCTGCTAAACAGCTTTTTCTTCAGACATAGGAACTAAATGTTCACAGGAGTGGGATTTTAAGGTGCCAGAAAACAAGGCAGATTATGAAGAGACAGTTCTTACCATCTTTCTTAGGACTATCATCTCCATGTTCCTATTAACCAGCCCCATTAAAAAGCAGCCACTCTGTCTTTCTGTGTTAGAATCTAAAGCAAAGCAAAGCATGCTGCACTGCTTCAAATCCTGATTGGCTACTTCACTCCAGTGCCCTAGTGGACCCCAAAAACCACAAGCAGTGTTCCCAATAAACTCCCTCCCCTGAATTTTGTTTAGCTGCATCTTTATTCTCTCATATGACTAAAGGAATAAAATGCTTCCCTTTGTTCTTAAGATTCTGTCCCATTATATTCCACGAAATTACTTCACTGTACAAATCTGTTTCAATCTTCTTCTATATATCCCAGATACACTACACTAATAAACAAATAACACAAAACTGTAACATGTTTTAATGTTCATTTCTGCAGAGTAGCATGCAACTAATCTGAGGAATGAGCAAGTGTAAATTCAAAGCAGATCTTCTTTGAGACCTTGGACCTTTCTAAGAATCCCATGGACCTATTTATAAAATCAGAAATTGAGACAATGAAAGGACTCACTGGTTGAAGGGGTTTGCCATCAAGCCTGATGACCGAAGTACCCATTCCTGGTATGCACATGGCATAAAGAGAGAACAGACTTCCAAAAACTGCCCTCTGTCCTCAACTCAACATGACTGCTGTGACATACAAGTGTCTCTCACCCACCCCCATACACAAAATAAGTAAATGAAATTATTAAAATTATTTAAAAGTAAAATTGCAAGTTAATTATTTTCTGACTTTAAAGAAAAGATTCCAATGGTATATGCTCCAAATTAAAAAAAAAAACTATGGCTATATGTTTACAACTAAGAGTTAGAAAGCTGAAAATATTTTTTTAAATGCTGTAATTACAATTTTAGGAGAGGAAGTAATTAAAATACATATTAATTAGATAATTAATGTATGTCTGTCTCTATGTAAGAAATAGGTCAATCTAGTTTCACCTTTTTCAAGTCTTAATTGTAAACTGAAATATATTTGGAAGAAAACAAACATGGATAGGTATGTATCATTTGACAAAATAATCTAAACAGCATTAAATTGGGCCAACCTTTATTCAGTTTTTACTTCTTAAAGATTTTTCACTGCAAAATCATTTCTAACAATACAGAAATGTGGCTGTCCTGGTGGTAGTGAGTTACCAGTGGTAACTGTGTTGTAAACAAATATGCAGAATGGGTAGTGAATATACTATATAGTGAATATACTCACTAGTGAATAGAATATACTTTAGTAAGAGAGTGAGTTTTTCTTTATCAGAGACATTTTCCTTCAAAGTTCAAACACTAAGGACTAGAGAAATAGATCATTGAGTAAGAGTGGTTGCTCAGAAAGAACAAGGACCTGGGTTCAACTTCTCTGAGCACATAAAAGTCATTCATTGTGATATTTAAACCTGTAAGTCCAGCACTAGTTGGGGTGGGAGTGAGTAGACAAGAGGATTATTGTTTTTTTTTTGTGGGGTTTTGTTTTTTGGTTTGTTTTTGGTTTTGCCACTAAACTTGATCCAGTTTCATAGAGACACTATTTCAAGGGAATGAAGTGTAGAGTGATGGAGAGGGACACTAAAAGTTCCCCTCTGGTCTCTGTACCTCCACACACATGTTCACACATATGCAAACATTCAACACACAATAATAACAAGCATAAAATGTTAAAATTTTTCAATATGCTCTAAAAGCAATGCACTTGGTTTCTGGAAGGGGCAGAATCCCGTATTGTATAAAGCCATCCACCTTGATGTGTATATTGGTGTCATTCCTGCTTGGCTCATTTTAGGCAGCCATGTTGGTGAGACTTCATGGCTGTAGATTCAGATATTATTTAGGAGATACAACCTTACACCAAACTCCCACGTCCTCTCCCTCTTATAGCCTTTCTGTCCCTTCTTCTGCAGTCTTTCCTGAGACCAGGGCAGAAGTGTGTTATAGATGTACCCATTGAAACTGAGCTCCACAACTTGGCATTTTGTTTGGCTGGGATTTTTTGTAAGCATCTTCATCTGTTGGAAAAATGTTTCCTCGATGAAGGGAAGGGAGAAATGATTTAATTATATTATAATCTAAAAAAAAGTATGTTCAAAATATATATTCAGGAAACACAACATATCTAAATAAAGTAATTTTCAAATAATTTTATGATAAATAATGTTTTACTCCTATCTTTGTAAAATCAGATTGCTGTCATTTTTCAAAGATTTGACTCCTGGAGACTTGGCAAAGGCCACTCTTGCTCTTGAACCATTAGCAGAGCATTTATAGACTTAGAGAGGCTGGCTTTCAAGGGAATGCTGGGAAAGGGTCCTGCTTTGTATCTGAGAGCTAGCAGTGAAATTAACAAAGCCGTTTTATTTGTTACATGGTCTAGCCTTTCAGAAAATATCCTAAATACTAATGGAGAAATTGGTGACATGTTCAAATGGTCTTGGAAAAAAATGAGTGGAGATATTATTTATGTAAGTATTAGAAGGTAAGTGTTAACACACAACAACAAGAGACAGAGAGAACCCCTTCTCCTTAGAAAGGCAAGAGGCCTATGCCTGGTGAAATCTGAAGGAATGAAAGAATGGAAGCCTTGCAAGCACAGGTGCTGTATAGAGGCACAGAACTACTAACACAGACAGGGGCAGTAAGTGGTCTCAGAGAACCAACCCATCTTCTTTCTTATTTCCATTCTCTTTCTGTCTCTTTCCATGTCTCTATCTCTGTTTCTGTCTTTCTCTGTTTGTCTCTGTCTCTTGTCTTTCTCTTTCTCTTTCTTTGGTTAAATCCAACTTGAACTCTGGAAATGAAGATAAATTTTACGCTTTTTGAAGATAGAGTATATTTCTAAAGTATGTAAGACATACTTTTCATTTTCCAGTTCTCAGTTACAGTATATCTCATGCGGTATTTGACATAAAACTGATGAATTCATTGCTTTGATTTTCAAACCCCTCTGACTGTGCATGAAGTAACAATTAATGAAGAACCAAGGCCATGAACTTTAAGGAGATCAAGTAAGGGAACATTGGAGGATTTAGATGGAAAACAAAAGAAAAGGAGAAATGTTGTTAATTGTATTATAATCTCAAAAATAAAACTAAGCTAGACCTATGCAATCACTTGAATATTACAAAATCAGAAGACAGTTATGCAGTTACAAAGGAGTTTAAAATGATAAAGTATCTTTAGTATCTGGTAATATTACCTTTCAGAAAGTCAATCTAATTCCTTTAAGGAAATGTGGAATGCAGATATATAGGCTCTCTAAGAAAATCACAGATTTCCTTCATACTTAGAATCAAATACAGAAAAAACTTGGATAGCATTCATAAATCATAAACCTGATGTAAAATTTGATCATTTTTTCTCTCTTCTAAACCTACTGTTTCTTTTTATGCCAACAAATCTATGTGTAAGAGCAAGGACTCAACCAAAGAAGAGTATTTGGTATTTCTTAAAGTAGCTTATAAAACATTTATAAGTGTTCTCAAGAAGTCAGTTCAATAGCTAGCATGTAACAATATTTCAAAGCCCACAGTAGATACTATGATCTTTATCTTACAAAAGGAAACCACTCTGAATCTAATGCAGACAAAAGTTGTTTTTCGTATCAAATCAAGTTTTAAGATATGGTGGGATGTCAACTCAAGATCATACTGTAATCTAACATTATGCACTCAAATTTCTTTCAAAATTGTCTTTAGGAATACATTTTCAGAATGGACCCTGTAATAATAAATGTATTTGTAGGGAACTGTTTTATGATATGCTACGTACAATCAGTCAATAGGCAAAGTTATTTTATAGCTGCCAGAACACAAAGAAAGCATAAATGACAGAGAAAAGTGATAATTTGCTCTTTATAAGTAATAAATTAATAAATCTGTACTTATTAAATCATATCACTGTCAGTATATAAAGTAGGGGCTGCTATTGAATAGGTGTTCTATGCACACATTTAATTCACTTTTTATTACTTAATCATTTTGTATATAATGCTAGAAGTATTTAATATATGTTCTCACTCACTACATGTCAAGGCACACAATCATTTGATCTAAGTCATCCAAATAAAGGCACTGTATTTATTCAGTACTCAGTTCAAGTGACACTGTAACTTGCTAAAGTGTTTCCTGTCCTTCAGTGATCTTTTATTAGATGGCACTACTCATTTTGCTCAATAACAAGTATGCCAAGGTAAAGTAAATTGACAAGACATGGTTGACATCTTTTACAGGGACATTCCCTCCTGAGTAGCTATTTACCACTTATTAAAGAGGACTTCATATAATTACCTTATTACCTTTGACTGTATAACTTTAGAACTTCTTAAAAACTTTGAAATGTAGAGACATTTACACAAATATTTGTGATTTGTCCTCCTACAAAACAGACTTCCATACTGAAACAATAAAAATTGCATGCTGTATGATGTTCAGAAAATAATCAGCAGACTGTCAAGGGTGGTGATCTGTGTATGTGATTAGGAACATACAATGTGAACCTCATGGGTGTACAGCTTTCTCTCTTGAATTACTAAAGAAAGGCATAGGGAAGGAATACCCAGATGAAGCTCTGAAGAATCAGAGATGATCTAAAAACCATTCATAGGAAAGAATGCATTGCAGGCCTTGTCTGAGAAGGAATTTCAGAGAACCACAGATCTTGCCAGTCTGTAGCCGAGTACTGATGACTAAATGCATGTGAGAAAAGTACTTAATGTTCCAGAGTGAAGGTTCAAAAATATGTCAAAGATATGTAGGTGGAGTTTTTCTATCCCAGCAGCCATTTCCCAAATAACCAAGAATGAGAATTAATATTATTTATAAATGCTTGGCCTATAGCTCAGGCTTGTTACAAGCTAACTCTTACATTTAAATTAACCCATGTTTCTTATCCACACTCTACCCTGTGCCTTGGTACCTTTTCTCAGTACAGCATGCTCATTTCACTTCTTCCCTCATCTGCTGGCGACTCCTTACTCCATCCTTCTTCTTCTTAGCATTCTCAATTTGGCTTTCCTGCCTAACTTAGTCCTGTTCAGCTATTGGCTTGTCAGCTTCTTTATTAAACCAATCACAGTGAAAAACCTTCATAGTTTACAAAAAGATTATTCCAAAGCATCCCCCCCTTTTTTTTTTATCAAATTATAAAGAGGTTTCTAACTTTAACATAGTACAACAAAACAGATATTAAGTGGAAATTATAATTACAATATCCAGTCAATTTGCATTTGACAAAATTAGAGAAAATATTCTATTATTTGTATTATCTTTGTGACTTCAAAGTTTTGTACCTAATTTACCTTCAATCATAACTAAGGAAAAGTGTAAGTTTAACTATTTAGCTTTTAACTCCATCAAGGACCCCAGAAGTATGAAATTTTACCTAATGACAGGGACATAAGGCTGCCTGGATAGTCACCCAAAGTTCCTCTGCAACATTGAATCATTCAACTCTGGCCTACAGGCCTAGCATATTTGACAGGGAATTTTGATGGACTGTTTTACCTTGTCTTGGCAAAGTTTGATAATCACTTTATTTTGTGTCCTGTTGGTCCGGTTTGGACAGTATACTGTCAGCAATTGAGGCAAGAGCACTTTCTTTGCACAAATAATTAGCTTTTGCCATAAAGAAAGCAAACTCCATACAGTTTCTTTGATGTACATTATCTTCTCTGAAGTAAATTGGTGTTGCCAGGAGCAGATATGGTTCATTGTCATTAAAAGCCTTAGGTTACTAAATATTAAATGCCATATTCTGTAGGTCTTAGAAATGTCTATCTAAATATATCTACTTATGACCTTAGAAAAATACCTAACATGACTATACGTTTGACTATTATAAATGTCTATTAATCTGTATTTTTAATTGTATCTTACATTTTTAAGTGAGTTGCATAAGCACAATATCCCAAACAAGATTAGAAACATAAATACAGTACAACCAAATTAATTTTAAATTTGTATCAATATATAAATCTATACCAATGTGAAATACTTAAGACAAATAGTTCCTTTTTTGGTTGAAAAGTAGATTCAATAATCTACCCTTTTATCCTGTCATTTCTATATCCACCTCTTTTCCTTTCAGAACAAGATCCCAAAATCTAATCTTTGTTCAGCTTTTTTCCTGACCATTATCAGCAACAACTTGTAACCAACCATCCCCCCTTAAATAATAAATATCCATAACCAGTATTTTGAGAATGTGGATGTTCTTATCTCTAGACTGCTTCTTGTTGTTGGGAGTGCTGGTAACCTATATGGGAAACTTGAGAAAAATCAGGATAATTGTTAGATCTTGGCTGGAATATTCTGTGAGGCTCGATCATCTCAGTTACCAGTCTTGAAGCTGTTTTGGATATTGGATCACCTGGTCTATCCACTTTTGTTGGTTCTTGTTCCCTTTTTCTGAAAATATATAAACTTTAAAGGTAACATACATATCTGTATCAATATAAGTATAGACTGTTCATTGTACACAGGTCAGCCAAAGATGATTTTTTATTCTGTGTTTGAGCAGGTAAAATATGCATCATATTTCTTGTAGTTCTTTTAGGTTGATTATTTATGTTTTTAGTCAGGACTTCATGGGTCTTCCTCAATCAAACCTGATTTTCTATCACCCAGAGTGAATCCACAGCCTCTCATTTTCTGTGGAAATAAAAACATAACCTCTCCCCCAAAGTAACACATCTTTTGACTTAAATTTTGAAGTCAAGATATTTTGTAAAATATATAGGTTGGTTGAATATAGCAGTTTTCATAACACAGTGTCTCTTACAGCCAAAAAATTCAAAGACAATAGCATAGCATACAGGATCCAGACTCTGTGTATTTTCCATCTTTACCTGACTTATTATATTTTTGTTACTCTATTCCCTTTTTAAGAACTTTCTCTACCCTTTTTCTTTTCTCTCCCAAGCCTATGTATATTGTTAAAGACACTATTACCCACTGAAAGGTTTTTGTTCCATCTGAATCTGTTTATACTTCATATCTGTAAACTTTTCTGCCTGTATGAGCAAAAACCATAAGCCAAAACACCGCTCTGTACCATAGCCCATGTGAGAGAACGCAGGAGCCTGCCATGTGGCTCAGCTCATGATGTGCTGGCAGTTGTGAGGAGATATGTCTTTGTACCACAGTAGGTATAAGAGACATAAGACTAGGAAGTCACATCTGGCTCCATTTCTGTGCATTTAGAACCTTTTGAAAAGATTTCTCAGGCTTTATGTGGCATGGTCCCATATTGGGTGACATTTATGGGTGGAGTTTTCCTGTCTTGGCAGCTGCTCTCAAATAATCGCTTGGAGGCTTAATATTAATTACAAATGCTTGGCCAATAGCTCAGATTTGTTACTAGCTAACTGTTACATTTAAATTAACTCATATATCTTATCTATGCTGTACCATGTGGATTGGTACTGAAAGGACCAAGCAGATGCCATAACAGGCTGCTCAGTCTTCTCTCAGAGATCAGGCCTCAATTTCAGTTTCCTGAGACTTGAGCAAGCAGTTTCTGGGAGGGCCATGAACAAAAGACATAGCTCCTTGCAGTAGCTCCCTTTCTGCACGTACTCTGACTGCTCAAAGTTAAGCCAAATGTTTACTCTCTGGAGCCCCTCACCAACTTAGAGTTATGTGCAGTATGTGCTTGGCCAGCCAGCCCCCATGGTGGCTCAAGGACAAAGCCTGGGATTGTGCTGGACTGCCCCCAAAGTAATAAATTGTAACCACCAACCAGTAAATTCCAAGGTTACATACCCTCACCCAATTAAAAGAGAACAGAGAAAAAAATAAACCAATCCGAGTTGCACCCGTGCAAAACTCCCCCAACCCCCCTGAAGGGCTGATGGATTTTGCCTTTAAAAAGCTAGCCACACAGTCTGTTGTGTGGGTATCTTTGTGGATTTCTGTGGGCCTCTCTAGCACTTTGCTTCTTCCTGTTCTCATGTGGTCTTCATTTACCATGGTCTCCTATTCCTTGTTCTCCCTCTCTGTTGTTGATCCAGCTGGGATCTCCCGCTCCCCCAAGCTCTCTTTCCCTTGACCCTCGCCTTTCATTACCCCCACTCATGTCCAGGCTGTTCATGTAGATCTCATTCCATTTCTCTGTCATTGGGCGATCCCTGTGTCTTTCTTGGGGTCCTGTTTTCCGGGTAGCCTCCCTGGTGATGTGAGTAGCAGACAATTCATCCTTGTTTCATGTCTAGTATCCTGCTATGAGTGAGTACATACCATGTTTGTCTTTCTGAGTCTGGGTTACCTCACTCAGGATGATTTTTTCTAGATCCATCCATTTGTCTGCAAACCTCATGATGCCATTGTTTTTTTCTGCTGAGTAGTATTCCATTGTGTATATGTACCACATTTTGTTTATCCATTCTTCAGTTGAAGGGCATCTGGGTTGTTTCCATGTTCTGGCTATTACAAACAATGCTGATATGAACATAGCTGAACAAGTGCTCTTATGGTGTGGTTGAGCATTTCTTGGGTATATGCCCAAGAGTGGTATAGCTGGATCTTGGGGGAGATTGATTCCCAATTTTCTAAGAAAGCGCCATATTGATTTCCAAAGTGGTTGTCGGCAATGGTCGAGAGACAGCCCGAACTGACCTACTCTGGTGATGGGATGGCCAAACACCCTAATTGTTGTGCTAGAAACCTCATCCAACTACTGAGGGATCTGGATGCAGAGATCCATGACTAGGCCCTGGGTGGATCTTCTGGGAGTCCAATCAACGAGAATGAGGAGGGTTTATATGAGCGAGAATTGTTGAGACCAAGGTTGGATAAAGCACAGGGACAAATAGCCAAATGAATGGAAACACATGAACTATGAACCAATGGCTGAGGGGTCCACACTGGATCAGGCTCTCCGAATGGGTGAGACAGTTGATTGGCTTGATCTGTTTGGGAGGCATCCAGGCAGTGGGACCAGATCTTGTGCTCATTGCATGAGTTGGCTGCTTGAAACCTGGGGCCTATGCAGGATTGTTTGGCTTGGCCTGGGAGGAGGGTACTAGACCTACCTGGACTGAGTCTACCAGGTTGACCTCAGTCTGTGGGGAAGGCTTTGCCCTGGAGGAGATGGGAATGGGGGGGGGCGTTGGGGGGAAGGTGAGGGGGACGGGAGGGGGGAGAACAAGGGAATCCGTGACTGATATGTAGAACTGAATTGTATTGCAAAATAAATTAAAATAAATTAAAAAAAAAAAAAAAAAAGCTAGCCACACAAAGAAAAAGCAAGTTCCTCCTGGCCTCACGACTACAAGTGAGTGCTTTGGATCGAGCTTCCCTGCCCGCGGCTTGTAAACAAACAGTAATAAACCATACTAATTGCATTCTGAACCTAAGGTCTGTGGTGGTTGTCTTTGGGGTCCCAATCTGGGCATAACAGGTACCTTTTCTCATTATGACATGCTCATCTCACTTCTCCCTCTATCCACTGGTGACTCCTGATTCTGCCCTTCTTTTTCCCAGAATTCTCAATTTGGCTTTCCTGCCTAACTTTATCTTGTTCAGCTACTGGACAGTCAGCTTCTTTATTAATCCAATCACAGTGGCAAATCTTCACAGTGTATAAAAGGATTATTTCACACAAAGGAACAACAACAGAACCTTAAACCTGACTTGGAGAGGAACCTGCTTATACCTGCCTTAATAGAAAACTCAGAATTCCAAGAACAGAAAGTACATCTTTTATGGAGAGCTATTCTCAGAGTTGTTGATTATTTCTGTATTGGACACTGATCTACTTATGCTTAATGATCATAAAATCTTAAAAGACTTAAGATCATTCCAAATCCTAATTTTGCCAACTAAAACTTTCAAGAATTTTCTATAGAAATGTAAAATATTCAATGTATTCAAATGTAAAATAAAAGTAGAATTAGCAATTTCTGGAAGCCAATAAAATTATCAAATGATATTTTGGGCATTGTGCTGGACACATTCAGTCCCATCACTCAGGAGACGGAGGCAGGAAGATTTCTGTGAGCTCAAGGTCAGTGTGATCTACATAGTGAGATTCAAGACTACAAGGATTGAAATAGAAAGTCTGTATCTCAGAAAATAAAAACAAGAAAGGAATCAGAGAAAATACAATTTAAAATAGTGTGTAAAATAAACATATATTAAGAATTTCACAATTATCAGACAATGATATTAAAACACAAGTTAACAACAAATATGGCTTATCTTGCTTATAGTTTTGTAGCTTGGAGTCTATGATTGGTGGCCACATTGGACGGTGCCTATGGTGAAACAGTGTAATCTCATGGCCTGCATTATACTGACACTATAGTGAAACAGTATATTATGGTGGGAGCATTTGGTAAGGAAAAATTACTTACTTTATAATCCAGTCAAAATAGAGAAAAAGGAAGAGCTCGGCATGCCACAATCCTGTCTTAGAAAGTATACTACTAAGGGCTTACCAACCAAAGGTTCCACTACATTCCCATACCACACTTGGTAACCAAACTCTCTCTCATTATTGTTTCTTAAAACACAAGCCAAACACTTACAAATAGAAATTGTAATGTGTGAGATGAAGTTCAATTGCGGTCATAACACGTTCATTGATATAGAAGGAAACATAAATATGATAAAAGAGTGTGAAAATAGGAATGATTCAAAGTGGAAACCAAAAGGACACCCCCATCACTCAGACACACTCAGTGTGACTGCACAAGGTTGGGACTCCTTAGTATGCACAAGGCTCTAGCTTCAGTCCCCTGCAGCACTGAAAAAAAAAAGACTCTAAAAGCAAAAAATCAAAACAGAATAAGAGTATAGTGTCAATATCTAACTATTCTCCCTTCTCTTCATAGTACAATGGATTAAATCCAGAGCGTCATGGATGTTAGATACACATTCTGCAACTGAGTTACAGACTCAGACCCGGTAGCAAATAGCTTCTTATGACCTTTGTCATCCATGCCTGAATAAGGAAAAGACCATTAGGAACAGACTATATTATATTTGTTCACCAAACAGCTATACTCAAATAACTTAATGACTTGATATTTTATGATACTTTAATCCCGGAACTCAGAGAATAAAGGCAGATGAGTTGAATACCATCCTTGTCTAAATAGTAAGTTCTAGGCTAGACAGGGCCACATAAGGGGACCCTGTCTAAAAATAAGTTCTATTATTCATACTTCACAGGAAAATATTTACCCTCACACCTTGAATACAGGAAGGCTATAGTGACCACATAACTAGCAAAGACATAGGCTTTACTCCTTCATCCACCAGCCTCTAATTTTAGGGTCTATATTTTCAAATGATGCTCATTTTCTCCCATGTTGACATTTTTAAGTCAGGACTATAGTGACACAGTATTTTCCTTTGAAGTTTTAGGTCCTCCATATATTTTGTGCTTCATATTATGTGTGGTTAGTAGAGAACATTGTAGAGAAATATCAGCTGAAATTTTAATCCTTTAAGATAGTCATGGCCAGGTAGATTTCTGTGAGTTCGAGGCCAGCCTGGTCTACAGGGCATCATCCAGGACAGGCAGCAAAACTACACAGAGAAACCCCGTCCAAAAAACCAAAAAACCAAAAAAAAAAAAAAAAAAAAAAAAAAAAAAAAAAAAAAAAAAAGATAATCATGGTGCCTCTGTATAAATCACATTTGTTTGTCATAACAGTGTTTGATGTTGCAGATGATTTATTACTGCTTAACTATGCTTATTTTTGTGAAGGTTCTGAGTTAAACTTTTTGATTTTTTTCTTGACAAAATTGTCATGCTGCCTGACCTCATTCAAATTAGATTGACAAAAACTAAGAAATAAAGTATTTATAGTTAGTCATGTGAAGAAAGGAATTTTTCTGTTTGGGTGAGTCATGGGAACCCTGGCAATCCTTGGTTTTGAATGTGAAAAAAGGCAGACAGGAACGAATGTCCACAAGATAGAGAAGTGTATCAGAAGTTACTACTGAGCTGCTCTAAAGTCAGGCAATTATTAAGGTGACGCAACACAAATGTAAATTTCTGAAAATGAGTCAATATCCTTGTAGTTCTTTGAAAATGTTTCCATGTGTTTAATTTCATTTAATAATCATACTCTGAAGTGGAAAATTTGGAAAATGACTTACCCGATACTCATTTTGACTGACAACATATTATTAATTTTGAAGAAGAGACATATTAAGGTAGTTAAAAGACATCTTTGGTAGCATATGAATTCTTTGTAGTAAAATAGTCTCAAAGCTACTGCTCACTTGTACTTCAACTATATTTAGAACCATAAATAACACATTTTAGGAAGGAAATTTGTACACAAAGAAATGAGTTTTAAAACACCTGGCTATATACATATATGTACCAGCTCTATATGATGTACATGCATTTGGTGTATGTATATCACAGTATACAGTGAAGTGCTTATAAGCAAGATATACTGCATATAGGCAAATATGTATAAATGTATCAATTTTGCTTCTGCATTTAAGTATATCTATAACTATGAGTTAATTTCCATTCACAAAACATGAATCAAGTGTCTACATATTTAAGACAACAATTTTATAAGTATATCTGAAAGTTTGCTAATTTAATTCTCATATCTGCAGAAACTGGGTTATCTCATGTCTTTAATTTTAAAATTACAATGTTGCTTAGATTTTAAAGTGATTTATTCATATACTTAGATTTTCAAAATGTTATCTATGTTTAAAACCTATGGTAAAAAATAGATATATGCATAAAACTATCCATTCTATGTTACACATTTCTCATAAATCATCTTAAACAGTGTTTTAAGCATTTGAGCTAATATAGTCTTTTCTCTACTTAGCAACAACTGTGGAATTTTTGAAACAGAACGCACACACAATTGGACTCTGTGAACAGTTGTATACCAATGCATCTCATCTTATCTGTCACTGAGTTATGTAATTCTAGCATTCAAAACACCATACTGTATTTCAGCTCTCCCAGATTCAAAACCAGTGGTTCTGAGGCATGACACAATGCAAAGACTATCATTTTAGTCTATCCTTTAAAAAACTTATCACCATTTATTTAGCAAGCTTTGTGTCTGTGTGAGTGTGCGTATATGTCTGTGAACATGTGTGTGCATGTACAACTTGCTACAGTTTGTTCTTTTTTTTTTTACCATATTGATCCTAGGGGTAGAACTCAGATCTTCTGGCTTGTTAGTGAGTACCTGAACTAGATGAGCAATCCCATTGACTGGTTTTACTCTAAACTGGACATCTAGGAGAAAGCAAGTACCCGGTAAATGCTTATTTAATATTGTTTTGATTGTTTATATATAAATTTGATTTTAATATAGGATAAGATTATGCTAATAATTTTTCTGATATTTTCATACTGCAGAACAGTGATACAATACATATTCAGTGAAGATAATTTTAATTAATCTTCTCTATAAGTCAATCCAATGATATTAAGTCTGAAAATTATTTCATATTTCTTAGAGACACATTCATCTGCCTTCCTACATATAAAAATACAGTATTATTGAATATTACTTTAGCTAGAAAGAAGAAAGCGTGAGCACGACAAATAACATTGCAACGGACATAGGATAAACAGAATATAGCAGCCTAGAGCAACAATGAAACAGACTCGCTTGCCCCAAATAGAGATTATTAATTAAACATTATTCATCTCTTCCATAAAGCAAGGGATGAATACTAATGAATACAATGGGGAAAGCAGCCATTTTCAGAGATGCAAACACATTTTTTTTTAACTTTTTAAGTCCCTAGTAGGGATGAAAATTCAGACATTTTTAGAACAGAAAGGAACATAGTTCAGGCTGAAACAGCCTAAAGAAGAGATACTGACACTGAGTGGAGCAAGATAGACTCACAGCTGATGACCAGAGGATCCTCCCTTAGCTCCTGATTGCTAATTCTTCCGTACCACTGTGTTCTCATTCATGTCCCACTGAAGAATAAAATTACAAATCACCCAAATTGGATTTACAGGTGTTAGGTATATAGAATAAAGAGACAAATAGCAGCTTGAATTCATAAATAAGTAAATAAATATAATAAATCTTTTTTTAAATTTTTTTTTTTATTTTCTGGAGCTGAGGACCGAACCCAGGGCCTTGTGCTTGCTAGGCAAGTGCTCTACTACTGAGCTAAATCCCCAACCCCAATATAATAAATCTTAAGTAACTGATTAATTAGAGCTGTTTGAATGAATTAGATGACCTATTCATCTGTTAGGGAGAGGAAATGATGTTCTTTTAGAGGAACTGTTTCTTACATACGCATGTAGCTTAAACTGTATCTATCACTATTTTTACTCATGTTTAATTTCATTTTTAACTGCTAGATAAAAATACAAAATTCATATGTACTTATGGAGCAATGTGATATTTCTGTACATAAACACTTTGCTGTATAAATATAAATCAAATTGAAAGTATTTGTTTTTTCAATAATTTTATCATTTTATGAGGTAAAAAATTCAACTTTTTCCCCTTTTAAAAGCATAGTGTATAATTTTATCTGTGTTTTCTATAGTCATATCACAATATACTAGCACATTGGAATTTCTTACTCCCACCTAACTATTTAACTTAGCACACATCAGTCTACTTTACCTATACTCCCTTTTCTCTCCATCCTCTGTTGACTACCATCTATTCTCAACTTTAATAAGCAATTATTTATATTTCATGTATGGTTGACATTACTGCTTTACTTTTTGTGCCCCTTTTATTTCACTTAAAATAATGATCTCGCATCAATGTTGGGGAAAATGACAGGATTTATTATTTCCTACATAACTAACAGGAGTATAGATATTTCTTCTATATACTGCTTTCATTTCCCTTGGGCATATAATCAATACCATGATTGCTGGATCATATAGTTATTGCAATTTTATTTTCTGATGACACTACATGCTAGTTTCCATAACTGCTATATTAAAACAAGAGGTCTACTGACAATTTCTTGAGGTTCTGTTTTCTTCAAATTCTCAACAGTTCTTCCCAGTTTTAGACTTTTTGATACTAGCCAACGTCCTGGAATATTTATATTTTTTATTTGCAATTCTTTGATGGTTAATGATCTCAAATGTTTTCTTTTATTTATTTATTTATTTATTTATTTATTTATTTATTATTCATTCATTCATTCATTCATTTATTCAAGACAGAGTTTCTCTAACAGCCCTGGCTGTCCTGGAACTCACTCTGTAGACTAAGCTAGCCTCGAACTCACAGAGCTCCACCTGCCTCTGCCTCCCGAGTGGTAGGATTGAAGTCGTGCACCGCCACCACCCTGCATGTTTCTTATTTTAATTGACCGTCTGTATTTGTTGATTTGAGAATGATCTACAATAGTCATTTGCCCATTTTTCCCTTCTGTTGCTTGTTTTTTCATTAAGATATTTGAGTTTTTAAAATATATTTTAGGTAATAACTCTGCTGTAAAACCTGCAAACTGTGTAGGTTAGGTCTACATTCTGTTGACTGATTTGTATGACAAAAACATTTTGTTTGTGGTCGTCTCATCTTTCTTTTTTATTTTTTCTACTTTGCTTTTTGGGTCTTTTCTAAAAATTCTTTTATCATCTTTCCTATTCTTAGCTCTAGTAGTTTTATCATTGTATGTTTTGTACATAAATATTTAATTCAATTTGAATATTATAAGTGATAGAAACAGGCACATAGAGTCTTTTTGTATGTATATCTAATGTTTATAGTTTCCTTTATTAAACATATAGCTTTAGCTTTAGAATTATGTATTTCTAAAATTCTAATTCTATTTCATTGACCTACATTTTTGTCTCTGTGTGAAAATTCTGCTGTTTGGATTAATACAGCTTTGATGAACTTATCAGAAATTCCTTCAACAAGTCCATTATTAATCAGAAATCAAGGCTAAATGGATATGAAAGTAATAGCAACCAAATAAAAAATAGTGCCAAGATCCTTGATGAAAATAGACAAAACTCATCATGGAAATACAAACTAAGCCCAATAATATTTTTAAAAGATAATTGATCAAGACAAGTGCAAACCACCCCATGCATGCTAAAAGGTTTCCAAATCTGATTACTGACAATTGTGATAAAGCAGAGCAATTGACTGAAGGGACATTTGAAAAACATCAGCTTCTCTTTATGATGGAGGACACCAGAAAAACATGACCCACCAAAGCAACTAAGCAGGGCTTACATGGGTCCAGAGAGACAGAAATGGCAAGCACAGGGCCTGCATGGGTCTGCACCAAGTCCTGTGTGTATATGTTACAGCTGTTAGCTGGGTGTTCTTATGAGAGTCCTAAAGTAGAGGCAGGTGCATCGATGACTCTTTTGCCTGCTCTTGAGAGGTTTTTTCCTCCTATTGGGTTGCCTTGTCCATCCTCACTATAAGTGCATTCAAACAATAGTACCTTGTTTTGTCCTGTCTGGCTGCTGAAAACCTGTTCTTTTCTGAAGAGGAAATAAAGGTAGGGGTGGATGTAGGGGAGAGGGAGGATAGAAGGGCAAGCTTGGACAAATGGAGGAGGAGAAACTGTGATTGGGATGTACTGTATGAGAGAAGAATGTGTTTTTTTTTTTTAAAAGAAAGCTAAAAAAATATAAATAAGCAAACAAACAAAAAGTACCTCCAAAACATCAATCAGAATTAATTTAAATATGAAATTAAACCCATGAACTCTATAGCAAACCACTTCAAACCCAAAATAGACTATCTTAAAAAAAACTAGGTAATTAGGTAGAATAATTACTTTGCCATAATAAAGGCCAAATAAAATAGAGCATTAAGTAGGACCATACTAAATGGGGAAGATGAACATTTTTATAAGCAATAGAATGATAAAAGAGTTCCCACATATCTACCACTTTCGTTTGGTGCATTACTAGAAGTCCTATCCATGGCAATAAGGAAAGAGAAACAAATAAAGGATATTAAGTTGGAAAAGAAAAAGCAAATTCTCACTGTTTTATAGATCCCATGATTTTGTGTAAAGAAAATACCAAATGCTCTAACAAAAAGATTAAAACAATAGAGCTACTAAATTCAGTAATATTGCAGAACATAAAATTAACATATAAAAATGAATCACGTGTGTATGTATATACATATATCAAAAGTTATCTGAAATACAAACCCCAAAGTAGATTTGCAGTAACTATTAAAGTAAAAGTAAAATATATAGAAATATTTTTTTAAAGGTTGGGTAATTTAAAAAACTTAAAAATGTAATTCAGAATATGTAAAGGGGAAAATTATGTATATATATATATATATATATATATCTGCAGATTAAGAGCAATCCAATCCAGGTCACATGCCATTCTTCACAGAAGTCCAAAGAAAAACAGTCTGAAAATTCATCCCTGGTGCATGAGCTGGCTTTTTGGAGCCCAGTGCCTATGGTGTGACACCTTGCACAGCCTTGGTGCGGCGGGGAGGGACTTGGGCCTACCTCAGCTGAGTGTGCCAGGCTCTGTTGACTCCCCATGGGAGACCTTGACTTGGGAAATGTGGGGATGTGTAATGGGTTGTGGGGGAAGGCTCGGGGGGCAGGAAGAAGGAAGGGGGGATCTGTGGTTGGTATGTAAAGTCAATAGAAAATTTCTTAATAATTAAAAAAGGAAAAAAAAAGAAAACACAAAAAAGAAGTATTTACAATGCAGTTAGAGATTGTTCCGGTTTAATAAGGAGCACTGGTAAGTTCTCCTCTAGGTTCCATGGCTTCACCTGACTTCAGCAGTTGGGTAGGTTTACTGTAAAAAAGCATGATTCCTTCTAATAGGGGCAGGCTTTAACTTCAGTTATCTAACTATTGATTACCTCTATGTAGTTGGAATTTTCTTTGGGCCGCCTACCAGCTCCCAAATAAAGATGCAGATACTTATTATTAATTATGAATGCTTAGCCTTAGCAGGCATGTCACATTAGCTCTTTTAACTTAATTTTACCTGTTTCTGTTCATCTACATTTTGCCTCGGAGCTCTTTACCTTTCTTTCATTCTGTGTGACTTACTTTTCTGCTTCCTCTGTATGTGGCTGACTGGCCCTTAGTGTCTCCCTGGTGTCTTTTTTTCCCCTCTCTTCTCTGATCCTAAATTCCTCCTCCTACTTACTCTCCCTGCCTGGAAGTCCCACCTATACCTCCTCTCTTGTTATTAGCCATTCAGCTTTTTATTAGACCAATCAGGTGCTGTAGGCAGGCAATGTAAAATAGCAACGTATCTTTTCATTATTAAATAAATGCAATACATCTTTACATAGCTAAACAAATGCAACACATCTTTGCATAGTTAAACAAATATTCTGCAACACCCCCAAGATATTGAACTCTTGAAGATATCTTGCTATGATAATAGATGTTGTTATTCAATAACTTTATATTTGGGTAGGACTATTGTTTGCTTTTATGCTTTGGCAGCTCCCAGCTCATACAGATACTATGAAAAATAGTTCTCAGAAAAGGGAATTGCAGGTTTGTTCCTGCTTTTTTCTTTTTTCAAAGTCGTGGGTTTGAAATGTGTAGTGTCTTCAGCAATTGGTTCTTAACTTCAAATTCTAGGAAGAAACAAAGGCAAATACAATAACTTATATTGTTTGGGGGGTCTCTTGGACTCCCTAATCAGCATCTCAAGGGGGGAATCCAATGCTTGGTACTGGACTTTTTGCTACATAATCTGTGGCTCTTGGAAGAAGCATTATTTGTGCAAGTGTCACAGTTTCATTTACATTTATATGTGTGTGTGCTTACACATGCACTTATGTGTTATATATTAATATTTAAGAAAACATAAGAGTTCCCTATGTATTTTTTCAAACCTCATTAGTGTTATACATCCATCTTCCCTTTCCTCCCCTCTGTACTGCTTTCCATTCTCCCTTACTAGTTAATGTCTCATTTATCCTATTTCCCCTTGCAAAACAACTGGGGCAGATAATCATCCTCTTGCATATATACATAGAACACTCATAGTAGGTTCTAATAGGAAGTTTGAAGCTAGATTGCCAATTAGGGCTAATTATTGCTATTTGTTTTTTTCTATTTTTATCCCTTTTTTATATAACAGCTGATTGACCTCACACAATCTAGTTAATCTCTCTGTATTTCTCCTCATCTGTAAAAAAAGGATATATTGGTAACAACTTCCTCCTAAGGATTTGCTGTGACCATTGGTGTATATATAACTTTTAGAAAAAATTATGGCACAGGGTACATACCATAAAAAAATGATTATGTCAGTATAGCTGCAAATGCTTTGTGCTTTAACTGGCAACCTTTCCTTACATACACAGGATTGCAAACTCTTATCTTCTAAAAATTTTTCTTCAGTTTTGGAAGTTCTTATCTCTTCCAACTTTTCCCCTTCAACACACCCATTTCACCATGTTTTAGCATTTTATTTTTATATGCTTATTTATTTATTTTGATAATCTATTAAGTTCAGTTAATATTGCCTATATTCTCATGGGTTTGGGGGCATCCACTGGAGGCATGGGAAACCTACACATGGTTATATTGTCAGAAAAGAATAATTCTCCTTCCTACATTACTTATTAACCACCAAAAGCTACTCATGGGGATGTGGGTTCTGGGGATCATCTAATATTTCTATGCCAAAGTTTTTGCTGGCTTGATGTTGTATAAGTCTTGTTCAAATAACCAACACATTTCTGAGTTTGCAACTACAATAGCCACTTCATGTCAGCAGACAGCATTTCCCACTATTCTTCGGCATTTTATTGCTTTTTGGTGGTTGGACCATGAATGGCTCCCATAGGCTCATATTTTTGGATTCTTGGTCCCCATTTGGTGGAACCACTTGGGGAAGAATAGAAGGTGTGGCTTTGTTGGAGTAGGTGTGGATTTGTTCTAGGAGGTGTGCCACTGGGGCATGGGCTTTCAGGTTTCAAAAGCCCATGCCAGCCCCAGGCTCAGTCTGTCTCTGCCTGCTGTCTGATGATCAGGATGTAAGTTCTTAGCTTTTGCTCCATCAGTTTGTGTGGTTGCCATTATGCTTCCCATCATTGGGATGATTATGGACTACTAACCCCTCTGAAACTGTAAGCAGGCTCTTCACAGCAGTAGAACAATAACTAAGACATGTTCTGATGTTCTTTCTGCCTTCTCTTACACAATGCTCTCTAAGCAATTGTGGTTGGGGGCCTTAGTACAAATGTTTCATCTAGGACTGAGCACTGTTTCTTATTGTCAGCATTTTAAGCAATTATGCATCTCTCTTAACTGATGCCCATTGCAAAAAGAAGCACACATATGGCTTGCTTTGCCATCACTAAACAATGGGCTACTAATTCTTTCAAACTGAATTATTGGAGGCTATGGCACTAAACTCTCACTTTCAGAATTGTAGCTGAGGATACAAATACTTTTCCTTTGCTGTCTTGGATGATTATCTTCTTCTGAACCTTGATGTTTGTATAAATAAGATCAACTAATACTACCTATTTGCTTCTGAGTTCTAATTGCAATGAAACTAACTGCATTACTAATCATATTCCAATTTACTCTGCTAAATGAATGTTTCTAAAATGAAGTTACAGAAATATGCTAAGTCATGCAGTCAGTGGAACCTACTTGTAAAATAAATCCAAGTATTAGTTGAAGAATTTTGTTTGAAGCCTCATGTAATTTCAGAATGATTATATTTTACTTGAAATATAAACATGTCACATTGTAAAAATGAAGGAATGGTCATACATCTTTGGATGGAAGAAACTAGAAAATTTAATAACATACTCTTAGCCAAACAGATCCACATTGATTCAATATGGAACCTTTATCACATAAAAATAGTGAAAAAATACAGACACTGTCAGAGGATGATATTCTGATGGATATCCTTTTGTTAAGACTGTACATACTGCACATTCATAGTTACAGGTATATTATATTTATTACAACATTGTTTTGGAATCCGATATGCTAACGACTTAAGGAATAAATATCATGTGAAATTCAGAGTGTTTTTTTTTATTTTTAATTTTTACAGCTGAGAGTAGCAAAGAAAATTGTAGTTCACTCTTAATTATAGAGTTGCAAGAGCAGCCCTGTAATTAGAGCTGTGAAAATTGTCTGGCAACAAATTCTCTTTGTAGTTTGAAAGAGCAAAAAAAAAAAAAAAATCCTATTGATAGTATTTGATTTGAGTTAACACACAACTCCAAAGGGATGCAGTAACTTCTTAATATTTCTATAACACTTCAAATAAGACAACTGCTAATTGTTATTGTTTGAACATGTGGTAGCCATTTTAAATATCTAGGCTTGTGTATCTAATAGGTTACCATTTTTCTTTCCTGTGTAGATATTTATACTCAATTTCTGGGAGATGTAGTCAAGATATATTAACCAAATGAACACAAGAGTAAAAGTTCTTACCCCAAGTTTTATATCACTTGAAAAGTATCCACTTATAAAGTAATTGGCATAAAATGATTTTAAATTATCAACTGATCTAATTCTTTTATTTCATAAGTGTTTACATAAATTCTGAAAGACAAATGATCTTTAGGTTCTATTCATCCAAATTCAGTTTTGTGAAAATTCAAAAATTTTAGCCATAGTAATGTCATGTTAAAAGCTGTAAGGACATTGAAGTCATTAAAGTTTCTGTAAGTGGCTACAGTATGTTTTTATAACAGGTACGACATTTGTAAGATACTTAACATTATTAAAGCACCACTGTATCTGCTGCTAAGCACTATGGGAAATTTATAAAAGTTAATAAGAAGTTCCATGGAAAGTTTTTAGGTATTTTTATGTTCACTGGTGTTATTTTTACTGCAAAAATAATCAGTTTCATAATCTGTTGTAACACCGACACAAGTAAAACCCGAGGAACAAGAACATAGACACAATTTGGACAGTAAAATTAAATTCTGTGCTTGGGTCATCCTGATTTTATTAACTTTAATTTTATTATATGAAATTATGTTTCCAGAATTTCTTATTTAAAAAACAGCCAAAAGAAAGAAATCTGGAAGAGTGAAAATGTTGGAAGGGATTGCTCTCATGGTGGTGACATTTTCTTCAATTTTAGCTGTTTTCATATGCAATCAGAAATAAAGTCAGCATTTAAAAGCATGTCTTAAGGAAAATATGTTGAACTACACAGACTTGGAACACCATTGTGTCGATCAGGTTTAAAGGCTACTTTGCCCAATTCCTATTTTCAGTTTAGGTCACTCTAATGCAGTTCCTGCTGTCTCTTGGATCTCCCCCTTTTCATGAGGAGAGAGTAGGAGTAATTGCTGGCCAGTATCTCATGAGACCCTGCTGGGTAAGTTATGTTTTGGCCAACACTGCAGTTCCAGAAAATGAAACGGCTTACCTTTTGCTTTCTGAGTGATTTTTCAGAAACAACAACAACAGCAACAAAAAGTGAAGATGCATGTTTCATATTAAATTAAGATGAACGGATATTTTATTTCAAATTATATATGCTTATACAATCTTTGTCTTATTGAACTTATCATCTAAGTCAATGAAATATGTGCATTCTGAAGTAAAATACCATTGTCTCTCTATAAAAAACAGTGGATTGGTGTACTCATTTAAATGGTTTTTAAAGCAATAAATGAGGGTGCAAAAAAAAAAAACCAAAAAAAATAGTGGATCAGAGAAATATATTAGTGTTTCCTTTAAAGCAAATTTTATTAGTTATTTTTCTAATTGCTGTGACTAAATACCTTACAGAAGCAGTTTAAGGGAGTAGGGTTCCTTCTGGGTTACAGTCCCAGGGGACCATTATGTCACATAGGAAAGCATGGCAGCAGCAGGCAGGCTGGTCACATTGTATCCACAGTCAGGAAAGAGAGAACTGGGACCAAGGCTGGGTTATGGACCCACTACCCCAACAAGACTCCACATCCTAAAAGTTTCACAGCTTCCCAAAGAGCATCATTGCTAGGGGACTTATCATTCAAATACATGCGCTTATGGGGGACATTTCGCAGTTAAACCACAACACATACCACCTTGAAAAGGTTCATTAAAAATGAGTTAAAAGTAACTTCATATTTATACCAGTGTATTAAAAGTATAACAAGTGATGTAAATTATAGGGTTTATTTATTCTATATGTATATAATGTAACTGGGACACTGGGGTATGGTTGATTTTCTTTTGTTTTCTTGATAGTACTTGTGTTAGGATTTCAACTTTCTTAAAATTTATTAAGTGGCACTTAAAATTTGTACACTTTTCATATATGGTTTACTTCATAATTTACAGTTTTAATGCTCATTAGTTCTCTTTCCCCATAATTATATTATCTGTAAATCTGTTTTATTTCTCTGCTTAACTGCTTCCTTATTTCCCTTTGTTTGTTTAATAACAGGAACATTGCAACCATTTGAGTTGACTAGAAAACGCACTACTCTTAATTTTTTACCCAAAGAAACTCAAAGATTTTCTTAAGCACTTTACTCAGCAACTAATATTGCTCAAAACCATTTTGGGGTTGCAAACCTTTGTTATTTAGATTTCATTCTGTCTCATTTTGACTACTCGAGCCATTGTTAAGTATATTTGATAGACAAGATCTTAAGCATTAAGATTCCTTTTTTTTTTTTGTCCTTAGTGTGTTACAAATAAGCCCATTTTCTTACCTCATTGCTTTCTGTGATGTCTTTTTAAAATCAGCAAGGAGAAACCAGTATACTGTGACTTGTTGACATTTTCCTGGCCACTTCTGAAACTGAACACTCAGTAGGGTCTTTGTAAGCTTACCAATCTATGACGGGCTACTGTTTCCCAAAATGTTTGCTGAGATGTAAAAAGTGTGTTCAGTTTCCTTGTTGGCTAGGCAGGCTTCCTGGTCCTCCACTGCTTGGCAGCTGAGTCAAAGCCCTAGGTATATGCTATTTTATAGCTTTAAAGATTTAGCTTGATGTTTACTCTCTAGTTTCTCATGTGAAACAGCCATAATTATTTCTTCCTCCCTTTTAAGTTTTGACATTGAAGTTTAAAGTATAGTACAAATTTTACATACATATTTTAAAAATTGCATGCTGCAACTTACTAGTTGGTATATTTTCTCTTTTGTAGTTTTCAAATGTGCCCATCAAGGGAATTTTACAAAGACATATTTTAGGGCTTTTGGACACTTGTTCATAAATCCTTTTACTTTTTTAAAGTTACATTTCTTTTATTTTTAACAAATAAAACTAGACCCAAGAATTAACTTATCTGGAATAAATGTGGAAGTTTTCAGAATCATTCACTTCTAAGACAACATATGTTCATGCCATATGAAAAACAACAACAAAAAACTCTAAAACTTTTTGAAGTCTAATTAAGCCAGTCACAATGACTTTTATTTTATAAAGTGCATCTGAAAAGGAAATAGATGAAGCATCAAAAGTAAATGCAAGCTTACTTGAGAGAATAAAATGTTTCTAAAAGGTAATTTTGTTTTTCTACTATCACAAATTAAGTGTATGGAATCACTGGGTAAATTAAAGGGATAATGAAATTAAAGATTTTTTTGGTTTTTCGAGACAGGGTTTCTCTGTGCAGCTTTGCGCCTTTCCTGGGACTCACTTGGTAACCCAGGCTGGCCTCGAACTCACAGAGATCCACCTGGCTCTGCCTCCCGAGTGCTGGGATTAAAGGCGTGCGCCACCACTGCCCCGCGGAAATTAAAGATTTTTACAGCTGAGAAATCTAGGTGGTCACACTGTAGTGCTATGTGAGAAATTTTCCAGCACTGGGTAAACTGTGGCAGGATAATCACTCACCCCACTGAGATTGCTTGAGACTCCATCTCACCACACCAATGTCTGAGATGTAGCTGAAGTGGTGAAATGCTAACCTCTCCTGTGTTAGGTTAATCACCCCCAAAATATGTCAAAGTGTATTGCAAGTGTTTATTTAAAAAAATAAATGTAATATTAAACAATATATTTATTATTTTTTGAGAATTCCATGTAATGTATTTTAAACATATCCACCTCTCTACCCTAACTCCTCTCCTACTCACTGTCTCCATGGTTATCTCCTAACCCACCCACCGTTTGAGTTTACTTCTTTGTTCCTTCAACAAATCCAGTTTGTTTTACCCAACTGCTCTTGGCCATGGGGACTATTCTTGGGTGTTCTCTACACACAAGAAGTCATCATTAAAGGAAACTGACTTTTCTTTACCCGGCAACGATCAAATGCCAATAGCTCCTCAGCTAGTGGTGGGACTTCTCTCCTACATCCCCCTCTTCATGCTGGGATTATGTTTGTCATCTTGTTGCATACTGATACAATCACTGTGAGTTCATATGTTTACCTGCCCTGGTAAGCCTGGCAGGCACTGTTTCCTGGAAGTTATCTAGTAATGTTATCAATCATAATCTTGTCACCCACTCTTTCATAACGACCTCTGAGCCTTGGAAGAAGAGGTTCTCTCACAGTCTATTTTCCTATGCACTTTGAACAGTTGTGAATCACTGTGTTTACTGCCATCTATTGCAAGAAGACTCTCTGAAGATTGAAAGATGTACTATCAATGGACATAATGACAAGTCATTAGGGGTCTGTTTAATCCTTTTTTTTTTTTAGCAAAATTACAGTATTTGGTTTATCCCTAGAACCTATGACCTCTCTATTCACAGCTTCTTAGCCATACTTTAAGTACCATCTCATGGAGTGGGATTTATACTCCAGAAAATTATTGATTATTCCCATAACAGTCTTGTCACTGTCACATGAGAGTTCATATTTTCTCAGATCAATGATTATTATAGCTTACAGGGTTAAGAACTAAATGAGAAGGATGATTATTTTTCTCTGGTTGCCTTCATAGTACCCCTACATTATGAAAGCTACCAAGTAGGGTGAATGCATGCCAGTTTGATTTCTATATGTTGTAGATGTAAGCGTTTAGTCTCTTCTGCAATAGTGTATGAACATCAAGTTCTGAATGGTAAACAAGTGGACTGACAACAGCATGTAATGTTTGAGGGAGGAAGGAGACTTATTGGGTGACAGCTGAAAAAGAGCTAACTCATTCTGGAAACTGTTTTTTGTTGTTGTTGTTGTTTCTTTTTTTTTTAGTAGTAGTATGTAGTGCCATGTTGTGCACCTCAACAAAACTTATCTGGAGATCAAAAGACAGAGCCAGCCTTTATTTGACATACATAGAAGCCAGACAGTGGTAGTACACACCCTTAATCCTATCACTTGGGAGACAGAGATCCATCTGGATCTCTGTGAGTTCAAGGCCACACTGGGAACAGAGCCAAGCATGGTGGCACACACCTTTAATTCCAACACTTGAGATCTCATGCCTTTGCTTGGGAAGCACTCAAGGCTTTAATCCCAGGAAGTAAGATGGCAGGGCAGAAAAAGATATATAAGCCATGAGGAAATAGGAATTCTCTCTTGAGCCTGAGGATTTTGTAGAGGTAAGAACATGGCTGGATTGTTCTGTTTCTCTGATCTTTCAGCTTTCACTCCAATATCTGGCTCCATTTTTTATTATTATTATTATTATTAAAAAGATCTTTAAGATTTGTTTTATGGCCGGGCAGTGGTGGCGCACGCCTTTAATCCCAGCACTGGGAGGCAGAGCCAGGTGGATCTCTGTGAGTTCGAGGCCAGCATGGGCTACCAAGTGAGTTCCAGGAAAGGCGCAAAGCTACACAGGGAAACCCTGTCTCAAAAAAACCAAAAGATTTGTTTTACAGTAGTATGTGGTATTTAGTTGGGACGTTGTATCACAATTGTAGGATAACATCATTAAAACTTTATATTTGCATTTGTATAGAGCTTTTAAAATTTCTACAGTAGTATAGCTGTATCATGTGGTATACCTATTTCCAATTGTTTGGGGAAGCTCCAGACTCAATTAGACACCCACCAGTGTACAATTTGTACTCCCACCAGCACCAAATAAGTATCACCCTTTTTTTACATATTAACACGAACATCTGTTGTCATTTTTAAATCTTGTCCATTCAGACTAAGGTAAATTGAAATCTTAAAGTGGTTTGAATTTCGATTGTCCTGATGGTTAAAAATTTTGCACATTTCAACAATGTGTCTAAGATATTTTTATTCTGTAGAGTTTTGTGTTTAGTTCCCTGCCCATTTTTAATTGCTTTGTTTGTTTTCTGGGTTTATTTTTAAACTTCTTTGTATATTACTAACTGAATACTGACTCTCTGTCAGATGTACAGTTAGTAATTTTTTTTTCCATTCTGTATGCTGCCTCTTTACTCAAATGATGGTGTCCTTTGCTGTACAGATCCTTTTGGTTTCATTTGGTCATGTCTGTCAAATGTTGATTAATGCTTGTTCTACTGGAGTCCTATTCAGGAAGTTCTTACTTGTGCTTACAAGTTCAAATATATTCTATAAAACATCTTCTCTGCCACATTCAGGGTACCAAATATTATGTGGAAGTCTTTGATTCATTTGGAGTTGAGTTTTGTGAAGGATGAGAAGTCCGGAGCTCATTTGTTTCCTTTTACATGTAGCTATCTGGTTTGATCAGCATCATCTGGTAAACATGATGTCTTTTGGCAGCGTGTGTGTTTGGTTTCTTTGTCAAATATCAGGTGGCTGGAGATATGTGAGTTTATTTGTGGATCTTTAATTCTATACCATATATCACTTTGTTTTCATTCCAGTAACCTGCTATTTTTATTACTGTAGTCTTATCTTATCAGATATGATGATATCTTCTAAAATTCTTTCATCATTCCAGAATGTTTGGACTATCTTGGATTATGTTTGTGTTTCAAAATTAAATTTAAGATTATATTTCAATTTTTGTAAAACCTTGCATTAGACATTTGATGGAATTGCAATTAATCTGTACATTAATTTTGGTAGGATTATTTTCATAGAATTAATGCTATGCATTCGTGAGAATGGTGGGTCTTTTTGTTTTCAGATACTTTTTAAAATTTCTTTCATGTATTACAGTTTTTGTTATACAAGTCTCTCAATTCCTTAATTAGATTTGCTACAAAATAGTTTAATTTTTATGCTGTTGAGAATTGTTTTGTTAATATTTTCTTTTCTTAGTGCATTTGTCTCCTACATGTAAGGACACTACTGATTTTGATACTTTAATTTTGTATCATTCTTCTTTGATGAATGTATTTATCAACTATACAATTTTTCTAGTAGAGTCTTTAAGATATTTTATGTACGAAATCATATCATCTGCACATAAAGATATTTTGGCTTCTTTTCCTTTTGGTATTTCCTTTCTCATTTCTAGTTGACTTACTAGTCTAGCTAAGTAAACACTCTATTGAACAGGACTAGAGAAAACGGAAGTCCTTGTCTTGTTCCCAATTTGAGTGGGAATGCTTTGAGTTTCCCTGTTTAATTTTCATTAGTTATTGGTTTATTGTTTATTAAATTTATTGTCTTGAGATATGGTCATCATGTGCCAAAATTCTCTGGAACTATTTTCATGAATACTGGATTTTGTCAAAGTCTTTTGGCATCTAGTGAAATGATTATGTAATTTCTTTCCTTAAGTCTGTTTATGTGTAGATTATATTTATTGATTAATATTGGTTAAACCACCCCTCCCTCACTGGGAATAAGTCTACTCCAATCTGCTGTATAATTTCTTTTATAATTTCTCAAATTTGGTTCTAAACATTTTATTAATATGTTTTTCATCTATGGTTATCACAGACATCATATATTAATTTTGTCTGGTTTCAGTACTGGGGCATGTTACTCTATTGATAAATGTCTGTTTTTATCCCAGTGAAATGCTGTCCTTAATATTACAGCTCTTAGTATAGTTTCAACTCAGGCTGGTGATACTGTAGAGTTCTTTTATTTTTCAGGATTGTTTGGGCACCCTGTTTGTGTGTGTGTGTGTGTGTGTGTGTGTGTGTGTGTGTGTGTGTGTGTGTGTGTATTTCCATGCTGTGGGATATTCTGTATGATGTGAATGCATTGCTCTGTTTGGTTGATAAATAAAATACTGATTGGCCAGTAGCTAGGAAGGAAGTATGGGAGGAATAAACAGACAAGGGGAATTCTTGGAAGGAAAAATAGAACTGAGGAGATGCCAGCCCACTGGCCAGGGAGCAGCATGTAATGGCATACAGGTAAAGCCATGGAAAACATGGCAATATATAGATCAACAAAAATGGGCTGAGTTTAAGTGTAAGAGCTAGTCAGTAGTTAGCCTGAGCTAATGGTCAAGCAGTTTTCATTAATATTAAGCCTCTGTGTGCTCATTTGGGTCTGAGCGGCTGTGGGACTGCGGGACAGCAGGAGCCAGGTAGAACCAGGAAAACTTTACTTTTCAATTTCTGTGAAGTGTTATATAATAAAAAATATTTTGAAAGTGTTTTCCATTTTCTATTTTACATAATAATCTGTTGAATGTTGAGATAAGTTCTTTAAATGTTGGGTAGAATAATGTGCTGTTATCTATCTGGTCCTGGGTTTTTGTAGTTGCTGTTGTTTAGATAGTGGACTTAATTACTGTTCCTATGTCATTGACTGTTATGGGTCTATTAAATTATTTACTCCATCTTGATTTAATTTTAGTAGGTTATATATGCATTCATATATTTTAGACTTCCCAGGTTAGTAGATTATAAATACTTTTTAAATTGTTGTGTGTATTGGTGTTTTGCCTGCATATTTTTATATGAACAACATTTGTGCCTTGTGTCTGTAGGGACAAGAACTGGGAATTGGGTACTCAGGAACTGGAGTTACAGATAATGATGAGCTGCCATGTGGGTACTGGGAATCAAAATGGTTTTCTCTGAAAGAGCAGCAAGTGTTCTTGACTGCTAAACCTCACCTCCAACACTCTAAATATTTTTAAGTTTTTTTAAATGAGATCTTTGAGAATTTAGTGCAATGAGTTTTGAATATATTCAACTCTCTCTATATATTTCCAGTTCCACATTCCTTCCCACCTAAATATATTTTCTCCTTTATGCTTTCCTGTTAAGATTGTCTCTATAGTTTCCCATGAATTTTGATATGCTGTGTTTTCATTTTCAACCAATTTTAGGAATTTTCTCTGCTCATCTTCAGAAATTTGTAGAGGACTCATTGGGTTCTACAGGTAGTCTTTGTGTAACAGAGTAGAGATACAATGAGGGTGGACTATTCTTCATAATATTGGGACACAAGATGTCACACTGTCCTTAGATATAGTTGGGTGAGTTGGTAGCCAGATTGGGGTCCTCATTTGGGGTCCAGGGCAAATTGTGCTGTGTAGTCCAAGAGTATCTTGGTATGTCAGGTTCAGAACGGCTTCTGGAGGACCTAACTGAAATTCTGGGTCCGATTCTCATATCAGTCAGCTTATTGTATTGGGTGGCTGATAGGTAGGTGGGCCTAAATGTAAAAATATAAGAAATCATTAATAACCTGATAAATTGAGAGTTGTTGATATTTTATTATTTTAGATATATAAATAGTGAGTTTCTTAGTGTTTATATTTAATTTTATATTTTAATATGTGATGTGTATGTTTGTATATATTTCCACATTTGTTTACAACTGTGGGTACACATATGTCCCAGTTTGTTTATAGAGATCAGATGAGAAACATGGGTGTTAGATCTTTCTGTCTACCTTGTTTTGTGCTGTGTATAACAGGCTTTCTACTTCTAGACACACTTTTGGCTCTGTCAACCATCTCCCCATAGAGCCATTACCATGTCTGGCTCCAGATAGATAGATATGGTCTTCAGATTTATGTTAACTGCCTTACCAACAGAATAATATCCTCTGCTCAAAATAGTGAGTTTCATCATAAAATTAGTGTGTGAAATTGGTTGTAATATATCACACACACACACACACACACACACACAAAAAAAAAAAAGTTTACCCTGCCACCATCTTCCATCTCCCCATAAGGTCCATTCCTTCCCCATGTAGTCCCACTCTTACTTTCACATAAAATGTATTAAACTACGTATATTTGAAAATCTAGATTTTGTTTATGAAAGAAAACATCCAATATTCTCTCTGTCCTTCTCCTTCTTCTTTTCCGTTCCCTAGAGCCTTTCTTAGATTCCATTGTACCTTGAGGCATCAGGTGCGATTTTATTCCTTGAGTCCTGTGTCTGACATTTTTCCAGGGTGTCACATGTTCAACATAGCTCATCCTTTACCAATCTTTCTTAGAAAAATAAACAGCTTTTTCATGTGATTCCCTTCTTGTCACTACATATAAGGAACTTGTACATGCCAATTTCCAGATGCTACTGAATAGCCAAAAGCCATGTGACTAGATTTTTGGTAAATTTTCTTCTTTTTTTTTTTTTTTTTTTTTTTTTTTTTGGTTTTTCGAGACAGGGTTTCTCTGTGTAGCTTTGCGCCTTTCCTGGGACTCACTTGGTAGTCCAGGCTGGCCTCGAACTCACAGAGATCCGCCTGGCTCTGCCTCCCAAGTGCTGGGATTAAAGGCGTGCGCCACCACCGCCCGGCCCAATTTTTCTTCTTTAATGACACAATCTTAAGTACAAGTAATTTGGAAAAGACATCTAAGGAAGTTATATACTTTAACTTTTGAAAATATGTTGACATAAAAAGACATCCTGGCAACAAAGTGAGATTATGTAGGCTAAATTTGATAAGAATTACATTTAAGTGTTTATAGTACCACATGACATTTTTATTGCAATTTATAAAGTAAGAGGAGGAATTCATCACATAAATTTATTCTCACAAAAAATATACTTCTAAAATATAAGGCAAATTTGAAAATAGTCAATAACCTAGGTCTGAACTACACAAAAGAAAAGTGTTACATGCAAAACTTAATAACCATAAGGGGAGAAAAATTGCAAAGTTTTTGAAAGTATATGTTATTAATATATTATTTACTTAAATTTGCAGTATTTAAATACAAGAGTTACCATCGTATAAATGTAAGCCTAAAAAGAAATGATTATTCTCTTGATAATAGTGTTAATCATGCCACAGATCTTAAAGATACAGAGGCTTATGTGAAAGAAGAAAATCTTCTAACAACATGGTTTTACAGAGGCTTATGTTAAAGAAGAAAATGTTCTAACAACATGATCTTACACTTATAATGTTGAAAGAGGATGTATCAGAAACCACAGCTAATGAGTTGTCTCCTTACATGACTCAGGGACATCGTTGAACTGTGCTTTTGTTAATCTCTACAGAAACTTTTATTATTAAATTCTCAGTGTTAATTTTTTCTTATTAAAGTGTAATGGCTATATTACTCTTGTTTTTTTTCTTTTCCTGAGAATCAACTAAAGAACATCACACATTATCTCTAGTACATACCATTTTGAAAATGATAAGTCAATGACTATTATAAGGTGAAGAGAAAGGAACTTTACTCTCTGTCCATTCCAACTCAATCTATAACAATCTCTGCCTGCAATCTGGACTTGGCCTATTACTTTTCTGATCATTTTCAGATGATGAAAAAATTCTTCTCTATGTATTTAAGATGCAGAGGTACTCTTATTTGTTTAATTAAAAATACATTTTAAATAAAAATTGTAGTACTAAATTTTATGTAAAGTTAAACTCATTTTGTCTCGTGACACAGATAGCAACAGCTATTGCCATTGCTCTTGATTACTGCCCCCCCCCCAGTGTTTAATGGTAAATCTCTATTGCTGAAGACACCATGTAGTTGAGTCTTAGAACATGTAGAAATCATGGTGTTTCTGACCTGGAAGATTCATCCCCACTTCCTAGCTTTCACAGTGCTGGAAGATATCATGCATGCTATAGGAAGAGAAAAGTAGTTATCAATGTTACATATCTATGAACCCT